>NW_007726151.1:487846-537998 GCF_000696425.1 Galeopterus variegatus
GAAAAAAAAAAAAAAAAAAAAAAAAAAAAAAAAAAAAAAAAAAAGAAAGTGGGTCCCATATGAGAAAGGAGTCCCATGACTCTACCCTCACCATTACCTCCTTCTGCAAAGCCTAGAGTGTCAGACAGAAGTGAATGGTAGATGGGGAGTCTTAAATCATAAGATGTTCATGGAAAAAGCAGAGCCCCACTTACCATACCTGTTTCTCTTCCCCATCTTTGATTGGGAAGGCTTCCTTTATTCTTTCTTCTCCTGCCTGGAAGATGCCATTGGCAGAATACTAGAAAATGCTTTGTTGGGAAGGGCCAGGATTAATAGACAATAACAGGAGAAACTTATGGAGATAGGATAGATAGATGGTTTGTCATCTTCAGGGACACTCTTGAAAAGTTGATTTTCCCTTTTAGGGTAATATGCTACAAAAGGGGAGACAAAATATCCACTAGAGATGACAGTACCTACAGGACAAAAGGAAGAAGTCACACTTACACAAATTATTTGTGGAATTGTTAGATAGAAATGTTACCTGAAGGCAACCACATTTACTCACATTTTTTCCTTATACCATCTAATACAATTTACATTCTGAATTGGGGATACAGTTAAAGCATTGAGATAGGAAAGAATAATTAAAACTGGTCTCCATCCCAGAGCCCCTTCATTACTAACTTGTATTATCTTCATATAATTTAGATATGTTTGTGATCTTTATTATTTAGACGTTGCCAATGTAATGCTTATAATTAGAGGAAGTAAACAATGCAGCGTCACTCTTATCATAAAAAATTATCCAAAACTTGGAAACAGGCACAGATATTAATGGGTGTTCTTTCATTAGAGAGCTGCATTTGAATTTCTATCAACACAACTACTTTATAACTCTAGGCACTGAGATTAATTAGTACAGTTTTATCCAGTCAAAATTCAAATATCTGTCCAATACAACAGTTTACCTAAAAAGTTATGGTTTATTATATTGTAAGATATTAAACGAGTTTTGTGTCTAACCATCTGGTTTATCCCAATATCTACTTATATGTAGTACATATATTAGTGTAGACTAGCTTCTCAAATGCTCTTTGAACTAATTTTAACATCTTACTGACTCCATCATTAGGTAATGAGTTGAATAAAATCCTCGACTTGTTTATTTTACCTTTGTTATATAATTTTGAGAAACTTAAAAACAACTCTGATGGTAAAATTAAATAAAAAATAGTAGCACCCAAGAGTTACAATGCCTTTAAAGAATATGCTATACAAATTTTTTAAAGAGAAAAATATAAAACAAAAATTACTAAAAAAATTAAAACTAATAAAAATAGAAGTCACAGAAAATAGTTTTAAAAAAATAAAATTATGTACTGTTTCCTCCTACTACCTCTGTAATGTGGTAGTCAGCAAGTTTCTGGTCATTCAAGCACACAATTTCTTAAGGAAATCTTCTTCTAGCTATGTTCATATTTTTCTTCATTATTTTTATCTTCATTATAAGAGAACCATAAAAAGAAAAAAGAAAATTTCTAAAGATTATATATGATTAGAGTAGTCTTTAATTTGGTATTATTTCTCACCCTCCTTTTCATGAAACTTCATTGTTGCTTTTGTCCATTTTATTCAAGAAAATGGATGAAAATACTGATATTAAAGGAAATTAAATGAACACAATGAGAAAAATTGGTAAGATTGCATAATAGAACTCAAGAATGCCATTTCTCCTACTTGCCGACTGAATAAAATATCAGTGATGGCTAATATAGTTTAGATATTAATATACTTTCTACGTTGTCACGAAGTATTGGTAAATAATATAGAATATTGAGTTAAAAGGAAAAGAAAACATAAAAGACAAAAACTTCTCTTTCTAGTGAGATTTCCTGTAATGTGGTATTTAATTTAAATAAAACAATAAAATACTGTTCATCTCAAATGCCATATAATTTTCTGTAAAAATTTCTTATAAACACAATAATTAAGTTAGTCATTTAGTTCCTATTTATGTCTCAATGGCCATCCTTCAAAATTTAAATTTAGAATAGTTTTGCTTTAATATAAAATTAGTTTGTGACAGATCAACTATCATTGATTTAGACACTTTTAAATATTAACTATTACAAGCTAAAAATATTTTTTAGTCTGGGGTCAGATGTGGCCCAAGGTCATACTAATGTATCTCTCATTGTCTACTGGTGACATTTGTTGAATATTACCTTAGGCTACATTTTTAGCATTCCCTCTGGCATGCTGAGATTAGATGTGACATTTCTTGGCCGGAATAAAACACAAGGTCAATTCTAAAGAATATGATACTGCATTTTTTCTGCACAAGTTTGCAATTGCTTATCTATAGCTCACAGGCAGTTCATTTTAAAGCATGGGACTTGTGAACCACTAGACTAGCACATGCTAAATCCATCTTACAGGATGCCTCACCACCATTATTCCAGTCTATATGACTACCTCCTGAGCCCTCAGCAAAATCCCTGAGAAATAACCAGAGTGGAGGGCAGAATTCTCCAGCTCCTACTTTAAGAAGTTGAGGGAATTTATCCACCCACTGCCTGGGAAGGGTGATAGTTTTATCAGCAGAAAGTTTCCCACTGAGATAATGTTATAAAGAATGATTGACATATTTAAATCCATGAGAACTATTACTCAACTGTATTATGAGTTAAATAAGATTTTGTTTAATATCAAACAAGTATCAATTATTTATAAAAGTACTTAAGAAAAACAATGCATTGGTAAGTTTGTAATAGAAAAACAATTTTGAAATGTCATGAATTAGACTTAATATTTTATTTTTCTTCCTAAAGCTTTAAAAATTTTTTAAAAAGTAATAATAATAATAATAAAAAACTACGTTTGGCTTGAGAGCCAGCTTTGCTCTCATAATCACCCTGTCACATCCACTTACCCTGATTAGAGTCAATTAGTAAATGAAAACATAAAAACATACTTAAATTTTGCTTCCTGAATGAAATGCAAATCTTGTATAATTCAAGCACTTTTTTCAAGCAAACATATACTTACTTAAAATCAAGTCAAGAAAACCTTATGAATCACTAGCAATCTCCAATGCAAAGAAAACTGTTAACTTAAAAATTAAAATACAATTATAATTACTTCTTGGCATGGCTATTCATACTGAGCTACATGACACAATAAAATATACTAAACATGTATTTATGAGTTTATTTAGCTTAGTCTACGTCTTATCTAAAAGGCACATCTAAAGGTGGGTTTGGAATCCTCATTACAGGATTTTAGCATCAGTAATACAGAGTAGCTGGTAACTTGAAAATAATACCCTCACTTCTTGAATAAATATTGTCAACAAACAACAAATACTATTAGAAGAAACTCAACAAAAGGCCAGTAAATACACATTCCCTTCTATATGCAGCAATCTGTCTTCGTAGGTACGTAGGAAATATTACTCTATGTTGAATGAGCCTGCTCTATGTACTTCAACCTTCTCTATTAAATAAAGTGACTATCAATGCCTGGGTGAAGCTACAGAGCACAGATAGCACTTTATATCCATAAGCAGTGCAATGAGCCATCCAAGCACACTCAACAGAGAACATTTACTAACAAAACGATGGTAGAAACCCATTGATTTGATGGATGTCTGAGATTGTATGGAATAGAGGAGCACATGACAGAAATGGAAACAGATTTGAAAGCTGTGAACAGGTCCTTCGATCCATCCTGGCATGGTTTATTAGTGTGAGACAGGCTCCTTGTCTTCTCTCTTTAATGATACCCGTTCTGTGAATGTTTTCATTCGGAAAATAAGAAAGCATTGACGTGTTATGTGAACTGTGGTTTCTTTAAGGGAATAAATATGCTAATTCTGTGCTTTGAAGAATGTACTGTGTAAGGCCCGTTACTTCACTGATTTCAGTGACTGCTAAGCCCAGGTGAGAAAAGGTTAATACTACATACCACAGGATATTTTATTATTCAAAAGTTTTGACTTAGAAATGTAGTGAAGAATTTCAATGACAATTTGCTCTACTTTTAAACGTGATTTTCATATTATATTCTCCGAAGTATAGTTTAACTCATCATTTGTTATTATAATACCTGAAGCAATTTATCTCAAGCTATTGCTTGATTCTTCATAAAAGCAGTTACTATGAAAAGTTACCACCAAAATCTTAGAATATTCACAAAACCTTACACAAATAATGTCTTTTTTCATATAGGAATAAAGACAATTTTCCTCATATACACGCAAATGTACAAAAGCACATTTCTCAAGGATATAATATTTCCCTGGAACACCAGGGCTTTTACAGAAGGAGCTAAATAGGAGAAATGCCAACTGGATAGAAGAGTTTCCCCAAGCTTTAAAACTGGAACGAAACAAGTCTCAACATTTGCAAAACATTCCTTTATTATTAGAAATAAATTATCTGTATAAAAAATTGCATGCGTCAATCATTGCATTTATTTTCAGCACAACCCAGGGCTTCAATCCGGTCAGCCGTTACAAGAAACAGACTCATTGTCTTATACAAGTTGAACAATGTGGGACAGGAACGAGAGTTCTCACAATCACAGAAAAATACTTACAAGAATAACATCAAACATGGTTAATTTCAACAGCATTTTTTTTTTCACAAGCTCACATTAGTTTTCCCTTTGTGATTTTTTTTTTAACTGCTCATGAGTAAGCAACACTTTAGCTTGACACTCATTGGTTGTATTGTATCAAACGGGTTCTTCGGTCCCCGTCATTAATATATTTGGCTCATGGATAATTTTTGTTCCTTGCAAGACTGACTAATGATTTGATTGACTGTAGTCTACGGAGATCTCCAGGAGTAAATTTTTGCAGTCTCATGTTCATTGTTTGAGATCAAATGCCACATTACTTCAGACTGTATCATTTCCCTGTTTCAGATTGAATGATTACTGTAGCTTATATATGTTGTCTTGGTAGAGGAAGCTGTTAAGAGAAATCAGAATAAATTAATAGTATATAATAATAAATTGTTTTGTTAATATAATTTAAAAATTCAAATACTGTAATGCCTTTTATAATATTCAGTTTTCACAACGCATTACTCATTATTTTAAACCATATAGTAGGAATTCAATGATTGTACAAATAAAAATGTGCGGCAATTTTAATCTATAAAAAACACTCGTCTCATTTATAGTATACAGATATTTAGTGGAAAAGTAAAAATGTAAAAGTGCTAACACTTAATAACTTTAGATGAAATTCAATTTAAATGTGTATTTTGAGTAATAAATATTTATATAAATATATATATATATATGTAAAATGAAAGAACAGGTAAATTATCTGTCCTACAAAATATAAAAAATTTTTTTTTTTACAACCTGAATCAAAGACCTCAATTCTTTGAGTCTGATTCAATGATCAAAACAGGGTTAAGAAATTATAACTAGTTGTGCTTTGGGAATGACTATATCTTCCATTTAAAAATAAGCAACAATTTTAGACCGTAGAGGTGAACATGGTAAAAACATGGTAAAATATCAAGTACATAGAATATTGGTAAATATTAAAGTATATATATATATATATATATATATATATGCATTGTCAATGCATATTTACGGTTTGGTCTGGTTTCAACTAAAGAATACAAATGGGGATGTTTAGAAAATAAATAAAGACTCAAAGAAGAAAATGAATATTTAATTGTTGTGTTACCAACTTACTGTGAAGTAAAACATTATTGTAAGAATATTAGGGAGAAATGGCTAACAAGATGTTCCATGTCAAATTTATACTCATGCTTACACTTCTAGAGAATATGAATCTAAATCCAAATAATTGGGTTTTTGAAAGATGTGATGAAATAAATCTCTACCCTAAAATTCAAATGTGATGTACTATTATTTACTGGAATTCTGGAATGAAAAATCATTTAAAAAAAGACATAAAAGACAAAAACATGCATGCATTTCAATATATAAATCCAATCCAGGATAAGAAAAACTTTTAAAGAATAATTTTGTTATTAAACATTGAATAAGGCTAGAAATTGTAAAGCCTCTCCTATGAAATAATTGACAGTCATACTCATTTCATTTTAGTATGTGACACTGGTGTTTGACCAGATAAGTTCTTACCAGAGACCAAGATCATATAAAGTTTACAATCACTAACATTAGCACAGATAGCCCAAGGAAGTATCAATTGCAGATGTTTTGCTATTTTTATTTCATTGAATATTACGAGTTTCATGCCAATATGGAGTCCTACTTTTTTACTTACCCTTTCCAAAAGATAAGATATCTGCTACATTTGGTTTGGTGTGAAGTGAAATGCAATGATTTCATGTTTGTTTACTTTTTACTTTTTCATTATAAAATGTACTCATATGCCTCTAAATTTTCTCTAAGAAAATTAAATCTGAATTTCAGCTCTGTTTTTAACGGACTTTCATATAATCTTTATAGACAAGATAGAAAAAAATTATCATGAGTTATAAAAATGACTGTTAAAAATGTCGCTCAACTTCCTGTACTGTTCAATACTTTCAATAATAACTAAAAACATAGGAAATCCTTATCAAATATGTAGATACTAAAAGGAAAAATTATGGTTGAAATAGAGAAATAAGAGCCAAAAGAACCTTGAACTACTTGATGTTCTAAAGATGTTCATTCCACAGACATTGATTTGGTTCAGACCATCTTTATAGATCATTCGAACTTTGAGGTTCTATAGCTAGTTAAAGATTCACACTTCATTTTTTGAACTCTTAAAAGTGATCTCCGGGAAGAAAGATGGTAGAATTCTATTAAGAAATGAACAGTAATTCACAGAAGAATAATGTTCATTTTTTTTCTTTTTTTTTTTTACTGGTTATAAAAGGAAGTGCAAGGCTCTAGAAACAGATGATTTAGTCAACATGAGAGTAATGATAAAGGACAAACCATGAATAGTGGACAGCTTGCAAGACTCTTTATTTCAGAAGTATTACAGAACAAAATGGATCAAAGATGTATAGATGAGCTCATAGGGAGATTTTTTACAGTGGTGATGAATATGCTTATGTGAAAACCAGTTTTTGAGTACAGCAATGATGAATTTCCTTGTGTGCACCACACTGTGTTCATAAGCTAGAGAAAGCACATCTACCTCCAGCAGCAATTCTATTCATGAATTATTTATGAACATAGCGTAAGGAATATCATATATGGCACTGGTTAACTGGGTACAGTTGGCGAAATTCATATTTACCAACTTTGTTTCTAATTCTCCTCACCCCGTTATAAAACAAAACAACCTTTTATATATGAAACACAGTATTTTTCAAATTCAGCAAATTGTTTTCCTCTCCAGCTTCACATTACTTATATTCATCTGTTTAGCTTTGGGAACTTAAAATCTTGAACATTTGACCAGAATTTCTGGTATTAACAAGTCACCCTTAAGAAGAGATTTCTGAATATGAGGACTTGTAGGGCTCCGTGGCCATGAAAGAAAAGCATTGCATGTATGACAAGTATGTTTAAACACACAGCTATATGGTCAGAAAAAAATCTCAACAATGGAATAGTAGCCATAATTATTAAAATCCTCCATATATTAAAAAAAGGAAAGAAAGAGGTATGCGAAAAAAATAGTTTTTGAATTTCAAGTCTTCCGTTTTCTATTAACTACAGAGCAATCTACATTTTCAAGGCAGAAGTGATATCTTTACCTTTGTACTGTGATTTATAGTTTACAAAACACTTTTTTGTATGTCATTGTCACTTCATTGTAATCATGCTGATTTATCAAAAGTCTGGTAGCAGAAAGTATGAGAATGCAGCAACATGGATTTCCCGTGGATTAATCAGCCCTTGATTTATTGAGAACAGACTCTACCTGTGTTGAGAGGAGGTGTTTTAAATCTGAGGGGGTATGGTGCCCGTTACAGACAGTTGGATGGCAAAGGTTTCTCCAATATTCAGTTATAATTCTAAAGACATAATACACATATTTAGGAGGAAAAGATTGCATTTAAGTTATTAATTGTAAGAGTACTTTTAGAGGATAAGTGATTTCAGAAGACTTTTGACTAATTTAAAACCACTAGTACATGCACAGAGTAAAGGTAACAGGGACACAAGAAGCCCATGATGCCTATGCTGGGTTTCTCACTTGGACTCGTGCACACTGAATTGCAAGCTTTGTTTCAAAAGCATACAAATCTAACTTTCATGGTAGGATGGCTATGTAAGAGAACAAAGGGTGACAATGGTTACCTGGGGCAGGACTGTGGAAGAATGAGGGAAGATTTCATACACTGTCTTTCCTGAATGTGTAAACTGTAATCACTTTATCTGGACCTAATTTATTCAAACCTAAGCTACTCCTGTAAAAGAAGAATACACAAAAAACTCCGAAGTACAATAGGCAGGAATTGACATCATCTTGCTTCACCTTCTCAATTTTCTTTCACCTTCCAAAAGTTAGCATCTGACTCCTCCAGACTATTATAGATAGGCTTACCCTCCAAACAGGCCTTTTGTTTGTAATCTTTCATTCTTATTTTAGAGAAAACAGAGAAATACATGCATGCTATATAATTTCCATTTCAATATCAAGAGAAAATAACAGGGAAAACAGGAAATGTATGAGACATTTCAATAATACAAGACAATCCTTATCAATACTGAAAATTTTCCTTTTCAGGAAACCTGTTTATTCTTTAAAGTGGTGAAAAAAGGCTATTAATTTTTTTCTCCACTACTTTCCACAGGTGAGTTTGGGGTGACTGATATTTAGTTCACACTGAGTTTGGCTGTTCCCATTTGCAGCAATATTACATAGTTTTCTAGATCGCTGCTCAAAAAACAGGTACAAAAATAGATTCTGGTGAGTCATACTGGGAAGTTCCAGGGTTCAAACTCTATCACTGGCCAACAGTATTTTACTGGCATCCTACAATAAATCTTAACTTCCTACACTGATGCTTTCAAGGTGGAAAATCACAGATAAAATTCTGTCCTCAAATCACAAGCATTTTACTCTGATGCCTCTAATAATAGCTTTAGTACACCTTTGGAGCCAAAATAGGCCCATTATTAGTAAATTGCTTACCTATAGCCAGAGATGATTACGATTTGTTACCAAAACCCATCCTTTTTGTGCCTTTCTTTCATTTTCTCAAGGTTTCATGTTTGTAGAAAGGTGAGTATGCGGGGAGTGTTTGTGAAGTTCTTGTAAGGTTCTTTTCTCTGAAAGTGACTAAATTCGGAGTCAGTGATCTGAAGATAGTCTTCCTACAGCTAATCTGGCCAGTAATTCCAAGGAGTCTGACAGTAATTGGAGCCAATAAGTTTAATTAAGCAATACTAACAATCTAGGGATACTTTTTTGTATGGGACATTAAAGTAGACAATGCTTATCTGGAAATCTTAATAGAAAGGAAAGTTTGTGATAAGAACATTTAAATTCCTCTCTTCTGGCCATTTGAAAATATACAATATATTATTGTTAAAGTCACCTAAGGTACTATAGAGCACACAATTTAGTTTTCCTGTCCAGCTGTAAGTTTGTATCAGTTAAGCAACCTCTCCCTTTCCCCTCCTCTACACTTCTCAGCTTCACCACAATGAGCTGAACTGTTTTAGCTCCCACATATGAGTGAGAACATGCAGTATTTATCTTTCTGTGCCTGACTTATTTTACTTAACATAATCTCTTTCAGGCTCATCCATGTTGCTGTGAATGACAGGATTCCATTCTTTTTTATGGCCAAGTAGTATTTCATTGTGTATATCCCACATTTTCTTTACCCATTCATTTGCTGATGGGCATCAAGGCTGGTTCCATATCTGGGCTATTGGAAATAGTGCTGCAATAAACATTGGGGTGCAGATAGCTCTTTGGTATGCTAATTCCCTTTGCTTTAGATAAATACCCAGCAGTGGGATTGTTGGATCATATACGGTAGGTCTATTTTTAGTTTTTTGAGGAACCTCTATATTGTTTTCCATAATGGCTGTACTAACTTACATTCCCACCAATGATGTATAAGAGTTCCCTTTTCTTCACATCCTTGCCAGCATTTACTATTTCTTGACTTTCTGATAATAGCCATTGTAACTGGGGTAAGATGATATCTCATTGAGGATTTTCTTTGCATTTTCCTGATGATTAGTGATATTGAGCATTTTTTTCACATACTTCTTGGTCATTTGCATGTATTCTTTTGAAAAATGTCTATGCAGGTCATTTGCCTATTTTTAAATCAGATTATTTGGTTTTTGCTGTTGAATTGTTCGAGTTCCTTGAATATTCTAGATATTAATCCTTTGTCAAATGAATAGTTTGCAACCATTTTCTCCCATTCTGAAGGTTGCCTTTTCACTCTATTCATTGTTTCCTTTGTTGTGCAAAAGTATTTTAGTTTAATATAATCTCACTTTTCTATTTTTGTTGCCTGTGCTTTTAAAGTCTTACCTATACAATCTTCGCTGAGACTAATGTCTTCAAGCATTTCCCCTATATTTTCTTCTAGTCGTTTTATAGTTTTGGGTCTTACATTTAAGTGTTTAATCCATTTTGAGTTGATTTTTGTATGTGGGGAGAGACAAGGACCTTGTTTTATTCCTCTGCATGTGGATATCAAATTTTCCCAGCACCATTTACTGAAGAGACTGTTCTTTTCCCAATGTATGTTCCTAGCACCTTTGTCTAATGTGAGTTAGCTGTAAATATGTGGACTTATTTCTGAGTTCTCTATTCTGTTCCATTGATCTACATGTCTGTTTTTATACCAGTACCTTGCTATTTTGGTTACTACAGCTTTGTATTACAGGTAGCATAATGCCTCCAATTTTGTTCTTTTTGTTCAGGATTGCTTTTGCTATTCAGATTCTTTTGTGGTTCCATATATATTTTAGGGTATTTTTTATTACTGTGAAAAATGTCTTTAGTATTTTGATAGTGGTTCATTGAATCTGTAGACCACTTTGGGTAGCATGGTCATTTTGACAATATTAAGTCTTCCAATTTTTTTGTGAGTCCTCTTTACTTTCATCAGTGTTTTGTAGTTTTCATTGTAGAACTGTCTCATCTCCTCCTAGGTTTTATTTATTTATTTATTTAATTTTTTTGTAGCTATTGTAAATGGGCTTGCTTTTTTGATTTTTTTTACAGATGGTTTGTTGTTAGTGTATAGAAATGATACCGATTTTTGTATGTTGATTTTGTATTCTCTACTAAATTTATTTACCAGTTCTAGCATTTTTTTTTTTTTTTGGGGAAGTCTTTAATTTCTTCTATATATAAGATCATTTCATCTGCCAACAGGGATAATATGACTTCTCCTTTTCCTTTTTGGATGCCCTTTGTTTCTTTCTCTTGCCCAACAGCTCTGTCTATGACTTCCAGCACTTACTCAATTGTATGCATGCTGTGTTGAACAGGAATGGTGATAATAAGCATCTTTGCTTTGTTCCAGTTCTTTCACTTTTCCCCTGTTCAGTATGATGTTAGCTGTGGGTTCATCATACATGGCCTTTATTGTGTTGAGGTATGTTCTTTCTATACCAAATTGTTTAAGAGTTTTTATCATGAAAGGATGTTAAATGTTTTCAAATGCTTTTTCTGCATCTATTAAGATGATCACATAGTTTTTGTCCTTTATATTATTGATATGATGCACCACATCTGTTGATTTGCTTATGTTGGACCATCCTTGCATCCCTGGGATAAATCTGCCTTGATCAAGGTATATTATCTTTTTGATGCACTGTTGGATTTGGTTTGCTAATGTTTTGCTGAAGATTTTTGCATCTATGCTCATCAGGAATATTGGCCTGTAGTTTTCATTTTTGTTGTTGTTGTGTCCTTGTCATATTCTTTAGCTTTCTAATATTTTACCATAGAAATCGCCAGTCTATTCACTACTCTTCCATAGATACAAAGGTGAACTTAAGTAGATCTGTTAAACTCTACTGGAATATTTCAGGTGTCAGTGTATTGTTATTATATGAGTCTGGGGTGGACTATAGAGAAGAAGATGATAGGTGAGGGAAAAAAATGGAATGGTAGGCATAGAAAGAATTCTATTTTCAAGATTATGAGGCTTTCAAAGCAGAGCTGTAATTATCTGAATACATCCAAGAAGGGAAATTATGGGAAACCAAAAGAAGAGAACCACTTGGGAGAAATGAGTAGTAAGTGTGACTTAACTAAACAAGTGGGCAAAAGAAAGACCCGAGTGTCATGTTTTGTAAAAGAGGTTTTGCGCATGTGTTTGTGTTCTGGAGAACAGCAACTCATCTTGAGATGTTTGGTTCTAACCAAATGGTTCTAACTGTTGTGATGGCTTTATGATATGTGGGTATTACCATGCCCCTGGAAATATGTAGCACAATCCCCAAGACTAGAAGAATATTCAACGTACATCTATTAGGAACAGCTCCCGCTCTTGACCATCGGAAAGTCTACAGATGACTTACTGTTGGTTTCAAGACTCTCACAGAGTTCACTTTTCACTTCGCCATTTGGTCTGTCATTTCCTTTTTGGATTAGTTTACTTTGCATGGTGGCAGCTGTCACCACAGCCTTGAAGCTCCTCTTGCGTTTTTGAACGTTCTGCTCTGGATGAAAAATTATGATATAAACCTTGGGCATATAGAGCATGCCCAGAGACACGGAAGCACTTAAACTCATGGAGACGGTAAGTGTTGTTGTTTGGATGTACATCTGAAGGGAAAAAGAAAAAGAATCAATGTTGGTAAGCCTAATTAGCAGGAAATACAGCAAATAACAGCATTTTCTAAAATTATTCTAGCTTCTCTATTAAAGGTTCATTAGAAGACATTTACTAAAACTGCCCTTAAATATAGTCAAGCATTCTTATATCCCAACTTGCAAGTGTGGATGAGTAAGGCTGTATTGTTTATTGAGCCCAATTCCTTAAAACAAACAGACAATCTAACAACTAAACTGGTGGAGCTTAGTTTCATTTTTAGATTGTAGATAAACATGTATAAGAAAGGGGACAAAAGCAGTTTGGCAAAAGACTGATTTTATGCCACATATGCCCTCTTCAAGAGATGGCAGTGGGGGCCAACCCCGTGGCTCACTCGAGAGAGTGCGGCGCTGGGAGCGCAGCGGCACTCCCGCCGTGGGTTTGGATCCTATATAGGCATGGCCGGTGTGCTCACTGGCTGAACACGGTGTGGACGGCACCAAGCCAAGAGTTACGATCCCCTTACTGGTCACAAAAAAAAAAAAAAGAGAGAGATTGCAGTGGGTCAAGTTATTCCTTTAGCAATAAACTTAACCCAGAAGGTAAATGCTATATAGTGGAAATAGAGTGGGAGTGGAACATTCCAGAACATCACTGTTGCACATCACTGCTTGAATAATGCATATTTGCATCTTTTCATCTTTACTTAATTCCATGCCATAAGGGCTTGATTTTTTTTAATAGCCCCTCCAAAGAACACTTCCGGAGGATTCTCAGTGACTGCATCATATCAAAATAAATGCAGGTGTTTTTACAAAATATGTAAGACCTCCTCTCTTTGAGATTTAGATGTGTACCCTGGAGTTAGGGTCCTGGCATCTACATTTTGAAAATTCTCCCCCGTACTCATATCTTATTCTTATCCCACTAAAATCGACTGCTCAGGTATAGACAAAGCGAGAACTCTCTGGAAGATTTTTCTTTCTACACCCTAAAGATTAAGTAGCTGAGAAAACCCAAACCAAAAATCACTGCCTTGGTCTCTTCATTATAGTTTGAAAGCAGACATTACAGTATTTAAATCTTTAAAAACAAAAACAAAAACCTTTTATCTGCTTCCATTTTCCAGGTCCTGAGCTCAAAATATAATTTCCGCAAATAAGTTGTGATAGTGAGGCCACAGAAAAGCTGTCTTAACACCATGAAGAGATATTCTTTATCATATCTATGATCCTCATTAATAGATCTGTTCACTCTAATAATATCTCCAAAACTGTAAAGTCGTCAAAGTTCATTTGGCAATCCTCAAAAGTGAAACAAATTGTGCCCTTTTTAATAAGAGACTGAAAAATATTCATCCTCAAGGATAAATACTAGCTGAATCAGCATTAGTGTTGCCTTTTCCTAGGGGAGATGGTTTCTCTTAACAGATGGCAAAGTCTTGAGGTAAAGATCTATCCAAACCATGAGGAGAACTTGAGGCACTAGTAAAAAAAAAAATTGTCCTTGTGTGTGAAACTGTGCTATATAGATTACTGAGTATACCCTTCAATTCATCTACCACTTAGATCCTTGCATAAGACCCCATTGTGTATATGGGAATACGCTGCAACAAGGTGATGCAGAATTGGTTTATTTCGAATGTCACCTCCTCCAAGAAGTTCTCTGTGATAAATCTTATCTTAATTATAATATTTTTACTTTACTTCTAAGCATTAATACATTAAAATGAATATATAAGGCACTTGCTAATATGTAGTACATGATCATATTCATTTACATGATCTTTGTATTTATTTATATGGAATGCACAACTAGAGTATATACACTTCCTTAGAGCAGGTAACCTACATTTTTTTCTTATATACTTCTAAAAATCGAGGCAAGATTTTATACATAATAATTACTCAGAAACTGCAAATTAATTTATGTATACAAAGATTTTTATGAATTTTTTGATTTACACAAATTATGCAGATTATGCATCCCATAATTCCCCAGTAAGTCAAATGGACATCAGTAATGGCTACCACAAAGAGGTGATTACACTTTAAGGAAGAAACAAAGTGTTGAGTGTGAATCCCATATTATAGGCTAGGCTCATGCATACCAGCCTCAATAGAAACATGATTCATATACATCCCTTAGCAAAGTGATGAATTACTGCATGTCATGATCTCTCATGCTATCTGCCAATAAATGAAATCCCATGTTAAATTGGAAAGTATTAAAGATTTATTACAATTAAGAAGATCCCAATGAAATGTGGATATGTGCCTTTAAACCTCATAAATCCCCCTAAGCTTTGACATCTACTTTTAAACAACCTAATATTATGAGTACTCCTAAGCTTCTCAGGTGTTGGTTAATCTTCTTTGAATTCCTACTTATTTTCAAGCCAGAATTGCTGCAGAAACCTATTCAGAAAATGGACTGCAGAAGACATAAAGGTAATGAAAGAATATGGCAAAGTGTAAACCACACACATAAATATCCCAAAGCCACTCAAATAGGTAACCATCAGTTTTATCCAGTAGAACCCTGACAAGTCAATTCAGTCTAAAACAAACAAACAAAAAAATCCAGAGCTCAAATATTCATGAAATAATGAGAATATCCGTACTGATTATTTGGACTTTATTATGTCTTAGTCTGTTAGTCTTGCTAAATGCATAGTACTAGTCCAAATAGTACAAATAAACACCTTTATATTTTTCAAATCTTGTACATTTTCTCTGTTGCCAAAAATATAAGTGATAATTTTCTTCTCTCGCTCAGAATAATTTATTTAATAGATAGTAAATTTAATCTTGCTAAATATTGGGCATGACGAAGATTTTAAAATGCTAGCTTCCTCATTAAATAAATTACTGCAGTCTATGCTTTTGGCAAGCCAACTCAATGAAAGCTGTAATAAACATAGACATTAGAATTAAATAGTACTATGCTTAGTGTACCAAGCTCTCCATTAGACTCTATACTTTCAAATTACACCAAAGTGCTGATCTTAATTATGTGCTCTTTTAAAACAGCTTCTGAAAAATTTTAATGTGTTTTTAATACAGGAAAAGAATGTACACAAAATAATACCCTAAAATCTAAAGCCTTATAGTCACCTACCATTTGTTACAGGGCCTTGGATTATGAATACACTAAGTTTTTGAATTTCATTTTTAAACATTTAATAAAATGAACAAATCATATATGAATACATCGTAACCTCAATGAAAGCAACTACAGCAAAACAAGCAAAGAAATAAAAATGCTTCCTGCTCTCATTCTAGAGAAACTAAAGCCTTAGTATCTTGAATTATAGGATTCTGAATATCTCCCATATTTAAAAATAAATTAACAGATTATATTAAAAGATTGCAAATGAGCACCTGATTCCAAAAACTCAATGGCCTTATGTATACTTATAGAAAATTCTAATTATTTGAGCCATGTAGAGAAGGAATATGTTCCAGGAGACCTGAGTTTGAATTCCAGCACCACCACTTATAATGTTTTCTTAAGATAAAAAATTTTACAGAGAAACTCGGGAGTTGCTGTGTGGGTGATAAAAGCCCTAAAAGGAACTAGAAGGCAACAATACAAACTCTAATAAAACTTCCCCGATAATTGGACAAATGTGTGATCTTGTTTTCCTTTCTGGCCTTTAATTTCTTATTTATCTAATGCGGGAAAATAATACTTTTCTCATAGAGGAGTTAAAGGGTAGAATGATAAAATCTTCATGAAATGACTAGTGGGCACAAAATAGTAGTTTGACAGAGATTATTTACGATACAACTTTGTATCTAAAAGGATGCTAACAAAGCATCCTTCTAGTATATAGGACAAGAGAGGGGCCTATTAGCCAATTATTCAAACCAGACAGTTTTGTTTAGTTAGGAGCTGATAGCCATGCTCCGGCTATTGATGTCTAGAAAAAGGCCTTTGTAATCTCACTTCAAAATAGGTAGAATAAAAAATTGTCCAAATGCTGACGCTATTTGCTGATGTCAAGGCTCTATACACTGTCTGGGCTACCCTCCTAGAATAACACAACAGCTTTCTGTTTCAAACTTACAGCTCATCATAGGACAGGAGAGGACTATGTTAACTCCCCCTAATCCACATAGAAGCTGACAATGATATTGGATATGTTAATATTAACCTTCTATTTTTCATCCTTCTTTTATGCATCCTCTCCTGCCCCTGTCACTCCAAAATACTAACACTCGGAGAAAGGAGAATATCTTTTCTATCACATGCACTGATGGCCGGTTACTTCCTCTGCCTCCAAGCCCCGTGGACATTCTGAACCTGAAGCACTCAGGTGCACTGAAGCAGACTAAGCAATCGCTGGATAAGCCAGGGAGGAGTTGGCACAATGAAGCACACTAACACAAAATCTTTTCTGGGACCTATTATAGCTTTTTCTTCATTCTCTGAATAGATCATTTGTTTACAGCCAGGATCTACTGATTGTAGGTCATGATTTGAAATCACTAAAGATTCCAGGAAGAGTTAGGAGAGAGGAAGTTGTATTTCTCCAGGATAAAGGTCAGCCTTATACTTTCAATCAGCTACCTGTACACAGACCTCCATAGACTCTGACATCCAACCTAGACATGTTTTCAGCTCCTAGAAACTAAGGTAACCTTTTATGAGACCTTGCACTCAAAGCTGCTTTATGTCATGTGATAGAAAAAGACTCATTATTTATTTTTTAATATTTCTGCCTTGCCCCAGATGGTTTAATCTTGCCTCTATGCTAGTCAATCAGGTTCTACTTGGCTGCTTTGCATACAACCTGACAAGTTAGAAAGCTGCATTAACACTTTCAGCCTGATTTTCTCTGCTTCTGTTACCTATTTCCTCATCTGTGCATCTGCCAAAGTGGCACTGCATCAAAAAAATAGATTTTTTCTGCTTTTTAACAGGGCTTCAGCCAATGGACTTCAAAATCTCATTTATTACAAGAAGTGATTAAATTTTTTTAAAAGATGAAGTTTACAGAGAAACTCTGCAGTTGCCTTGTGAGTGGTAATATCCCCAAATCCATCCATCATGTAACAATCCAAACTCTAAGGAAACTCCCCAGGCAATTGGACAGCAGCAAAAGAACAGAGACAAATGCTCAGCTCTTTTAGCTGAGTCTGGACACAGATGAACCACCACCTAGCCAAAATCAAACATTTTACTATTGTTTTCTGTTTTGTTTAATTCAAATATACCTTCCTGGCTTCTCCCTCTCAGTCGATTCTGAAGTATCCCCCTCATTGCTTTAACATCTTTACATTGAAATACCCAGAACGCAGTCCTTGGACATCTATCTGTCTGTCCGTCCATCTCTCTGTCTAATTATATTACTTTCTTGCTGATCACTTTTGGAATTATGACTTTAAACTAAGACCAGCTTCTTGGGTGTACACCTGTACACCAGGTCCTGTATTCAGAAGGGCTCCATGCTTGGTTTAATGCATTGCCATCACTGTTTTGAAATTTGTGATAATTTTTGAACAAGGAGGCCTGCATTTTCATTTTTTACTGAACCCCACAAATTATGTAGCTAGTCTTCCTTAATAATCTTTTACATGCTGGGTTTCTCTCAGGGAATTTAACTGCCTTCCAGGTAGCTTTGCTGGATGTCTGACAGCATCTACAATCTAATAAGCTTCTGATTCCTCACCTTCACCCCTAAACTTGCTCTTCTAGTGGCCTGCCAATCTCAATAATTCCATCTTTCCAGCTCTTGGGACAAAACCCTTGAAATTGCCCTTGACTCCTCTTTACATTCCCACCCTATCTTTGGCCAAATCCTGTTGATTTTACTTTCTAACTTTGCCCAGATGGGTCATTTTCACTACTTCCAGTGGTATTGCATTGCTCAGAGGCACCACCATGTCCCATTTGGATGAATCCTATAGCTGTCCTAGTGATCTCTCTTCTTCTGTCTTTGCTTTCTTCAGTCTGATCATTTAATTGATCCTAACATAGAAGCTAGAATAATCCTATTATTCATAAACCAGATTAGGTCTCTTCTACTCTTCAAATTTGCAACGACTTCTCACTGATAGTGTCCTAATAATGCCCACAAGGTTCTCTGCACTCCTCTGGCTTTACCCTTTCTTTATTCATTCTCTTCCAGCTATTGGGCCACCTGGCTTATCCTAGAACATGCCAAGCATGCTTCTGCTTTCAGACTCTTATATTTGATGGCTTGCTCCTTCACGTCTTTACTGAAATGAGACCTCTTGTGAACACGCCTTTAAAAATTGTAACCCCCTACCCCTCCACCATCATTCCTCAGTTTTATTTTACTCCTTGGCATCTAACATTTCCTATCATAAAAGTCTGTATGCTTTACTTATTTACCTTATGTATTATCTATGTCCCTTAACTAGAATAAAAATTCTTTGAGTACAGGGATTTTACTTATGCTGTTCAATGTTATAAACACAGCACCTAGAATACTGGATAACACAAATATTATACATTCTTTTCAGATTGTGTGGGTTCTTACTCTTGAATTTCACATTTAAAGAAAATAACCCATATAGTTCCAAGCAGAAAACAATAAACCAGAAACTGAAACTAGAAAATATCAGGAAATTGGAGGGCCTCATTCCCTCTCCAATCAAACTCTAGGCTAGGAAAGAAACTTGATCTTGTAGAGATGAACATGATACTCTTTTAAACTGTAAATATGACAATAAGGAATCATTTTGCTCTCGATTGAGCAATGGACAGTACAAATTAAATATCAGTGGTCTTTACTTTGGGAATATGAGAGCTCTGGGCTCTGCCCTGGACTCTTCTTCCACTACCCTGTATAACTGAGGGTAATGCTCTCACACTCTTTCCAAGTTTCCATAGACCTGACTCAAAGGATTTAATGAGACAATACATGTAAGACAGTGACACAGAGCCTGGCATATAGTAATTAATAAATGATAGTTATTATTGTCATTACTTAAGCATGATCCCATTCTCAATTCATCTTCCTTCATCCTTCACACCATAAACACTTAACAGTACTGCTCTCTCAAAATCAGCTGTAAGCTTTTAGCCTTTCTAATAGGAACACACACATACAAATACAAGCAAAAGTAATGATTCATAAAGAAATATACTTCATGCTTGTGGAAATCTCCAGAATCAGCATATTCAAAGAATTATCTAGTTTCACTCTGGGAAAAATCATTATCCTGAATGCTGTGTTTCTCCTGTCATGTAGAATTGGTAGTGTCGCTGACCCATCAGCAGGTCAGAGATGCTACATCGTGTTTTCGTTAGTGGAGATGGAGACAGGTTTGCTCTGATCACATCCCCTTTTAGCTTATGACACATTTGCAAAATGAAGAGTCAAATCAAAGCCTACGAATTCAGAATTATGAGTGAAGACTACAGATGCCGAACTGGGCTGGTTCACACATGAGGTCTGAATCCTTTACCATGGGTTTATTGGGAATGGTGGTAACCAGCTGAATAATATAGCATCAGTCAACAACCAGAATGTCCGCTATCCTAAGGATAGAAAAAGCACAATTTTAAGGAAGCTCAAGATCCTCTAAAGAAGGAAGGAAAGATATCAGATTTATAATGAATTGTTTATAATTAAATATACATGACATTTAATATGTGGATTAGTAAACAATTTATTTTTATTAAACCTGATAGGAGTTTTATAAACAAAGTAAATACTTTATAGTGTTATGAAATAAAACATAGTCCTTAATTTCCAGTTATTCTATATAACAATTAATTATAGAAACATAGTGAAAATAACTTATCAAACAGTGGCATTTTCTGCTGTGATATCTATATACACACACACACATACATACATACACACACATATTTCTGGCAGCCAGGGCAAAAAGAAAATATCTTGAATCCTATATTTATCACTGTCTGGAGGTGGAAACTTTGCTGGAATTTAAATTTTAAGACAAATTTATTCTTTAGGTTATGTTATTTAATGAAATTCAGTAACATTATGAAAATTATTTCAGCTATAATATTATAAAAAGGCACTAAGTCTTGTTCAAATAGATATTATATAACCCTTTGTAAAAACAAAACAAAAGATCAGCAACTCATGCAGGTACTATTCTGGAAGCATAAGGTGTTATAAAATGCTTTTTTTTTTTCTCTTGTGATATTACTTAATATAGGAAGAACTAAGAAGGATGGTATTATGGGCTGAATTGTGCACCCTTCCAATTTCACTCGGGGTTGAAGTCTTAACCCCCAGTACCTCAGAATGTAACTACATTGGAGATGGGGTCTTTAAAAAGATAATTCAATTAAAATAAAGTCATTTTGGTGGGCCCTAATCTAATATGACTGGTGACTTTATCAAAAGAGGAAATTAAGACAGAGACACACATACAGGGAAGACCATATGATGGCACAGGGAAAAGATGGCAATCTCCAAGCCAAGGAGAGAGGCCTCAGAAGAAACTGACCCTGCTGAACTTCTATCTCAGACTTTTAGTCCCAGAACTGTAGGAAAGTAAATTTCTGTTGTTTAAGCCACCCAGGCTGCGGTACTTTGTTATGGCAACCCTAGCAAACTAATACAAATGGGGAGTTAATATCACTCAAAGAGTTCTGAAAACTTTATAGTTGGTTTGTAGTTAAACATACTAATAGAATCACAGAGATCTTGAATGACTTGAATACTCTCCAAATCAGAGAATCACCCTTTCTCTAATAGAGTTGGAACAAATTTCATAAAAATAACAGACTCAATTAAAGCACTTAAATTCACTTTTAACAGAGAATTTGGAGAGCTTTTGCTGTTACTAATCAGCTACTTTCTTCCTTAAAAACCTCATTGTGGATGATAGAGCAGCTCAGACTTGGTTAGACAGAATGTTCTAACTAGCTAAAAACATGGGCCCGAAAAGCTGGATAAGTTATTTTTTTAAATGCTGATGGTTAGCATAGAGTTTGCTCTGGGCCAGAGCAGAGAAGTACCTATGAACCACTGACCACCAGAAGGAACAGGGATTCCCTACATTCGGAAGACAAATTTCCAGCACTGTTTTCTGCATAGGCACCATTCTATTTCCAAAGGCACAAGAGACAGGGTATGACAACATAGCAGGCCAGTAAACAGATTCACAAATACAAACGAACAGCCAACTGAGAATCAGCAGATACTTAAGAAGAACCATAAAACAATGATTCTCTCACACTATGAAAGAAAAGCAAAAAACTCTACAAAGAGAATAATAAAAACACAAGAAGATTGATCCAATAGAGCTAAGGAAAGAAAACCTTAGAAATAAAAATAACTATAATCTTTGAAAAGGTTTGGAAGACTAACAAATCCATAAAAAGGATTAAATAAACATCACAGAAGCTAACATTTTTAGCATTAAAATTAAAATCTCAATAGATGAAGGACTTCTGATTCTGGCTATGAAAGAGAAGCTATAATCAAACTAATCCAATCATTGAGAATAACTATAAAAAATCAAAGTTTTTTTTTAAAAAAGAAACTATTTGGAAGCATCAGAAGAACCAGGGCAGACAAGACTCCAAACGCCAAGATGCTAGGAAAAATAAAAATAAAAAATAAAAAGCACATGGGCATAAGCCAGGCATTCTCCACTACTTTTTATTCACAGAGAATGTGCTGGTTCTATGTATGAGGGTTAATGGGAAGAACCCTTCAGACAGATCTTTCAGCAGTACCATAGGGCTAGGGAGACAAAAACTGGAATGTGGTGTTAAAATTGCAGCCAGGATATCAGGACACGAGATTCCAGGGTACAACTGAGAAGTTTACCGGTTATTTTACACCAATTTTTTCCTTGAAATTTTGCTGAATCCTAAGTGTGAAGGAGCAACAGGCTAAAAAGTACCAAACAGAATCCAGATTCAGAGAAAATTCAGTCAGAGTTCAAGTCAATTAAAATGAATGGGCACTCCTAAACATTTCAGACTTTTAGCTGATATATCTGAAGAAATATCCTCTAGGAGAAAAGGTAAATCAAAAATAGACAACCCATAGAAAGTCTGAAATCTATCCTCAAATTATTCCTATCCCAGATAATATCAAGGTGAAATACCTCTATTTCAATTGCTGACTAGTAGAAATTGAAGCTTCTCTGGAGGGATATAAAAAATATGTAACACCTACATTTTTTTAGACATGTAGTGTTAGGTATTCAGTAAAAGACTACCAGCCAGGCATGCTAGGACACAGGGACAAATGACCAAAGACCAAGGGAAAAAGCCACAAAATCCAAACAAACTGGTGATAGAAATGGTGCTACAGATGATCAGATTCTGAGCTTCTCAGAAAGAAGTTCTCAAAATACTTGAACATACATTGAAAAAAAAAATACATAAGAGAATTTTACCAGGGAACTGGTAAAATACATATTTCAGTTCCCTGGATATATATAGAGAGAGTCAAAAATTATAGAGAATGGTTGGGGAAGGAGAAAGGGAGGAGGGAGAGAGGGTGGTCAGTGAATACAAAATATTAGAGAGATGGGAAGAAAGGGATCTAGGTTTCTACAGTAATATAGGGAGACTACAGTTAACAACAAAGTACTGTGTATCTTTGAATAGGTAGTCAAGATGACATTGAATGTTCCTAACACGGAGGTGACAAATGTTTAAGATGATGGATATACTAAGCACCCTGGTACGATTACTACACACTGTATGAATGTACTCAAATATCATATTGTACTCCATAAATATATACAGTTATCATGGGTCAATTAAGAAAAATAAATTAAAAAGAGAGAAATAGAGAACAGAATAGTGATTACCAAAGTCAGGGAAGTGGTAGGAAGAGGTGAGGGAAAAGTTGGTAGACAGTTACAAAGAAGTTACAATGTTACAACTAGAGAGGAAGAATAAGTTCTGGTTTCCTAGGGTGACAATAGCTAATCATTGAAATGTATATCTCAAGATAGCCAGAAAAGAGGATTGTGAATGTTATAACCACAATGAAACCACAAATAGATTTGCTAACTATTCTGGTTAGATCATTAAACAATATATGCATGTATCAAAACAATGAACTGTACCCTATAAACATGTACAATTAAAAAAATTAAAATAAAAAATCACAGGACTAAAACATAATAAATTCAATAGATAAGTTTAACAACAGGTTAGAAACAATACAGGAAATAAATAATGAACTGGAAAATAGAGCAATAAAAAATACCCATAATGAAGCACAGAGATAATAAAGAATTTAAAAATATAAAAAAAAATTATTAGAGATACATGAAACATAATACAAAATTGGAATGCTATTGAGTCCCAGAAACAGAGGAAAGGTAAAGAGAACAGGTAAGAAGAAAAACTTAAAGAGATACTGGTCAAGAATTTTCCAAAACTGGTGAAACATAGCCCATTAAATTGCCCAGAGAAAATTTACCAGATGACCACATTCTGGGCAGTCTTAACAAATATTGAATGACTGACATACAGAGTACGCTATCTGACTATTGTGGAATTAGAGCAGAAAGCAGAATTTGAACAGAAATAAAAGACAACAAAAAGATCACTAACTATTTCAAAATTAAATAACATATTTTTAAATCCCTCATGAATCAAAGAAGAAACAACAATGAAAATTAGAAAATATTTTGAACAACGTATCAAAAGTCATAGTATATAGCTAAAGTAGTCTATATATATATATAGTAGTAGTAGTCTATATATATATATATATGAAAAGAAGAAATTCTGCTATAATTATCTATCTCAAAAAACTAAAGAAAAGAGAAAGACAGAAAATTAAACCCTATGAATATAGACAAAAGAATAATAAAGAATATAAAGAATAATAAAAATGAAAGATGTCAATAAAAAATGTAAAACAGAGAAAATTAACAAAGGTAAAAAGTATGTGAAAAGACTATAAAATTAACATACCAATTGGAAGGCTGACCAAAAAAAGGAACAAGACATCAATTACCAATAATTTGGCAATTATTCCTAAATAAAGAAGAACATATGATATAAAATTAACAAAATAAACCAGCAAATTAGTTCTGAATGTTGTTAGCAAATATATATATGTGTTTAAAATAAAAAAAATGAGAATAGGATCTAAAACTTCCTAAATATCAGAATAGGGGAAAAAAAAAAAGAAAAAAGAAAAGAAAAACTTGATCATTCAGAAAAAATAACCAGAGAAGAAAAAGAACAGAAGCAGGAGAACATAGTAAAAGGAAAACAAAATAAATTAGCAAACATAAATCAGTAATTTTTATGATAGAGATTAAATTCTCCATTTAAAACACAGAGGTTTTCAGAATTGATTTTAAATTCTAATAAGGAGAAAATTATATATAAAAAGTAAAATAAACTAAATTTTAAAGATGTATCAGAAAAATGTAAACACAAAGAAAACTGGAAAAGTAATATTTATATGGGACAAAGTAGAATGCATGATAAAATCATTAAATTATAAAAAGTTATATACATACTCATCATTATCATGATGTATGTAAGCAACAAATCATACAAATACATGGAGAAATCAACAAATCCATAACCGTCATGAGAGATTTTAGTTCATATCTTCAGTGGAATTAAAATTTAAATATACAACATATAATTAAGGATAAAAATAGTTGGAATAACTCACATAATAAAATTGTCATTTTCATTGCATTACTTTAAAACATAAATGGACACTTCATAAAAACTGATCATGGATTAAATTATCCAGAAACAAACATGAAATTTCCAAAACAGGAAACATACAGGCTACATTCAATTTTCACACCAAAAGCCAATTAAATTAAAATTAGAATTCATAAATAAATACAAGTTTTTATTTGAAAACTAAATATCACCCCTCTAAAGAATAATTGTCAAAAAGAAAATTACAAACTATGTAGAAATGAACAATCATGAGAACTTGTGGATATAACCTAAGTGGTGCTTGAAGGAAAATTTAATATCAAAAATGTCAGTCTTAGCCAGAAATCTCAAAATTAACCATGGAACTAGCCAAAGTTTAAAAATAAAAGTAAACTCAATAAATACAGAAAGAAGGAAATATCTGATATATAAATATATAAAACAGAAAACTATAGTCAGTACACATAATTAATAAAATCAAGTCATATTTGGTAATATATGAGTAAAAAAGAGATATAAGATATGATTAATCAACATAGAAATGACAAAGAAGATATAAATATAGGTAGAAATTAGATATTTAAATTATAAGAGCAAATTATGTATAACTTTATGCCACAAATGCACGATTGCCCATGATATAGATATCAGATGTAAGAGGAAAAAACAACAAAAAACAAAAAATGAGCAGATGGCTGTAAGTATGTGGATTGATTTCTGGGTTCTCTATTCTGTTTCATTAGTCTGAGTGTCTGTTTTTATGTCAGTACCATGCTTTTTCTGTTACTATAGCTTTGTGGTATGGTTTGAAGTCAGTGAATGTTATGCTTCCAGCTTTATTTATCCATTTAATTTTGTTCAGGATTGCTTTAGCTGTTTGGGGTATTTTGTTGTTCCATATGAATGTTAGGATTAGTTTTTTTTTTTTTTTTTTTTTCCATTTCTGTGAAGAATGTCATTGGTATTTTGACAGAAATTACATTAAACCTGTAGATTACTTTGGATAGTATGGACATTTTCACAATGTTAATTCTTCCAATCCAAGAGCATGGAATGTTTTTCCATCTTTTTGTGTCCTCTTTAATTTCTTTCAGCAGTGATTTGTTCTCATTGTAGAGATCTTTCATCTCCTTGGTTAAATTGATTCCTAGATATTTCATTTTTTTAGTGACTATTTTAAATGGGCTTCCTTTCTTGATTTATTTTTCTGCTAGTTTGTTATTGGAGAATAAAAACGCTACTGATTTTTGCATGTTGATTTTATATCCTGCAACTGTACTGAAATTGTTTTTTGTTGGGGGCCTGAAGCCCACACCCCTTCTTGTGAGACTGCTCCTCCATGACAATCTGCTCAGATGGCCGTGCTTTACATGATAACTGCCTCGAAATCTGCTTATGCCAGAAACTGATTGCTCCTGGCTATGCAAGTTAATTTGCAAGTGACCTTTTATCCTTCTCCAGAAACTGTTTAACCATAAACATTCTGGGCGGCAACCTTTACTTTGAATGTCCTGTCTTTGTCTCTCCTCAAGATATTATCATATCTTTACATTCCAGACCCTTTGCAGCATGCCTGCTTTTTCCTATATAAGATGTAACCTAAGAACCAATAAACGAGACTTGATCAGAATACTGTCTTGTCTCCCTTCTCCCACGTCTCTTGTCCCATCCAATTCCCACTCCCCCCTCCAGGGTCCTCATTGAATATCCTGCGGGCTGGGACAAAATTTAACCAAGGAGATGAAAGACCTCTACAATGAAAACTATAAAACATCAGTGAAAAAAGTTAAAGAGGACACAAGTAGATGGAAAGATATCTCATGTTTGTGGGTTGGAAGAATTAACATCATCAAAATGTCCATATTACCCAAAGCAATCTGCACATTCAACACAATCCCTACCAAAATACCAATGACATAATCCACAGAAATAGAAAAAAAATGATCTTAAAATTTATACAGAATCACAAAAAAACCCATATAGCTAAAGCAGAAAGAAGAAAAAGAACAAAAAGACCAAAGCTGGAGGCATCACACTTCCTCACTTCAAAATGTCATATAAAACTACAGTAACCAAAACAGCATGATAATCAGCTCTAGGAGTTTTTTGCTAGAATCTTATATAAGGACTGAAACTATAAATCTCCTAAAAGAAAACATAGGTGAAACACTTCAGGATATACTGCTGGACAAATACTCTATGAATATGACACCAAAAGAAAAAATAAACAAGTGGGATTATATCAAACTAAAAATCTGTATAGAAAAACAAACCAAAAAAACAATTAACAGAGTAAAAAGACAACCCACAGAATGGGAGAAAATATTTGCAAACTATGCATCTGACAAGGGATTAATATCCAGAATATACAGAGAACTCAAACAACAGTAAGAAAACAAGTAACCCAATTAAAAAATGGGCAAAGGAGCTGAATAGATGCTTCTCATATGAAGATATACAAATGACTGACAGACACATGACAAAATCTTCAGCATCACTCAGCATCAGGGAAATTCAAATCAAAACCACACTGAGATATCCTCTAAACCCAGTTAGACTGGCTATTATCAAAAAGACAGAATAACAAATGCTGACAAGGATGTGGAGAAAGGGAAACCCTCATAAACTGTTGATGGGACTGTAAATTGTTGCAGCCATTATGGAAAACATTATAGAGATTCTTCAAACAACTACAGATAGACCTGCCATATGACCCAGCAATCATTGCTGGGTGTATACCCAAAGGAATAGAAACCATCAAGTCAAAGGAATACCTACACTCCCATATTCATCGTAGCTCTATTTACAATAGCCAAGAGTCGGAATCAACCTAAATGTCCATTGACAGATGAGTGGATAAGGAAAATGTGGAATGTATACTCAGTGGAATGAATACTACTCTGCCATAAAAAAAGAATGAAATTCTGCCACTCAAAGCAACATGGGTGAATTAAGAGAAAATTATGTTAAATGAAATAATCCACGCAAGGAAAGAGAAATACTTCATGTCCTCACTCATAAGTGGGAGAAGGAAGGAAGGAAGGAAGGAAGGAAGGAAGGAAGGAAGGAAGGAAGGAAGGAAGGATCACAATAATACATTGAACTTTCCAAATAGAGAGAGAGAGAGAGAACAGAACTATGGTTATTAGAGGTGGGAAAGGGAGAGGGGAAGAGGTATTGGTGAGAAACTAGTTAAGGGTCACAAAGATTGATTATATTTTGTAAACCCGATTTGTTTTGTGGCCAAATTTTAAAAAATGGGTAAGAATTGAAGGGAATTACTTACATGTTTTACCTGAGTATACTATTTATCATGATTTGATCACCACATATTGTACACATGTATTGAAATTTAATTCTGTATTTCACAAATATATATAATCAATTATCCTTCAATAAAAAACTGTCAAGAAAATGTTACAGTGCTGTTAGACTCTGTAGACATTCGTTACCCATTATTAGGAAAATATGAGAAAACTAAGTAAATGGCTGCATTTGGTTGAAAAATAATTCTAAAAACATTCAGGAAGAAATAAGAAACTAACACTTTTGAGCACTCATCATACGCTTGCTATTGTGCTAATTGCTTGACATATATCTTCTATTGCTTGCAAAAATTCTGAAAAGTAGATTGTTTTTAAACCTAGTTTGATGTTCTCGTGGTTTATTTTAGTAGTGGGATGGATAAAACTACCAAACATTTGTCTAAACTAATAATACATTAAACTTTAAAAAAAGAGAACAGAACTGTTATTAGAGGTGGGAAAAGGGGAGGGAGAGGGGTGTTGGTGAGAAACTAAAGGTCACAAAAATTGATTACATTTTGTAAACATGAGTACACGAATTATTCTGATTTGATCACCATATTGTACCCACGTTTCGATATTCAATTTTTACTCCACAAATAGACATAATCAATTATCTTTCAATAAAAAAGCTGTCAAAAAATCATTTTAAAAAAAAAAACTGAAATAGACCTAGAACCATGGGAGAGAATTCAGAACGGCAGTACACAACTGATAGAGAAATGATAACCCGGCACTATTGCAGAGCAAGCATTCCTTCCCTAAACCATGTAGTGAAGACAGGGCAGTGCCTACCCCAGCTCTTTCTGACATTTGCATCAGCACTCTTCTTGTGCTTTAGATCTCGTTTTAAATGGGGCCTAAGAACTCGGCACATGCACAATCACTTTCAGAATTAGAGATTCAAGTGCTCAGGAAATATATTGGTCAAAACAAGTATTCTGGTATTCAACTGCCTCCTCTAATATTTTC
Organism: Galeopterus variegatus; assembly: GCF_000696425.1. Taxonomy (NCBI): domain Eukaryota; kingdom Metazoa; phylum Chordata; class Mammalia; order Dermoptera; family Cynocephalidae; genus Galeopterus; species Galeopterus variegatus. The sequence continues at coordinate 517,440 of NW_007726151.1, forward strand.
TAGTGCCTCAATGCTGTTTGAAAAGAAGAAAATGATGAAGAATATCTTTCTCCACGGTGCTGAAAAGACTAATTACGTGGAAATGCAGGATCTCCACTCACCTCTTATCCATTGAATATCTCTGTGGAGCCTGAATATTTACTAAAATTGGCCCCTTTACTAAGATTAGCCCTAAGATAAGTTTGAGTTGGGGAAGATATAAATGCTACTCTATGTGCAAGGAGATGGTAAGAATAAAACAGCTATCTACTTCCAACTCAGAGTCGAAGACTCATAACCCTTTCTTTGTTCCAGGCCATGATGAATGGCATCTTCCATAACTCAGGGATCATGAGTCCCCTGACCAGCAATAGTTTTACCTACTCTTGGACTTACCACATTGCCATTTCTCAGACAGTCTATAAAGGGATATCCTTGGATATAAGAAAATCTTGTTCCTAGGACTGGTGACTTCAGAGGATTCAGGTGAAGGTAAAAGTGGCCAGGTTTCTAGAGAGGAAAGTCTCCGACCTAACATTATTTTGGACTTTGTATAGCTATCCACTATCATACCTGATATAGACACATGGGTCTTCTTGGACACCAGCTATGGCTGAAGCATCCCAGGGAACTAAAACTTTATCCATACGTATGGTGACCTCCTCAAGTCATCAAAACTAGCCATAGTGAGGCATGTTGCTAACATCAGACCAGTGATCTGCTACAGTGTGTACTTATCACACTGATCACCACTAAGAACTGCACTTTGAAAAGTCAGTTATTTGTGGTAATGACAGTTTTCAGGGAAGAAAAAAATAATACACACACAAAAATTTTGTTTTTTTCAAATGAGTCAAAAACCTTAAAACACTCAGCAATCACAGGAAGTTTGGGTCTCAAATGGCAACCAGTGAAAGGTGGAGAATGCTTTCATGACTGCTCACATTTCTAGATCACAGCTAAAAATCCTCTTCTTGTACATTGTTGTATAAGCTCTGTGATGTGGTAGAGAGCCTGGATGTTCGACGGTCCTATCTAAAGCTAAAAGACCTCATCCACTTTTAGCAGAGACATGCACTCTGAATGAAGCATCTAGAATGGTTTTAAGATTACCTGAAAGGGCTAAATGCAGCAGTGAAGGAGAGGATCTTTCTGTACAATTAGCAATGAGAAATTAACCCAAGGTCCCACCCACAACAGTTTGAGCTAGCCACCAGGACCACTTCATGACATTCATATTACCCAGCTGGTAGCCCTGCAACTGATACAAGTTCCCAGAACAAGAGAATTGTAAAGTTTGAGTTAGAACCAAGAAACATAAAGGATATTCTAGAGCCATTAACCAATCAGAAGTCCCAAGCATCTATATTCCCTGGGAAAGTGAACCCAAACATCATCTCAAATTTCCTTCCTTTCAGTGAGTTTAGCACCTTGTTTAGCTTCATTGCTATCCTGTATGCAGATGACCCATTTTGTTCCCACGCTGATCAGGTGGTACCATGCCTAGGTCCTGACTGGTCTCACTCATTAGCAGTCCAACTAAGTCTTCTCTTACTGGGGCCCTAGATTGTTCTCTTGAGCAAAGATGGCAGATTATTCCTGGAACCATCACTGAGCTCCCAAAGTGATACAACTCAGACCATGTACCAGAATACACTGAATTTTACTGAAACTCCCTCAGCTCTCCACCCTTCCCTAATCTGTACATCCATTCTAGAGTGCTTTCTAATTCCTGCCCCACAAGGCAAGCTCCCCTACACCCCAGCCTCTCCTCCCTGCCTCAGTCCTGTGGTCTTAACTGAAACTTTGCTCTTCCCAAGAGTATTGTTTACCCTGCAGCCTTTAAAGTACTAGTTGTTTTTGTTCTCTTAATCCATACCCCTCAAAGACAATAACATTGAGGCATTCCTTACTCCTCTCTGCGTTACAGACCTGGCCAATTTGCTCACTTGGTTAGAACATGGTGTTCATAACACCAAGGTCCAGGGTTCAATCCCTATACTGGCCAACCCCCGAAACAAAAATTGAAAAAAATAAACAAAATAAACTATTGTAACATTCAGCTGTATATGGTCTTTCATCCTTGGTTCTGTATCTACAATCATTTGCCCTCATTCATTGAGGTTCTGGCTCTGGCCCTAGTCTTGCTCTCTATCCCAAATAAAGCGGTTATTTTGGATGAATTCTACATATATGTACATGATAGTTCTAGCCACCTGGCCTCTCCTTCCCTCCTCATTTCTAATGATGTTTTCCTTTACTCCACGTCAGCTGCTTACTGGATTCTACAGTCCTTGCTCTACTACCTGAGCCATCAAATGGAGCACTCACTAGATCTTAATTCTGTGCTTAGTTTCTGTAATAACTTCTGTACAATGATTTTGGTTTAATATACTGTTTCTTGGTAAGAGATTGTTTATGTTGTATTTTCATTTAATTCACTCCATTTTTTACTTATAATAAATATAAAGAGTTATGTTTATATTTCACATATTTGCTATATATCACAGGCTTCAGTGATGTGACCACTGCTGCCCAGGAGTGACAAGAAGCTAATAATAGGTAGAAAAGATGGGTATTTCTCAATCTTCATAATGCATGTTTCTGTATGAACATGTCTCCCCAGGCAGCCTATTAAGGTACCAGAATTAACGTAAATGTATAGGGATCTTGTGCAATAAAACTGGTTATGACTTGTTCCAAGGATTTTAAAACTGGGGCTAAGTTTGTCCATACTTCACTGTGATAGAATGTGAACCTTTCCAAGTATGAAAATACAAGTACTGTATCAAATAGTGTAATTTGTATTTTCCTAAACAACAAAAATGTAAATTCAGTTATTATCAAATAAAGTATGTGTAGTTATAATACCTATTATACACATTATAGTGTTGACATTTTTAATTAAGTATTTTTTATATTCAAAAAATGACGTTTCATTTCCAGGATTTTTATGGTAATTACCAACATCACAACAACAATATTTACTTCAGTTTTCATTTCAAAGCTCCTGTATTTCTGTTAGATGATTAGTTAAATAGACTTTTATGTATGGTATAAAGGCAATCATCACATGTAATATTATATGTATAAAATAATATCTCAAATACCACAAATCAATTTACAAACAGAATTTTGGAGCATAAAGGATTTTTAAGTCAGAGGACCATCTGGATGCTATTATTAAACCTGTGTTCCTAGGAGTAGGGGTAGAGAATTATGTGGATTAATTATTCCACTGATAATCTGATAGACTGATTTCCAAGCATGTTCCACCTATTAATGCTTCAGTTTTCAGAATAATTGCACCCAAGTGAAAACTTTAATTGCCATTGAGTACTCTTTCTTTTAATGTTATGAAAAAAATGGTTCTATAACTTTTTTCTTACTACTTTTACCGAGCAAACTTGTAAATACAGCAGCTTATCAAGGAGAAAACCGTAGAGAAAAAGGCATTTTTAGGAGGGAAAAGGAGGGTGACATAGGCAGCTAATAGTGCCCTGAAATGACTGGGCCCCCCCCCAATCCGTTGTATAGAATTGTCTCTAGGGAGTGCCTGACCAGTCATGGACTACTCTGACTACTCTGACTAGAGGTATCATGGCCAGTTGACTAGTTTTCAGCCAGTATTATTTAAACAAAATGATAAATGTCATGAATGTGTTTTATAGAATTTATTACCAGAAACCAAGAATTGTGTGTATTTTCTCTACAATTTTTTTTCTCTTTTTGCTGACTCTATATTTATGATAACAAAGCCTTGCAGGGTGGCAAAGCTATGGATGAAATAAATAGGAGTACCTGAACAACTACACAGAGAAGAGTAACCAGAAAACCAGAAACCATCTCAGACTGATATATGACTGGGGAATAAAATTGTATAAGTAGAGCGCACACTTTGAATCATCTTTCTACAGGTAAATATGTATTTAACAACTAGTTAGTCGGTCCCTCTGACTAATGTGTGATGACTGAGCTGGATGACGGGTAATTTTCATGGCTATGGCAGAAAAATGAAGTTCAGATAGCCTCGGATGGATTCTAACAGTAGACCTGTTCACATCATTACCATAGTCTAAGTGTCTATTCTATCAAATATAATCCCAAGGCATTAAATGTTTTCCTAGATTCAGTGACCTTGGTCTTTGGTGAGAGAAAGAAAGTACCAACCTAGGTTTTCTACTAAATTTTCAAGAAAGAATCATTTTAGGCACTTTATATAGATAGGCTTCAGTACCTGAGGGATTTTTAAGGAAAGAACCTACATAACTCAGCACTTCCAAAAGGAAGTTGGGCTGTCAAATTAATAGTCTAAAATTCCAAAGTCAGCAGCTTTGCACTTGTGCTTGATGTACAACTTTCTCTTTTGACCTCTTTCCCTCAGCTAGTTCATATATGACACTGCCTCTAACCAACTTCCTGTCACTGGAAACAACTACTGAAAATCTCTGAGTATCTACGAAAAAAAATAAAGCTACAGAATTATCCTTGACAACTCTTCTCTCACCCAGTGAATGTTTGCTGAGTTGTATAACTTCTTATTTATTTTCTTTGAATAATGATACTTCTTTGTTATTTCCACTGTAAAGATCTTCATCTGTGTCCTTATCATTTCAGGAATATCTTTTATATATCATATTATTGTCATCAAGTTTTTCACTCCTCTCTTCTCTATAATATGATTACACATCTTTTCCCACTGTCATGTGATTTTCAGAACCATTCCTTGGGGAAGAGCATTATTTTCCATTCTATGCCTGGGTTCATCATGCGGTATGTTTTAGACAATGAGTCATGAGCAGATATAATGTACATCATGCCTGAGCCAAAGCTTTAAGCATCCCTGAATGGTTGGTCCGTGCTCTTCCGTCAAGGGAAGGTATGTTCCAGATGGGAGATGTCCTTCAGCAATGAAATTGTAATCCTTGACATGTAGTGCTGGTGAAAATGAAAGCATTGTTGTTTTTGCAAGCCACATATATTTGGTTTGCCTGTTATAGCGGCACACACTAGTAAAGGCTGATTAATTACCTGGTGACTCTTTAGTGCAACTGGAAGGGCACTAAAAAGCCTTATTAATCACCTGGAGACTCTTTAGTGCAACTGGAAGGGCTTTCTACTGAGAGAATCAGAAAGCCAAAATTAAGTGCTTAATTCTGCCACTCCTGAATATGGTAACTCCAGGCCAATAAATTAACCTTTGTGAGTCACCTTTTCATATGTAAAACAGGAATAATTATTCCTGATCTGGTAAACTCACTGAGTTGGTTATGAATAACGTATAAGAAAGTGTCCTGAAATTACTGAAATAACACATAACTGTTAGGTGTTTGTATTATTCAGTAGTTGAAATCTTTCCTCTAGTATTTCTGCCTCCAGCTTTTCTGTCAAATATAAGGGATTTGGGAACTTCTTGCTTTCCTAAATGTTGGTCAAGGAGCAAGAAGACTAGAACAACACAACGAAGCCAAAGAAGTAATAAGATATAAAGATCAAATTATCTGGCCAAGACCATGATCCAGCAAGGGACTTGGAAAACCCTAGTCAGGGTGGGGAAAGTAAGACTTTTTTTCCCTTACAGACTGGAGCAAAACCAAAGAGACAGAATATCAGAAGGAGAGTTTCATAAAACCTAAGGTAATAATAAACTGTATTTGTAATGGTGTTTATTATGTATCTGGCTCTCCATAAGTACTTTACAAGCATTCTTACTTTAAATGAATTCACATGACTTATTGAAGGAGGTACTATGTTTATATCCACTTTACAAATAAAGAAACTGAGGCACAGAAATATTAGGTCACTTGTCCAAGGTCATAGGCCTAGTAAGTGCAGAGCCCTAGAGTCTGTGGACTTCCCTTTGACTGGATCAGTGATTCCGTGGCTTTAAAAACAAAGGGGAGCAGTGTTTCCATAAATTTAGAAAAAACATAAGACTCAATGAGACAAGAATATTAAAAAATTGATAATAAACTAAGGTAAATTTATCCATTCCTTAATAAAAAAAAGTGTATTGCCACCAATTCTTAAAATATGAGGAGAAAATGAAAAATATTAACCCAATTATTTGTTGTTATTCAAGACAGTAATTTCCCACTAGAATTCTATTCTAAGTAAAATAAACAAAAAATCAGAAACATGAACAAAAATTTATTTTCAAAAATGTTCATTAGGAATTGTTAGAAGTAAAAGGTTAACATTATCAATGAATAAAAATAGAATGATTAAATAAATAAGGGCACAGCCATAATTGGCATTTATGATGACATTCTAATGACATGGGGAACAATATAATTTTAAGAATAATACATATTGAGACTAGAACTGCATCTATATTTTGATATCAAGACAAACATTTCTCTCTAAGACAAAAGTTAGAAGGAAAGAAACCAAAATATTAACCCTGGCTGTTTACATGTGACAGAATCATAGATGATGCATCCTTCTTTCTGGTTCTTTGGTCTAAATTTTCCAAATTTTCTTCAATGAGTATAAATTACTTTCATGAAATTAAAAAGAAAGATAGAAGAACCTGAACAAGGAGATACATTCTTTGTTTTGCAGGTGTGTATGTGTGTTTGTGTGTGTTACTAAAAACAACAACAAATAATAAAAATGTAAATGAGATCACCTTTAAAATACCTACCTTTCTTCACCAGTGAAGTGAAGTAAGCAAGCCATATTCACTAAAAATGTCTTATCAACCAGACAAATATACAAAAATATGATTGTAAGAGGGATGGGGTGATTCTTCAAATGTGACAAAGTATAAAGCTAATCACCTTCACAGGGAATTACTCTAGTCTTCGATATAGGGATTATCTTACTAAATTATAAAACAATTTTTTAAAAGCCTGTAGGGTTTTATTTAGGGATGTAATAATCGAACAATTTTTTGCAAATATACACTTCTGAATGTATATTTATTTATGGTAAAATTCGCAATACTTTTAAATGCTAATTTGTATTTATTAATTTATTTCCACTAGGTCAATAAAAATATTCTTTGTAAAATGTATTTTACTTCGAAAGAAATATACATTATATTCATTCAGTCCATTAATATGTGTACGACTTATTTTATATGCTTATTTACATTTATTGCAAGACTAGACAACATAAAATCAGAATTCCAAAATGCCTACTCTTTGATGAATTTTTGTATGCCAAAATATATACAATTTTTTGCCATTTTTTTTTAATTTTAAGAAATTGTGATATTTTTATGGCATAAATTTGCCTTTTGAAACATTGACTAATTTTTAGCAAAAAGTTTTAGTGGTCACATTTTGTATGATCAGTTATGTATATTTTTATGTTATATTTAAATAAACCCCTTTTTCATAGTTAAAATAGTATAAATATTAAGTATTTGAGCTTAGAAAGTAAAGGTACCTTTTTGATATTTTCCATGTTTATTAATTTAATTCTAATAGCTACGTAATTTCAATCCTGTTGACAACATATATTAAAATAACATCCTGATATTATATATATATATTTTTTTGTTTCTAATTTGGGACCATAATATCTAAAATTACACACTTCATTACTCCCTGTCTTCCTTTTCTGCTTTATATTTCTCCTTATCACTTACCACCATCCATCATATTTTTAAAATTTTATTTATTTGTTTATTGTGAGATCCATAAAGTCAAGTATTTTATGTTCTGCTTTTCTGATGGCGGTACGTCCAGTGCCTACAATGATGTCTACACGTAGTACATACTCAATAATTTTTTCTGGTTATTAAAAAAAATCAGAACAGCAATTTATTATAAGTAACATTTATTAAGCCCATTAAATGCCAAGTACAGTTTAAGCAATTTATATGTATCACATTATTTAATATTCTCTTCATCTCTGTAAGGTTGGAATTAAAGTACTGAATAGTTAAATAAATCTTATGTCAATTGTTGAACTTTTAATTCCCTCCTGCTTACATACCTATACTTCCCTCCACGTAATTATGGATATCATTTTCCCAGATATTTTTGCTTCAAACATAACATTTTTTTAGAATTATTTCTAGGAATGGATTTATTCAGTCAAAAATATATATGGATTGTATCCATCAAGATTTAGCAAGAGAAGCAAAATCAGCTCAAGGGGATATGTACTTGTATAGCTTTATGTATCCTGCTTCTAATTAATAACCTTCCTGTATGCATGTCCTTTGCCTTTGACTCCTACTCTGAGTCTGGGATTGGCTATGTGGCTTGTCCAATGAAATAGTAGCAAATCTGAAACAAGCATAGCCCTACAAAATTATTCATGCATTTCCATTTCCTTTTGTTCCATCTTATTAGTAATTAATTCACAAACATTAAAACACACTCTGTTTTTAAAAGTATGGAAGTCAAAGCAAACAGTTCTATGAATTACCACAAACTGACACCTGTGTGACCAGACTCCAAATCAAGAAATAAAACATTACCAACACCTCAAAATCCAACTTAATCCTCCTTTCTAGTCATTTACCACTCAACAGAGTAACTAGTTCTCCCTAGTTTGTATAAATGGAATGAAGCAGTATATACTTTTTGATATATGGTTCTTTTGCTCAACATTTTGTTTCTAATATTCATCTTTGTTGTTGCATATAGTTCTAGTCCATTCATTCTCATTGCTTTAGTGTCCCACTGAATAAATACAACTTTATTTATCCATTCTAATGTGAATGAACATTTGCGTGGTTCCAGTTTGGGAGAAAGAGCCTTGCCATGAACATTCTAGTACTTGATTTTTGGTAGGTATATAGGTCCAAATGAAATTGCTGTGTTAACCAGGCATACATATGCATAACTTAGTAGGTACCACCAAAGAGTTTTCCAAAGTAATTGAACTAGTTTACACTCCCTCCACCAGACTAAGATAATTCTCAATACTGCACATCCTCTCAAGCATTTTAGGTTGTCACTTTCATTTTAGTCCTTCTATGTTTGTAGTGTTATCTCGTTATTGTTTTAATTTGCATTTTATTATGATTAATAAAGCTGAACACTTTTTCATACAGTTACTGATCATTTTAGTATCCTCTTCTATAAAGTAATCAAATATTTTGCCCTTTTTCTATTGAGTCATTAGCCTTTTCATTTTTCACTTTATGTATTCTTGGTACAAGTTCCTGCGTGCATATTGCAAATATCTTCTACTACTGTGTAGCTGACCTCCTTTTTCCCTAGCAGTATCTTTTAGATAGCATGAATTCTCAATTTTAAGGTTATTAAATTTTTTTAAAGATTAATGTGCATGTTTAAATATGTATGTGTGTATCCTGTTTAAGGAACTTTTGCCTGACCCAGGCCAAGAAGTATTTTCCCTGATCTCTTCTGAAATCTTTCTTGCTTCACAATTTATTTTAGATCTGCAATCAATGAGGAATAATTTCTGCATGCCAAAGGGAATGGTTAAGAATTTATTTGAATATAAAATTGATTCAACATCATTTGTTGAAAAAACATTTCCACAATACACTATAGTGTAACCCCTGTCATAAATCAGGGGAACATATATGTGTGAGTGAATTCTGGCCTCCATTCTGTTCCATTGGCTTATTTTCCATCCTTGGATCACTATCCACTGCTTTACTACTGTAGTTTGATAATAAGCTTTTTTTTTAAATACCTGGTAGTACAAGTCCTCCAGCTTTATTTTTTCTCACCACTGCCTTGGATATTCTTATTCTCTTACAATTCCATATAAATTTTAGAGTCAGCTTGCCAAATTTTGATATAAATACACCCACATGCACACACACACACACACACACACACACACACACCAATTGGGATTTTGATTGAGATTGCATCAAGTATAGATCAATGGGGATTTGATATCTTTATGAAATAAAATCTTCCAGTCTATGAATATTTTATATGCTTCCATATATTTAGGTCCTTTTAAATTTACTTCTATATTATTTTGTAGTTTTCAATATAGATATCATGTATTACTTTGTCTGTGTATTTCTAGTTATTTGATATTGATGTTATTGTAAATGGTATATCTTTAAAATTTAACTTTTATATATTTATTGTTTCTATATAGAAATACAATTAATTTCATATGTTGAGCTTGTATCAAGTGAACTTGCTAAATTTACCTATTAATTCTACCTATTAATTCTAATTATTTCTACTAGAAATACACAATTCATGTCATCTGCAAATAAAAAAAAAGTTTATTTTTTCTTTCTAAAGTTTGTGCCCGTTATTCCTCTTTCTGTTGTCTTACACTAGATAGAAATACCAGTACAGCATTGAATAGCAGTAATAATGGGCATCCTTGGGTTCCGAATTCACAAAGAAAATTTTCAGTAACTCACTATTAATTATGATATTTTCCTCATCTTTTAAACTATTCATTATCAGATTATAGAAATTCCTTTTTATTCTTAGTTTGCTAATGTTCTTTAAGTTATAAATGAATACTGATTTTAATGAATTTCAGTTAATTTTTTAATACTGGCATTTATTTCATTCTTTCTTTAAACTCATCCTTTATTTGAACCTTGTTCTTAATCTTTCAATGGAGCCCTGTATCTTTCTCAAAATAAGTATGATTTTTTCCTAGTGAAAATTATTCTTAGAGATCTATGGTTTCATTACAAATAGGGTATTTTTTACCCATTACATTTTCTAACCGGTTACTGCTAGTATATAAGACAGATGTTGATTTTTTTTTCCATTTATAATGTATCTGGTCATTGTATTGTGTCTTTAAATTTTTTATTAATGTAAGGAGCATTTATTTGATGTCTTTTGATATTCTAGGAATATGATAGCTAAAAAAAAAGATTATTTTCCTTCTTCCTTATCAAGAAGTAAAACTCTTAGTTCTGTTTAATGATCATATTAGTCAGGGTTCTACAGAGAAATGGAAGCAATAGGAGATATATATCTCCAGATGATATATTTATTTATTATAGAAATTGGCTCATGCAATTATGATGGCCAAGAATTCCCATGACCTGCAATCAGCAGGCTGGAGAACCAGGAAACTAGCTGTGTTAATTCAGTCAGAATTCAAAGGCCTGAGAACCATGGAAGCCAATGATGTAAGTTTGGGTCTGATTCCAAAGGCCTGAGACCCAGGAATGCTGAAGTCCAAGGGCAGCAATGGTGGATGTCCCAGCTGAAGAAGAGAGATGAAACTCACCCTTCCTCTGTCTTTTTGTTCTACTTAGGCTCATAATGGGTTGGATGATGCCCACCTACACTGGTGATAGTGATCTTCTTTACTCGATCTACCAGTTCAAATGCTAATCTCTTTTGAAAACACCCTCATAGACACATGAAGAAATAATGTTTTCTCATCTATGTGGGCATCCATTAGCCCAGTCAAGTTGACATACAAAATTAACCCTCATAATATCTTATTGCATTGACTGAATTTCTGGGTAAGTTCTAAATAAAACTAATGAGAATGTACATTCTTATTTTCTTGCTGATTTTGTAGAGAATGCCTCTAGAATCTCATCATTATGAATGGTAGTAATTCTTTGTTTAAAACAGATATACTTATAAAATGGGAGCATTTTCTATTACTAGTTTTCTCAGATTACTTTTTCTATTTAATAAAAGATAGTGAAAGTTTCATTTTTTTCATAATCCATTGATAGAATCTTAAGTATTTTATAATTAGATAAGTTAATTAGATATCCTGGTATATTTATCATCTCATTGTGGAAGTATTTTAATATTCTGTTGAATTGTTTTTACTCCCAGTATTTTATTTACTCTATTACATCCATACTCATAAATACAGTTAGTCTTGTTCCTTTTAAATAAAATAAAGTGTATATTCTCAATAACATACTATTTTACAATCACTGAGATGTTATGAAATGCAATATGTGCTTTTAAAAAAAATGTGTTTAAATTAACTAAGAAAATGGCAGGAAAAAAATGTATTCCAAAAACCAAACTAAATTAATGTTTCAGAATTTTAAAAATAGTACTTTTTTTTATCACAAATTCCCATTACATAAAAATGTTCATGTGAGAACAAGGCTTTTATAAAAACACCAGAGAACAAGATCAGTATATTTGGTTGTGATATTTAATATTTTTTTTCTCTTTTCCATTCTTAAAATGTATCCATGTGGAATGTTTTCTCATGGAAAAATTTCCTCATTTCCTAACCACAGATACTTTGGCAAATGATTTAATGAAGTCAAACTTTAACTTTTAATTTATAAAACTTTTATAGCTATCATCTCTAATTGTCCCACTAGATAACTATGAAAATAAATTTAGATAATTCATGTGATATTGCTTCATAAACCATAAAGACCATAGAGTGCTGGAGGATATTTTGGATGTCTGGTGTTGACAATAAATTTTCAATATCTGACCTTGTCACTTGCCTGCAATCCAAATGAGACAACTGATACAAAAAATAATTAAAATGCTTAATAACAAGAAAAAGGACAACGTATCATTGACATAATAGTGAAGGTTTGAGTATTTGGCTAAATATCTCTCTCTCACATCCACTATTCTTGCTAATATCAACATCTACATTGATGATCCACCCAATTTAGGAGCCCCTTAAGTTCTTTTCATTTTTTCCTTCTAATAAATGTGTCCTTCGTCCCATTTGTCTTAATAACTGCACACCTGCCAAAGTCTCAACTTCAAGCACCCTAAGCTCTGACCTCAACCCTACTCTTTCAAGCCTATTCCTTCTGCTACCAACATCGACAATTCTTCAGCCTTACACTTTCTTCCAATACACCATCATTAAGTTCTCTCCTATTCCTCTATTTTGTCCTTATCTGTTTTAGATTTTATCATCTATCATTTAAAGCATTGCTTTGCAAATACCTTCCACTTTCTTGTTCCTTTCTCCTGTCATTGCCTGTGTCCAGAATATAGAATACCAACCCTGTTTAAATCTAACTTACGCTGCTTATATGGATGTATATACCAAAAGGCTTCAAGTTAGCTTGTTGTAGATTCACCTCATTGTAAATTGTTAATGATAAGCTTCAACCCAGCCTCAGGCAGCCTGCTGTACTATTAGGTCATCCTCTTCAATTCACTATCTTACCCTTCAAGATCATGACAAATTCATATCACTTTCCTAAAAACAGCAATACCCACTATTCTCGTTACTTTTATCTAGTTCTTATTTCATTCTAAGAAAACAGAAAAGACAACTACAGAGCTTCTACAAACTTCTGTACTACTTTGGGTAATCTACTGACTTTGTAATCATTATTTCAGCCTTTGCTATTGATACTACATAAGGCCAACATACCAGTTGTGCATAAGATCCCATCTCCTTCACCTCTTAAAGGAAATCACTTCTGACATGTCCTATTTTCCCATCTACATTATCAATTTTTCTCTTATTCTGTATTATTCTCATCATAATAGAAATAGGTTGTCATATTCCATCTCATAAAAAGCTTTATGAATTCCTAATTTGCAAACATTAAAAAAATCATTTTTATGACTTTACAGGAAAAGTCAGTGAAATTGTTGTCTATATTTGCTGAGTCCACTTATCTTTCTCCCTTTATCTCCTAAGTCCACTTCGATCAGGCTTTTCCCCTACCCATGAATATTTTTTTTGTCAAATTAACCTCCATGTTGCCAAATAGGAGTGATTCTTTCTCAGTCTTTATCTTCATTAATCTCTCAAACAACTTAACATTTAATCATCCTAATCAGCTTCACCTTACATCCTAAGACAATGCAGAATGTTTTAGTTTTGACATTCCACAGTGAAACGCTAGATTTCCAGTTAAAACGGGTTTGCAAAGGAGGTATTAAAAATGTATATTTTAAAAAATCCTTGGCTAACTACCCATCTTTATCCTCAAAAGCAGTTTGAAGAGGTCTAGAGATAGGCCAGAGTTTGGATAGAGAACTTTCTTTGAGAAATTTACTGTACTGCTGTAACTTTTTCCTTCCTAACTTTGTGGGGGAAGGTTTTTCCTTCTCATGTAAGACTGGCATATGAGAATTCAACAGCACATTAAAAGTATCATACACCATGATCAAGTGAAATTAATCCCTGTGATGCAAGGATGGTTCCACAAACACAAATCAATAAAGATGGCACATGACATTAACAGAATGAAGGATAGAAATCTTATGATCATTATAATAGATGCAGAAAAGGCATTTGAAAAAATTCAACATCCTTTTGTGATTAAAAACTTTCAACATGGGCCGGCCCGGTGGCGCACTGGATAGTGCCCCTCTTGGGAAGCGCGGCGGCGCTCCCGTCCGAGGGTTCGGATCCCACATACAGACCGGCTCCCGCTCACTGGCTGAGCGAGGCGCGGGAGCAACACCGAGGCTTGCGATCCCGTTGCCGGTCCCCGGTCCGGTACGGGGGCAACACTGAGGGTTGCGATCCGTTGCCGGACACGGAAAAAAGACAAAAGACAAAAAAAAAAAAAAGAAATGGGGGAAGGCAGCCCTGCTTGAAGGCAGAGGGAGGGACAGCAAGACACTTCAACTGTGCAAAAAGCACAGATGAGAGCAGATGCAGCAGCAGCATGGGCGAAAGAGGATCTGTCTCAATCTAAAATAAGCATTTAGAACAAATTTTCCATTATCTGAGAGGCATACTTTTTTGTGCAGCTGGCCCCAGGGCATGCAAGGGTGGTTGAATATGGGCGTGGGGGAAGGCAGTGAGGCAGTAAGCCCTGCAGCTGATGTGATGTGAAAGACCCAGCAACCTTTCAACATATTAGATGTAGAAGGAAATCTCCTCAACATGATAAAGGCCATATATAACAAGCCCACAGCTAACTTGATACTCAATGATGAAATGCTAAAAGCTTTTTCTCTAAGATCAGGAAGGGTGCCCAGTCTGACCACTTCTACTCAACATTTACTGGAAGTCCTTGCCAAAGCAATTAGGCAAGAAAAAGAAATAAAAGACATCCTGATCAGAATAGAAGTAGTAAAATTGTTTCTGTTTGCAGATAACATTATCTTACATATAGAAAAATCTAAAGACCCCACCAAAACAGAAAAAAATGATGTTGGAAGTAATAAACAAAGTCTCAGTATGTAAAATCAGCATACAAAAATCAGTCACATTTTACATACTATCTAAAAAAGAAATTAAGAAAACAATTCAATTTACATTATCATAGCATCATAAAGAATAAAATACTTAGGAACAAATTTGAATAAGAAGGTGAAAGATCCGTATACTGAAAACTATAAGACATTGATAAAAAATAAATTGAAGAAGACACAAATAAATGGGAAAATATCCCATGTTCATAGATTGGAAGAATTAATATTGTTAAAATGTTCATACTGTCCAATGTGATTAGCAAATTCAATGTCGCTATCAAAATTTTAATGGCACTTTTTACAGTCCTAAAATTTGTATGGAGCAAAATATCCGAAATAGCCAAAGCAATCTTGAGAAAGAAGAATGAAGAGACACCACACTTCCTTATTTCAAACTGTATTACAAAACAGTAGCAATCCAAACAGCATGTTACTGGCATAAAAACATACAAATAGACCAATGGAACAAAACAGAGAGCCCATAAATGAAACCACATATATACAGCCAACTGATACTTGACAAGGGTTCCAAGAATATGTAATGGGGAAAGAATGATCTCTTTAACAAATGGTCATGGGAAAACTGGACATCTACCTGTAAAAAATAAAATTGTACCTTTATCTTATACTATGTACAAAAATAAATTCAAAGTGGATTAAAAACTTAAATGTATGACCTAAAACCCTAAAACTCCTAGAAGAAAACATATTGGGAAATCTCCTTGACATTAATCTTGGTAATTATTTTTTTTTGATGTTATGCTAAAAGCACATGCAATAAGAGAAAAAACAAACATAACACTTAAAAGCTTATATGCAGCAAAGGAAACAATCAACAAAATGTAAATGCAACTTACGAAATGGAGAAAATATTTGCAAACCATATATCCAATAATGGGCTATATCTAAAATATATAAGGAACTCAAACAAATCAATAGCAAAATCAAATAACCTAATTAAAAAATGGGCAAAGGGCTAATAAGCATTTTTTTCAAAGAAGACAAACAGATGACCAATAGGTATATGAAAAGATGTTCAACAACAATAATCATCAGAGAAATGTAAATCAAAACCACAATGAGATATCACCTCACACCTGTTAGCATAGCTGTTATCAAAAAGACAAGAGATAGCAAGTGTTGGTGAGGGTATGAAGAAAAGGGAACACATACATCATTGGTGGAAATATAAATTGATACATCCATTGTGAGAAAAACAGTATGAAGTTTCCTCAAAAAATTAAAAGTAGAATAACTGTGTGATTCAGCAATCCACTTTTGGATATATATCCAAAATGAATGAAATCAGCATTTCAAAGAGGTATCTGCACACCCATGTTCATTGCAGTATTATTTATAGTAGCCAAGATACAGAAACAACCTAAGTATCTATCAATGATGAATGGATAAAAAAATATGATATATGTATTTATAATGGAATATTATTCAGCCATGAAAAATAAGGAAGTCCTTCCATTTGTGACAACATGGATGAATCTGAAAGACATTATCTAAGTGAAATAAGCCAGACATATAAAAACAAATTCTTCATTACCTCACTTATATGTGAAATCTGAAAAAGTAGAACTCATAGAAGCAGACATTGAAATGCTGGTTGCCAAGGTCTGGAGAGTGGGGTGATGTTTGTCAAAGGGTACAAAGTTTCAGGGTACAAAGATAAATAAGTTCTGTAGATCTAATTTACAGTATGTTGGCTATAATTAATAACTTATCATATAATTGAAATTTTCTTGGAGAGTAGATCACCACACACACACATACATACATACATACACACACACACACACACACACACAAGTTAACTTTTTTATGTGAGGTGTTAGATATATTAATTAACTTGGTTGTGGTAATCATTTTACAGTGGTGTAAAGAAAGTAGAAAAGTTTAGCCAGGATCTCTTGCCTTGTATCTGTTATAAATGGGCAAGATTCTGCACATTCACTAGAAACAAATTATAAAAGTAGTGTAACTGTGCATGTGTGCCCATTTACTGATTCAGCATGATTGTTGTAATTATGTAATGCTTGGCTTGTGGCCGCTATTCTGTACTAAGAGTATAAAGGTAACTGTTCTGAACTGCTAGTCATTGGAGCATAGAAGGAGGGCAGAGCATGGAGGGTCAATGGAATAGAGCCTAAGCTTGTGTCTTAGAATAAAGCATGTCTGTGAAGCTCATACCTAAAGAATAAAGTATGTCGACCTTGCATAGATCTGCTAGAATCTTCATTTGATCACCTGACTCACGACCTGCACAGGAAAGGGCAGAAGGATCTGAGATTCCTGCTCGATAGATATATACAGATGTCAAATTATCATGTTGTACACCTTCAATACATACATCTTTTATTTGTCAGTCGTACCTCAATAAACATGGAAATACTTAAAAGATAAAGAAAGAGAAACAAAAGTAGAAAAAGAAAGAAGAAAAGAATGAAAGAAAAAAAACCTTTTCTATCTAGTTACTAGTTTTGTATTGGTCTTGTGTTAGTTTCCCATGGCTTTCCTAAAAAATTACCACAATCTGGATGGGCACAAAAATGTATTCATTCATACAATTCTGGAGGCCAAATGTTTGAAATCATGGTGTTGACAGGGCAGTGTTCTCTCCTTGTCTGTTCTAGCTTTTGAAGGCTCCAGGCATTCCTTGGTTTGTGGCTACGTAACTCCAATCTCTGCCTCCTTTTTCACATTGCCTCCTACCCTTCTGTATTATAAGGACACTTGGCATTGGACTTCGAGCCCAGCTGGATAATACAGGATGATCTCAGCTCAAAAGCATTAACTCAATTATAGGCGGGTACTTCCATAAATTTCTTGGGAAAATAAAATTGAGAGATAATACCAATCCTTCCATGAACTTTTTTAAGCAGTCTTTTTATCTGCAAAGACCTTTTTTCTATATAAGATCACACTCACAGATTTTGGGGGTTAGGAAGTGAACATATATTTCGGGGAGCTACAATTTAACACAAAATAATTATTAATCTTATTTCTTGCTTTATCCTTTGCTGCATAATTTTCTCTTCTCTGTTCTAATTGCCTCATTTACTCTCTGTTTTAACATTCTGAATTTAAGTATTTATGTATATTGCCTTAAATCCATTTTGGAGCAAGGTAAAACATAAATATAAGGATATGCTTAAAATGTCAAGAGCCCAATGAGAGACATTATTGTCATGAGATAAATAATAATGACATATTTAAATTTTGTGTTTTTTCACAGTATTTAGACGTAAAATGCATAGTAAAAGCATGAATTTTAAATATTTTTACACATCATTTATTGCATTAAAGGAATGATTTCTCTGAGATGCTTTGAAATTGTTTGTCTTCAAAGTAATTAAACAAAATGGGAATGCCAACTGGGAAACCTAGTTATCATTCTTTCTCATTGTAGACATTAGCCCACTTATGAATTTAGTAATTCTATAGACATCATTTAGATACACGCACACACAAGTGTGTGTGTAAGTGTGTGTATACACATATGAAGGTAAAGAGTAAACTTAGTTGCGGGAATATTGTAGATAGCCCATTTACAAATTTAGCAATTCTATATACATTATTTGAATGTATAAACACACACACACACACACACACACACACATCTTCATATATATGAAGTTAAAGAGTAGTTAAAGAGTAAACTTTGTTAGTGGAGTGGCTCATGACAGGTTACATAGGTTGCATCTATAATACTGACATACCAAAACCAAAACTGATGCTGGTAATCAGTGGAAAGTGTTAAGGCTTCAGAATAAGCTAAACTTAAATTTGAATCCTATGAAACACTAAACGAATGTGCAAAATTTTAGTAAGCTTCTTGCTCTCTCTAAGCTCAAATTTTCTGATTTGTATCTCATGAGCTAACACAAAAATATATCTATAATAACAAACATGAAGACTCAATACAGTCCTAGATTATAGCAGCAATATACAGCATACTAGCCATTTTTATAATTACATGTGGGTAAATCTGTTTTCAAAACAGGGGTAAGAGGTAGAGGGTTAGAAATTTCCTTGCATTTCTCAAAAGACAAACCATAGTCTCTACAGAAATCATAATATTAATTTTATCATGTTTGAAATTTTGAAAAACACCAATTAACTAAGGCTTTTATGTTAAAAATCTACACTAGCAAATGTTTGATAATATTCTGTTCTTCACATGCAAATGCGATGCTGATCTTGTTTTGATAAACTGAATTATTTTTAATGTAATATGAGTTATATATTATGACTTTTTTAACGGAGTTTTTAAGACATAATTCACATACCACACAATTCCCCACACAATTTAGAGGTTTTCAGTATATTCACAGAGTTGTGTAATCATTAACATAATCTAATTTTAGAACATTTTTTATCTCTCTGTACCCATTAGCAGTAACTCCCCATGACCCTTCACCCCAGCCTTAGGGAACCACTAATCTACTATTTCTATGTGTTTGCTCAATCTGGACATTTTATAAAAATAGAATCATACAATATATGACCTTTTGTGATTGCCTTCTTTCATGTAGCATAATGTACTCATGGTTTACCCATGTGGCAGTATATACCAGTAATTTATTACTTTTTGTTACCAAGTAATATTTCATTATATGGATGAATCATATTTTGTTTGTCCATTCATCAGTTGATGCTCCTTTGGGTTGTTCCTAGATTTGCTTATTATTAATAATAATACTATTAACATTCATGTACAAGTTTTTATGTGAGCTTTTAAATTTTACCTTGGAGATTAGATAGATACATACACACGTTTACATATACATACATACATACCTAGGAATGGCATTGCTGAATTATAGGGTAACTCTGTGTTTAGCATTCTGAGGAACTGCCAAATTGTTTTCCAAAGTAACTCTACCATATTCTCATTTCACCAGAGATATATGAGGATTCTAATTTCGCCATGTCCTTGTCAACACTTTTTGTCTGTCTTTTTTTTTTTAGCCATCCTGTTGGGTATAAAGTGTTATATCCTTGCAGTTTTGATTTGTACTTCCCTAATGATAGACAATGTTGACCATCTTTTCATGTGCTTATTGGCAATTTGTATATTAAGACATTAAAACATGACCAAGGGGAATAAAATCAACCATAATGTGGGGCAATCCAAATTGGAATGCAGACTGTGACAAATAAATCTAATTTTATTGCAAATAAATCATATAACCAGGGAAGAAAGGAACTGACCTGAGTAACTTTGAAAAATGGTGTTTGACTATATATTATAAAGTTAAAGATGGGGCCGGCCCGGTGGCGCACTGGATAGTGCACCGCTTGGGAAGTGCGGCGGCGCTCCCGCCCGAGGGTTCGGATCCCACATACGGACCGGTTCCCGCTCACTGGCTGAGCGAGGCGCGGGAAGCAACGCTGAGGGTTGCGATCCCGTTGCCAGTTCCCGGTCCGGTACGGGGGCAACACTGAGGGTTGCGATCCGTTGCCGGACACGGAAAAAGACAAAAGACAAAAAAAAAAAAAAAAAAAAAAAAAAAAAATA
>NW_007726151.1:538280-679547 GCF_000696425.1 Galeopterus variegatus
AAAAAAAAAAAAAAAAAAAAAAAAAAAAAAAAAAAAAAAAAAAAAAGTTAAAGATAAAAGGATTTGTATACAAAAAAATATACTCTAATTGAAAAATTTTTTTATCACAAGACTATGGGTTAGATCCTTAAGCTACTTCACATATATACGAGGGTGTAATGAATAAGTAAATATATTGTAGATAATGGAAGCCAGATTTCCCAATGTCTGAGAAAGAAGGAAGAATTTTTAAAAGGTGAAATATTAGAATAACCCCTAAAAGATTAACATTGGTGTGAAGTAAGATGTATCAGTACAAAGTCATGGGCTTTCAAATATCTATTTATGTGCATATGTATATATATATAAATTGACACTAAAATAAATATATATGTGTCTGTGTCCATAGTTTAGTGTATAGTCTTTTGGTATTCATGGGGGATTAATTCCAGGACACACCACGGATACCAGATCTGAGGATGCTTAAGTCCCTCATATAAAATGGTGTAGTATTTGCATATAACCTACACACATTCCCTTATATACTTTAAATCATCTCTAGATTACTTATAATACCTAATACAATATAAATTCTATGTACATAGTTGTTACACTGTATTGCTTTAGGAATAACAACAAGAAAAATAGTTGGTACATTTTCAGTACAAACAAAACCATCATAAGCCTAACTACCAGTTCAATCCAAAGTTAGTTCAATCCATGGATGAGGCACCCACAGACACCAAGAGCCAGTATGTGTCTCCAAGTTCTGAGAGAGCCTAGAAGCAGTGATACCCCAGTAGTAATGAGCACAGTTTGCATCTATATCTTGATTTCTTAATGCCTTTCTCCAAAACGGAACCTGGCCCCTTGTAGAATTGTTTGATTACAGGGTTGTAGATGGGAAAATACAAGATGAGCCTGGAACATTCTGGGGCACAAAGTAATATGGAAGTCCTCAAAAAAAAAAAGCAAAAAAGAACAGGGTGTGTCAAAAGTGAACAGGAGTCATCTGAAAGAGCTCTCAATGGTCAAAGATGGAAAACTTTGAGCATCAAAATATATAATAATAAGATTGGATTATAACTCAGTGAATACAATATCCATTTTCCAAACTGATATGTATATCTGAATTAATACATAAATGAGGAAGAAAGGAAAGTTCTTCCTTAAAAAAGAATTCCGTTTAGTGAACAGAGAAAGAATGAGGAAAGAGAAAATTATCATTAGAACATCACAGTAATAGTTGCTGCAGATGAGATCCAATCATGGATGCTAAACGTAGTGGATAAATTTTAAGAAGAAATACATATTTGCACAGTTTCAAAGTATCTCTCCCAAATAAATATCTATTAATTACAAAGGGAAGAACTATAACTTCATAGTGGAAAAGCCTGGAAGAAACCACCTTAAACAAATGAGCAAGATTAACTCACAAGTAATAAGACATATTACTGTATATTGCTACATATTACATAAGAAATCATATCTCTGATATGATACAATGATAATAGTATATTTCCTGTGTGATAATTTTCCCAATAGTGCATACATTTGACCTAATCAAGAGAAAAATGAAAGGCATTTTACAAAATAACTCACCAATACTATTAAAAATTCTCAAGGTCATGAAAGTTGAAGAAAGTGTGAAAAACTGTCACAGATTGAAGGAGACTAAGGAAGCATTTCATTAAAGACAGAGGGATCCTAGATTAGATACTGGTACACAAAAAGTGGAAAAACTGTTGAAATTTGAATAAAGTCAGTAGTTAACTTAGTATGTTAATTTATTAATTTTGATCATTTTACTCACCATGGTTAAACAATGTATAGGATTTTAACATTAGAGGAAGCTGGGAGAAAGGCATATAGGAGCTTTCTGACTACTTTCACAACATTTCTCTAAGTCTAAAATGATCTCAAATTAAAATTTAGGGAAAATTATATTTAAAATAACCCTATTTGAAAAATGGGTGAAGGACTTGAATAGATATTTCTCCAAAGAAGATACATGTGTGGCTACTAAGCACATGAAAAGATGATCAACATTACTGATCATCAGAAAAATGCAAACCAAAACTATGAGATACTATCTCACTCCCATTGGGATGGCTATCCAGAAAACACAAAATAACATGTGTTGGAGAGGATGCAGAGAAATTGGAACTTCTGTGCACTGTGGGTGGAAATGTAAAATAGTAAAGTTGCAGTGGAAAACAGTATGGCGTTTCCTCAAAAAATTAAAAATAGAATTACTACATGATCCTCCAATTTCACTTCTGGATATATACCCAAAAGAATCAAAAGTGGGGTCTTGAAGAGATACTCATATGGCCATGAATATAGCAGCATTATTCACAATAGCTAAAACCTGGAAGCAACCTAAGTGTTTATTGACAGATGAATAGGCAAAAACAAATTATGGTATATACGTACAATGGAATATCATTCAGCCTTAAAAAAGGAGAAAATTCTAACATATATTACAATATGAATAAACTCAAAGGACATTATGCTAAGTGAAATTAGCAAGTCACAAAAAAGACAAACATGATTCCACTTACATGAGGTACCTAGAGTAGTAAAAATCACACAGACAAAAAATGATAGTTGCTAGGGGGTGGGGGAAGAGAAACCGAGGAGAAATTATTTAATGGGTATAGAGTTTCAGTTTTGCCAGATGAAAAATGTGTTAGAGACGGAGGGTGGGACCGATTGTACAAAAATATGAATGTACTTGGTATCATTGAACTGTACACCGAAAAATGGTTGAAATGGTAAATTTTATGTTATGTGTATTTTACCACTGTCTGGCTACCGCTAAGCTATGGCTAAGGTCTGGAATCCTCACAGCGTCAATTGTCTAGCTCTTAATCCTGTTCGTGACGCCAATCATAAAGCTAGGCGACCACGCTAGTTGTCACAGCTCTTTTACCTGCTGGTAATCCTGCACCGACTGGGCCGATGATTGAGCTAGGGCTGGGTCTGGAGCTCCCAGACCCCTCAAGCCCATTCACAGACTGGGTCACAAACCCTTTACATGCCAGGCTGTGTCACCAGACCCCTTCACACGCCAGGCTGGATCACCAGAGCCCTTTATGAAGGTCTATAAGCTAGGTAACCAGCCAAACCGTCCTTGGAAGCTGCAGGTCTGGAAAAACATGGCTGTGCAGGGCAGGCGCTGGAGGCAGTAAAAACCAGCCAAAGTGGTGTCACCTTGTACGTGCACATACTCCACCCACACAGTGTTTACTGAACTACCCTGAACCAGCTCCGAGGCAGGGAGAGCCTGACCAAATTGTTCCATTTTCCCAACAACCACATTTAAAAAAATGAAAAAAGAAAAGTTAAGAGGGGAAAAAAGAACATGACCAAAGGCAGATATTTGTGAAATTACAAGAATTTAATCTGATAACTTTTATAAAAGGTTTATATGGTGATTAATCCCATGCTTTTGGTTTACAAGCTTTTTTGACAGGGGATCCATAGTAAGGATGTATATTTATATACATATACAACTAAAATTAAAATTTCATGAAACAAAACTTACTCTTAGTACCCACTACACACCTTTTTATATTTCCTTCCTTCCTTCCTCCCTTCCAATACTGGCCATAACCCAGTGAAGAGATTTTATGATTTACTGAAGGGCTTTCAAATCCCACTAATGAGTCTCTATCCAAAATTTGAAAAACAAAATTTGACTTGTTCAGAGTGTACATAAGTACTTGTTAACTGGTTATCAAATTTTCATGTTTCCAAAACCCTTATATCCAGACTTGGCATCATCCACCACAATTTTTATCACAGGTACTTTAGAGTAGTGCTCTGCTATGATAATAATTACCCCATCAGAAGGCCTCAATTGATAAAGCACTTAGTTACTTAGTGCTCATGACGTAAATGTCACAGTTCAAGTACTTGATGGAGAAAATTATTAAATGAAGTGCACTTATTTTGAAGATAATTTCACTTAACATCTCCAAAGCAGGGCATAATTAAGTTACTCTGTCATACCAAATGATGGAGGCTTTAAATAAGAAACAGCTGGTTGCCCCAATGATGGAGCAACTACAGGACAGCCCTTGGCAAGGACAGCTGTGCAATCTCAACCCACGTGGTGTGCTAATAGACTTACATTATGACTAAGGAAATAGCTGAAATGAAATGACACCTAGGAAGGCAAACAATTGAACAAGTCCTTGTAGCCCTCAGCATGCATTTCAACAGCATTAATATGTAGAAATATTAATTATAAGTGCTTATTCATCATTTTTGGAGTCAAACGTGTTTCTTGTGTCTGGATAAATTTAAAGTTAGTCCTTGAAGGGCAATGAGCATTTGTAAGAAAGCGCCTTCATTTTTATTTACTTATTTATAGGCAGCTGGTCAGTACAGGGATCTGAATCCATGACCTTGGTTTTATAACACTGTGCTTTAACCAACTGAGCTAACCGGCCAGCCCATGACTTCATTATTAAATGTACCTACTACTTAAAGCCATATTCAATCTAAACAAAAAATTAAATTCAATTTATGAATTACTTTAATATTAGCACAATGATTTTTTTAAAAAAAGTTATGCTACACCCTTATTCTCTCTAAAAAATGTGATTTTTGTTTCCTTAAAACTTCTGGCACAGATTTTTATGAAATCAGATCTGTAACAATGACCTTAAAATATGAGAGTTGGCCTTACTGACTAGCTTTTTGGAAAGCTGCACAAGGTTGTGATTGCATGGATCTATTGTTAAATGCTTTTGTCAAAACTTTTTATTGTCATTTGATCTGCATGTCAACAAGGAGGAAAAAGTGAGTTTGATTTACATTTTTGTTTATTAAAATTGTTTTTAAGTCACACTGTTGATCTTTTGACTTCAAATCATTTTGAAGGTAGTTACCAGACTAGCTCACCTAAGTAGTATTTATCATACCATTTATTAAGCAAGTATTATTTAAATAAAAGAAACATTTTTAAGTGACAACTGTGTATTAGGCCCAAAGTCTCTGTCCTCAAGAAGCTTATTAACCACTAGAGAAAGTGGATGGAGAAGGAAGAAATGTCATCACAATATGCTCAATGCTAGAATTGAGGTGTAGTAGCACAAAGAAGTAACATATGACCCAGATTGGGAGGGCAGCTAAAGGGAGATGCTCCCAACCTAGGTCTTGATCAACAAGTGAGATATAGGAAGGCAAGAAGCAACAACAACAAAAAAAAAAAAGAAAAAGAAAAAGAGGGCCAACCGGTGGTGCACTCGGTAGAATGCGGTGCTGGGAGCGCAGCGGTGCTCCCGCCGCGGGTTCGGATCCTATATAGGGATGGCTGGTGCGCTCACTGGCTGAGCGCAGTGCGGGCGACACCAAGCCAAGGGTTGTGACCCCCTTACCGGTCACAAAAAGGACAAAAAGATATACTTTCCTTCCTTCATAAACTGAGTTCATCCAGAGTCATCAAGAATAGATTAAATTTAGAACATTTGGAATGAATAAATATTAATGAATGCATGAGTTTAGTTCATGGGCTAAACTTAATTTGCCTTTTAAATTTCATTATTTTTCCATTCGTCCATTTTTCATCCACCTACAGGCAGGAAGTGTTTTCCAGGCAAGGGCAACCACTGAGCTAAGGCATGAGAGTACAGAGCAGTAGCATAATGTGCTATGCCCTTGAGCCAGGTCATCCATTTCTCCTGCCCTCACACACTGGAGCTTTTGATTCTCGGGCTTCAGACTCTGGGACTTACACTAGTTCCCCTACCCACTCCCAGCCCCAGGCTCTCAGACCTTGGCCTCAGCCTGAGAGTAACACCATTGGCCACTGGCTTTGCTTGCTCTCCTGTTTCAGATGGCCGATGGTGGGGCTTTTCAGTCTCCATAATTGCATAAGCCAATTCCTCTTATATATCTATATCTATATGCCAACATCTACACCTATATCTATATCCTAAGGGTTGGTACTGTTTCTGTGGAGAACTCTGACTAATACATTACCCTGACCAATATGCTGTGTCCTGATAAATTCCTTTTTCTCCTCCTGTCCAAGTTTCCTAATGTGACCACCTTCTCTTCAGCCAGGCCCCTGGTAAGGGCTCTTTTGCCCAGTGTTGACCACACTTCTCATTAAAATGGCAGCAGTATGCTACTGAGTAAAGTCTTCCATCTTTTGCATAAAATTCTGAAGTTTTAACAGTGGAAAGACAAGCCATAGATGGCTATGGAAGTCTATGATCACAACAATTTGACCAAAAAAGGGGCATAAATAAGCATGTGACTTATTTCTTAAAATTAGAAAAAAGAAATCCTTACAGAATGAGACTATGCCGTGGACAAATGCTCTGGTCTCCTGTTATTTAGTAGGATAGACAGGGGAGTCTGTACATTTTCAGAGTTCTCAGTAGAACGGAGCCCACATGGAATCTAGACACACACTTGTCTACCTCTGCTTCCTTCCCTGTCTCAGTCACGATGCTCACTCACTCCTGCTTCCTGGCATTTCCTCCCAAATAAACTTTCAGAGCTCAAGTCTTCTTCTCAGACTTGTGCTTTCAGTTTAACTCAAACTCAGACAATCACCATCTTTTATGGAGCCTGCACTATATGGTAGACTCTTCACATAGATGATCTCTAATTCAGAAGTAATCCTGGTAGATCCCCATGAAGTAATATGTCCAAGGCCACATAGCTCATTCATAACAGAATCAAGATGTGAGTGTATCTTTCAATCATTCAACTCCAAAGTTATACTATTTCTTTTACACTATTGCAATTTCGTTAACAATTACAAACACGAATTGAATATCTCCTATATGTTGTGCGCTTGGGATGAATGTTTCAAATGATAAGGGAAGTTTGTTTAATCTATATTTACCCTATCCACTGTGATGTCTGAGGCTGAAAGTTTCTAACGAGGTTGGATTGTCTTGAGAGTTGAAAAGTAAGCATTGCTCTAAGCACTAGCACCATCTTGTAGGCTTCACAAAGTTATATACCATTTCACAGAAACATAATTTCCTCTCCATAGACCCTAGATAATTTTCTCAGTGTAGCCCATCTTCTTTTATTTTAATGAAACTTAATCTAGCACTATTATAAATGTTCAAAAACTAAACAAGTCCTAAAATAGTGTTTCTATTACCTTCATTTTATAGGCAAGTACAATGATATGGATATAGTTGTTTGTCATTTACATTTTCATAAAAACTTTATGTGCTTCTTCAAGAAGCTTCAATTTAAGAAAAGGATTACTCACAACCTTAGAGTGTTTGCATTTTTTAAGTATGCAAATGTAAATGTTCAGAATTTAACAACTTTTGCAAAGTTTTATACTGCTAGAAGTAATGCGGCTTCATGCAAACAATAATGAACCGGAAAGGAAGAACGTGTGAATTCTCTTTCTTATTCCTTTCCTGTAGCTTCTGTGAACGTTTAGACTATTTTATCATCCTTAGCCACAGGTATCTTATTTGTAAAATAAGGTTAACAAGAGGAAGAGCTATTGAAAGAATAAAATAATAATTGGAAATAATATTAGCAATATAAAAAATAATAAATCTGAGGGTGTGGAAAGGATCTTACTCTTTCTAGTTTTCAATGAATTTCAGAAAATCATTCATATAGGTTATGTATATTTCCACAAGACCTGTTTCCTCATTGGTTTGTTTGTTGGCTGGTCTTTTTGAGTGGGTGTCTCAATAGGAAAGTTGACTTCAGAAGGGAAAAATAAACAAGCTAGCCTGCCTTTTATTGCATAGTATCAATCATGCTGAACCTCCACAAACCTTAAAAATCCAATAATTACATAATTAACATCTATGAAAAACTTTTTATGTGCCAGGACTGTGCTAAGAACTTTACATTTATTATTTTAATTTTAATCTTAATACAACCAATGAGTTTGCTGTTTTTATTCATACTTTATACATGAAGAAATTTGAAACAGAAAGGGGATTACTGACTTGCACAAGGCCACAGTCACACAGAAAATGGTACAACTGGCCTCCAGCCCTGCTGTCCTGTCTCCTGAAGCCTTGCTCCTGCAACTTCATATCGTGCCAGGTCTTTACTAATATGGTTGGGTCACACAAACTACGTGGTAATATAAAATTGTTTTATTAAAAATTAGATTTAACCTATTTTTTGAACTTAGGCATTTTTATTACATTACAATTACTAATTTTAGAGATAAAGATGTAAATAGCTTTATAGACAGGTATTTCTTATACATAACTCTCAAAATTAAGTAATTCAATCAGGTGGACCTCTTTTCCTTGACAGAGCTAATATACAATTAAAATAGTAACGTAGGCAGAAATTACAAATGAACACATGATAAACACATTTGAATACAGAAGCCTGGAAAGCTCCAAGTCGATAAAATTATTTTTGCTAGGATAAATGTAAAACATATCAGAAAAGGCACTAGCATATGTGAGGAGGAGATTTAGAAAGTTTGTTTACTGATTTTGCTGAAGAGGGATGTTGATGATTATTGTTGTTTTGTTTGGTTGTTTGCTTTTTTAAGAGAATGAAGTAGATAAAATATTTTAACTTAATAGAATTGTTCGATGAAATCCCCTCCCCCTTTATTGGTTAATGATCTTAATTGATCCTTGATATATTTAAGGAAGAAAATGGAGGTCAAAAATCATCCCACTTTTAGAAACCAGGAGCTATGTTACAAAATGCAACTGCAGGACTAAGAGCAGGAGAGACAGAAGCCCCTGCCCAGATACACAGCACAGAGTGTCTCCCATGCAGTGAGAGAGGACAGAGCTAGCTGGGAGAAGCAGAGCAGAGCAATGTGGCCATGAGCCTGTGGAGATCCTGGCTTAAAGAAACTGAGTGAAGTTTCTCCCAGACGGTAGCATGTACCAAATGATAAATAGGGATGTGCTAAGATAGTAATTACCATCTTTCCCTGAAGAACAGATTTTAGCACAAGACTGAGCTGTTGAAAAATCCCACAGTAGCCTTTATGTGAGAAGAAAAGGTATGTGTGCAATGGCACAGGTTTACGGCTGTGCTGCCTTTGACTAAGGCAATCTCACTGAAAAGAACATCTGAAGTTTGCTCTATCAGTTACTAGCTCTGTGACCTTGACTGAGTCCCTACCCTCTATCAGGCTGCTTTCTCATTTTCTAAGTTGGAATAGTAATGGCTACCCTAGAGCGTTCATCTACCAACTCTATATAGAGGTGTCCCTAGTCTATCTCCTATCCAGACATCACCAGTATGGTTCCTTCTGGAAAACAGAGTGATTTACCTGATCAGTAAGATTAGGCAAAGGCCCTGAGAATGCACAACTCAGCTCCTCACAGGCTCTCTTTTTGGATTCAGCTGCGGTAGGAGGCACGTTCTTCTCTCTGCTACTGCTGTCATGAGAAAGAGCTTCCCATGGCATGACTGGCAGGGGAAGTCTCTGTTCTGCAGAGCTGCTTGTTCTCTCTCATGAGTCTCAAGAACCAGACTCTGGCCACTGGGGAATGGTGGGTGTCAAGACACCAGAGTTCAGGTCTCAGATCCAAGCTGTATTTTCCAACACATATTTATCAGTAATAAAGATAATCATTTTCTTATTTATTTATAATTCTATACTAATTCTGCAATTAGTTTAGAATCTACAGGGAGAGAGGAGTCTGACTGTGATTCTCATACACTAACAAGTCTTTGAATGTCAGTAATGTAAATCATCAACTTTTTTAAAGAAGCAGTCTCACCATATGCTCAAATAGATGAACACACCACTTACTATTATGTAAACTAAACATCATTGCAAACAGTCTTAGAGAATGTCTGCAAACTACATGCAGCTTAATTGTCAGTGTCATACACTTGATTCTAATGAACTCAGGTCACCTTTAATAGCTCCATCAACTATCACATTATAAAACTGGAGTCTTTGTGTTTATTTATATTTTTATCTCTTTAAACCAACTAAAACAGTAAAATATAAACCCATAGTAGAAGGATGTAGCGCAGTAATTGTTTGCAAGCATTTAGATGAGCCCTGCTAAAGAAAATGCTTGGGGAAGACTGGTACGTGCATGAAACCCTACTTTGTTTGCCCTGGTGCATTTCCTCATGCATCATACACACAAGCACGTGTGCGCACACACACACACACACACACACAAAGACAGAAAGAAAGAAAAAGTACTTCAAGTCTTCAAAAATAAAATTGTTGTACATTTGAATGCCACTGCTACTGATTAAAAATGTAACATTCCCAATTGCACTTTTCTTGAAAACATGTTGATATTCTGTGGGAGTAGGTTACTAAAATCACAAGATGCAATGTTTAAGAATGTACAAAATACATTCCCTTTGAAGATAATTGAACACTCGGAAATATTATACATTTGTTTAAAATAAATAACTGCTGATGAAACATATACTCAATTAAGTTCACAGCATAAGTAATTCCTATGAGCACTTACTAATGGGCTCTTCAAAATAGCAAAAAATTTAAAAATCAGTTAAACAAACAAAGATGCAACCTTTATATATTATATAACTGTGCATACTTTCAGGTGGACATGACCCATTAATAATAAAAATATTTGCCAGCCAATTATGTTACCACACTGGGGAAGAGACTGTGGTCCAAGGCTAAGAGGTCAGAAGAGAAGTTAGAATATGACAATCCCACAGCATGACTCAGTGAGGCATCTGAAAACACATGCACTCCAAAGCAGAGGTCAGACAATGGAGTACAGAAAAAAGCTGGGTTACAGCCAGCTAAGCAAGCCAAAGTACACTCTCACCTAACTGGCAAAGTCAGACGCCAGAAATGTAAATAGGAACAAGGAGGAACCAAATATTTTATAACTAAGTGAGGTAGGTAGACTAAAATCCATTAATTGGTGGATGCTACCAAAACTGCAGTGATGATATTACAGCAATCAGAATAGATTTGACACATCAAAAAGGATCATGAAACCTTGAAAATTTTTCACTCTTAAGTTTGATATTGGGCAGGGCATGAAGTAAAAATCAACTACCCAGGAACTTAAAAGTAGAGTACTAATTGGGATCCCCAAGTTCAAGAAAGGAGTATATGAATAGAGAGTGCCTGCTGAGTGGTAAAATTTTAAGTGATTTTGTCACTCAGTCCTCTTCACTGTGGGTTCTTATAATACCAAAGGTTGTGTTAGTAAAGAGAGCAACCATCTGGTTAAATCAGTATACTGAGAATTAATGTGTGAATCAGCCCAACCTACTCATGTGACAATTGTTGACAAATATCCTATTAACGAATCAATGCACTCATAACTTTCTGCTTCTTAAGCCCAGATTTAAATATGCATGCATGTGTGTGTGTGTGTGTGTGCATCAATAAAAACTCATTGATGAGATGGCTAATGATTAAAATATCCAATCTTTCACTAGGCATACGTGTCTAGTGGCAAAGCTGTTTGCACAATAACTTTTGGTAAATCAAAACAATGACTTCAAATTAGAAGTCCAAAGCCAAGGATGTCAAAACCTCAGGGACAGACTTCCGTGGCCTTCTGACTAGAATCCACAGGGCTCTAGAATTCTTAGCTCCTTAATAATTGTGGGGATAGAGATAGCAAATAGCGCTGTAACCCTGAAAACCACTGTGGCCAGAGCCCTGTCTCTTCTGTTTTATATTCAGAGTCTCATAAGGGACTTTATTGTGAAAAGGAATTTTGCTACTTTAAAAAAAAAGGGAAGAATAGAAAATTTATAGATTGTATAGATTAGGCAAATGAGGTCTAGATACAGAAAGTGACATTTCACATACTACTGGTGCAGATACAACTAAATCTTGGGCCCTCTGATTCTTTCATGACACAAAGTACTGGTGGCTCCATTTTTCCTTTTAGGAGAAGAGTTCTCAGATTTTTGATTCAAAAGTTTCAGTAGTTCCACTACTGTAAAAACAAGGCACATCTGTTATTTCCATTCAGATGCTAGCAGACTTTTCTGAATTAGCAACACTTCAGTGAGGACAATTTTCCTGCAGTTGCTTTTTACTAAGTCTGTAACCTGTCTCTCTGAAAGTAAAATCACCCAGAAGTCTGATCCACTTACACTACACAATTATTGGTCACTGACTCTGTGGCCTCGGACAAGTCATTTCAGCTCCCATCTTTCTGTTGTAGACCTAGTAGGCAGTTTCAGGATAAATTGGAGTACTGCAATTACCCCAATTGTGCAGTTTCTAACCTGCTTTTTCATATTGCCTCCCCAATGTCTTTCAAGGGTTTTTTTTTCCTAATCCCCCCTCCATGAAATTTTAACACCAGATGTACTGTACATATCGTTCTGCAGTGAATGCATACCCAAGCTTTATTCACAAAGAGAGTGAGATCTTTTTACTAATGCCCAAAGAACCAATTTTGGGGGGCAAGATTGCTTTGATTGAGAAGGCTTGTAATAGAGTAATATTAAATACCATGTATATAGAAGGAATTTCATGTGTTGGGCATAGTGATTATGGGCCAATTTCAGCACGTGAATGGAATGCAGAGTCAACACCCTTCCCAAAATCAAAAACGTAGCAGTATATAGAAAGACAATAGATGCACATGTGGGAAATGTTTCTAATTATTACATAATGGGATACTATGCTTTCAACTTTAAATTTGGTAAATTTACATTTTCATTCATTTTCATAAAAGTCTTAAAACAATCTTTTTTTTTAGATGGGTCTAGCCTGCTGTCAGTTTTTTTTTTTTAATAATAATAATTATTATTATTTTTACACTCTAAGATGTTGCTGTGGAGCAGTGGGAGAGGGGAGGGGGCAGAGCTGGCCCACATGTCTGGCACCTTCAGTGGCCTGGTTACAGATGACGGATGGAGGAGTGTGGCTGAGGAGCTGGGGTGGTCACCCCCACCCCTGCACAGGAGCCTCCCCCAGCCCCATATAAGGAAACTTGGGTGCAGCAAGTTTACATGAGCTGCTTAAGGTGAAACAGTGGATCAGGGGCCCTCCTTCAAACCTGGGGATGTCTGTCTCCCAAATCCAGGCTCTTCATTAGCACATGGACATCCAACTTGGCATTGTAAGCTGTATCTGCCAGAATTTACTCATTTCTGAAGAGGGAATAAGCAGCTACTCTCATCAAATAGCCAACTGTGCATGTAGATATATTAAAGACGGCATTAGATAGGCCCTGTTGGAATTGCCCTGCCTGGGCATTCTCCTTGGCCTTTTGATATCCTTGCTCCATTTCCATCATTGTAACAACTCAGGAATTAGTTTAGCCTCTTAAAATTCTTCTGGATGAAATGTTTTCTATCCCCTCTGAAGAGATTGCAATCTTTCTGGAATTGGTAGATGTGAAACTTAGGGGTTTCCACCACAAAGTTTGGTGAGAGATATATGTACTGATGAGTCAATATGAGTCTTAAATGACAGACAATTGATGGGAATGCCCTATCATAAAAGAGAAGGAGAAATGGACAATCAGTAGGTTAGCCATGAAAGAGAAGCATCAAGGGGCATTTGCCAGTAGAGTGTAGGTGGGGACTTCCTGCCTCTTAAATGAAATGCAAAGTTCAAGGGAATAATCAGAGTGCAAAGCAACTGATTTCTAGATGGGGACCAGGAAATCAAGGCCAACACAAAGAAAGTCCTTACCTCCAAAATGTTTCCTAGAGAAGACAGAGACAGATTTTGAAAATTTAAGAAAGAAAGACACAAGTCTCCAAGGGCTAGAGGGTTACATGATAAGTGGTGGGCTCTGAGGACATAAAGAGTCTCAGAATTTACCACAGGACACAGGAGAGCTGTGTATAGGGAGGGTCTAATTCACATATTGAAGCCGTAGCTACTTTAAAAATGTCAATTGTTCTGATGCTATATTCATACCTGCAGTATTTTATCTTATAAATAAAGAAAAAAGAAACTTGACTGCCCATGCATGTTGAACTGTGTTGGATCAAGTAAAGGAAGATGGTATCAAAGGCCTAAGAGAAGCCTGATTTCCCTGTCAAGACTACAAAGGCAGGCGTATTAGTCCTTTGACTGCTAAACATTGGTCGAGGCCTCAGGGATTCCAAAAGGAGCACCTGGTTTCTAGGGCTCCATTTTAAGAGACCTCGGCATGGCACACGGTCGCAGGGCAACTGAAAACTGCTCTGCAGAAAACACTCACACATACCGGAGACACTGTGTCTCCAGAAAAGTGGAGGGAAACAGCACTGCTGGTTGTCTTTATTGTTTTTATCTGACTAATGAGCTGGCAATTGATATTAAATATCTTATACCATCAATTACTTCTTCACTTTTTTCACCTTAGTTCTGCCCTGTTCTATACCAACATATACAAGCTTCACTGGCAGTGTCTGTAAAAGATGAGCTCTAATGAACATAATGTTGCTACAGTGTCAAATTAGGCCTTTTATTACATGAAATTTGATTATGGGTCATAAATTATGTATTTATCTTGCATTAACTGATGAAAGTAACTTGTTAATTGAAGAAATCAAAGTTATTGACCTGTAGTAAATCTCTTCTACATCTACTGTTAGCATAAAATAGAATATCATGACATGAATACAAATGCATATTTATTTTTTACTTGTACATATATATATATATATATATATATATATATATTTTTTTTTTTTTTTTTTTAAGGTACTGGGAAGACCTCTTCTCTTTTGGAGAATTTGTGAGAAATTTTTTCATAATTCAGATTTGTTATCTTTTCATGTTGCAAATTTGTTGTCTCTCAACAACTCTCCAAATTCAAATCTCTCCAAATCCACCCTTCTGTACACTCTGATTTGTGATACTGGGCAGATTCCCTGCAAACTACATTCGTACCTTTATTTTTTTTTTAAGTTTTATTTTTAATTGACAAACCACAATGAGATATCACCTCACACCTGCTAGATTGGCAATTATCAAAAAGATGAAAGATAAATATTGATGAGGACGTGGAGAAAAAGGAATCCTTACTCACTGCTGGTGGTATTGTAAATTTGTACAATCATTTTGGAGCACAGTATGAGGTTCCTCAAAACAATAAAAATAGAACTACCATGTGATTCAGTATTCCCTCTGCTGAGTATATACCCAAATGAATTGAAATCAGTATTCCAAAGGGGTGTCTACACTCATGTTCACTGTGGTATTATTTACTTTGATTCGATCGTCCCACAAATATACATGTACCACAAAGTGATGGTTCCACACACGTATACATTGTGAAATAATTAAATCTGGGTAATTACCACATCTGTCACCTCAAATACTTATCATTTCCTTGTGGTGACTGGTGAGAACATTTAAAATCCACATTTCTAGCTATTTTGAAATACACAATACATTGTTATTAACTATAGTCACCGTGCTGTGCAATAGAGCCCTAGATCCTATTCTTCCTGTCTAACTAAAACCTTGCACCTTTTGACTACCTTTCATCTTTGTCCACCCACCCCCCACCCCCAGGTCTTGGTAACCACCATTCTACTCTCTACTCATATGAGTTCAACTTTTTTAGATTCCACATATTCGTTTCTTCTTGTTAGCTGGGTTTCTGCTTTGTTCTGTGAATAGAAGATACTGGAGAATAACGAAAGACAAGAGGAGAGGAGAAGAAAATTTCTCCTTCCTGAGAGCCACCCAGCAGTGACTCTTACCCACCAGCACCATTTGGTTTTGCTCGCCAGTTCCTGTCATCACTTCTAGAGAAGTCTCCTGTGCCCCCTGATGACAATTAGCACAGCTTTCTCAGAAGACAGCTCTAGTTCTGGTGCTTAAAGGAAAAATCAGAGATCAAAATAATATATTTGAAAAATTACAGTAGGAAGTGAGACAACTCATGAAAATACTCAGCTAAAATACTCAGCAGATTAATACAAGAAAATACTCAGAACAGTGTTTGGCACATAGAAATTAGTGTGAATAAATGTAACCAATTATTATATAGTGGAGGCTCAGTTTCTGCTAGTCATCTCAGGAGGTCTTCCTTATAGAAGAAAACTCCCTATAGAGTTTTTAATACATTATAATATAAATAATGAGATACTGTATCAACCCAAAAGGGATTTGACTTAATTTTAATAGCATTGTGTCAAATTACCATTGTATGAATGTTGCCATATTTTGTAGACCATTAAGCTGTTTGTCGTCTGTTATGTTCTCCCTTAGTCTTTGTTTATCAAATCATAATATTTAATTTTCCTGACTCTTTAAAAATAAATCATTTTTAGTACTATACTTTATAATTCCTTTTTGAATGCTTTCTACTCTATTTATATTCAACTAGCAATATTATACTTATTTGAATCATGGTTAGAATTTGTACTCATATTACATATTTTATAAATGGATCTCCAGAAGTTCTGCATAGATTACTTATTTTTAACTGCAGGAATAGTTACAAAATATATACTAGTATTTCTATTCCATAGATTTTTAAGAAATGAGTACAGAGCTGCAAAATTATTTTTTAAAACTCATAGAATAGTTGAAGAAGCATGGCTTCATTATGGAGATGTATTGAAGCACTGGCTATCCAGAAATCAGCTTTCCAGAGCCATCACATTTCCAGAGTTTTCAGACAAAGACAGAAGTAGTGGAGGAAACAAAAGTATTCACCACATATCAGACTACCTATATATAATTACAGCTGAGAAGAACTGAGACTCCAAAAGTAACACTCAGCATACTGAGATTGGTTAACCATGTGAAGCCAAAGAAGCATGGGCAAAATGGCAGTCAGTAGGGGGAAAAAAACAGTAAAAGCAAATGAAAGGAAAGAGGAAGGCTGACAGGTCAGCAGCAGTGGCAAAGATAATGTTTATTAGAAACAATATTGAGTAAAAGGCAAATTAAATAAGAGAGCAGACACTTATCATCTAGGGGTTTAGATATCTTAAGACCAGGTGAGGTCAGGTTGGACAAGTTCTAGAGACCCAGCAAACTCATTGGGAGATTCAAATCCCAAGAAAGACAGCAGGCTGAGGCAGTTGGTGCCTCACAATATGACAATAAATTAAAGCTGCTACAAGAAAGGAAAACGAGTGTCATGAGGTCCAAAGGAGCTGATAGCAGGTCTGGGCAGGCCAACTGCGGGAAGTATGATTTTAATGAGCTAGGAAGACTTGGGTGCAGTGGCAGGGTGCCTATTACAGAAAGGAGCAATGCCTGGCAGATACAAGTGCTCATAAAGTGCTTGCAGGGGTTGATAACCAGATCTGATTTACTTTTTAGAGCAAGACCAGCAGCAAGGCTGGATTGATTATTGTTACCATATGACCTGTTGGGATTACTTATAAATTCTTAATGGAGTTAATGGAGAAGAACCTGCCACTATAAGAGTAAGTGACACTTTCCATAAATATTTGGACAGCAGAGCCTGGGAATGTTCATTTGAAGACTTTTTTTAAAAAGGTAGAATAGTAGTTTGCTTGACAGGTATGCAAGTTCAGTAAAATCAAACCAAACGTAGTTGAGAAGACTTCCTAATGGATCTGTTTACAGCAGAGGGGAGAAAGAAGTTTCCAAAATTATCTGCTTAAAATGTCAGAGATAGACCCGGTTGCAGACATTCTCTTTTTAATACACAAAAGTTTCTACTATAGCATCTAAAAAGATGCCAACTTTAAAGGAAAAATATAAATATTTGTACTTGAAATGAAAGCTTAGTGAAATATTGACAGGAAAAGAAAACACTGGTTCATGTACTGGGACTGTTTTAGTAAAACTCTGCAGATTCCTACTGTTTTAAAATTGTCATACAGTCCAAAATAGATCTTTGGATTCCTATTCCTTACAAATTATTCTTGGTAGATGATTTGAAAATGTTATCTCCAGCTTATTGCTCATTTAATACATTTTTAAAAATTAGATATATAAAAATGCTGCCGACTGAATATTTATAATAGCTAGTTTGGGTGTCTAATATAGACACAGAGTTAGAAGAGTAGACATAATTACCAAACATAATGCAGAGGACATAGACTGAAGGGACCTTCCTGTTCCGCTGGGAATAGTCCCCTGCTCCACATTCCAGGTGATTTCAGTGGTGCTGTTAAGCAAAGATCCTTCCCAGCCACTCAGCACAGGGAAGATCATGGGTCCCAAGCCTTTCATCAGGACCTCATTCCTATGTTAAGTGGGATTGGTTAAACGTTAGGGAATGACATGCTATTTACTATCTCTTCCTACTGGAGTTGTTAAGCTGGGAAGATGTGATCTGGGATTATTAGCCTTTATCTTCCATCGTGAACAAGAAGGACATCTACAGCTGAGAGAATGAGGCCCACACAATAAAGCCAGCAGGAATACAGAAAAGGCAGGGACAGAGCGGAGAACGGGGAGTCAGAGCACCTGAATATAAGACAAACATGAGTTGTGTCTATGGAAAAGCCTGACCAAACATGATACTGGTCACATAACTAATTAGCCTAGTGTTTCTTTGATAGACAAAAGTCTGAAAAAGCAAAAGATGTCCACCAGTTTACTTATGTTTTATGAGAGGTAATCTGAGAATATCTTATATTGACATGGCACGGTACTAAAAAGCTAGGGATATATGCAAGGAAACAGTTACCAAATCATGACATGATTTTTTTTTTTTTTTCTTCCGTACAAGACATTTACTTTTAGCAACTAGATATCGTGGTACTTTATCAATAAATATTCCAATTCTGGCATATTTATAAACTAGAGTTTAAAACATCTTTTAACTTAATGTGTACTTCAGAAATACACAGTATATATTACATTGGAAAAAATAACCTATGCATTAAGAAATCATCGTAAAGTTAACAATCATGGGGGCCAGCCCGGTGGCGCACTGGATAGTGCGCCACTTGGGAAGCGCAGCGGCGCTCCCGCCCGAGGGTTCGGATCCCACATACAGACCGGTTCCCGCTCGCTGGCTGAGCGAGGCACAGGAGCAACACCGAGGGTTGCAATCCCGTTGCCGGTCCCCGGTCCGGTACGGGGGCAACACTGAGGGTTGCGATCCGTTGCCGGACACGGAAAAAGACAAAAAAAAAAGACAAAAAAAAAACAATCATGGAAGAGACAATTACTACTCATCAAATAGCAGTGTGAGGTAGGCCTACCTCCCCCAGGTCTCACTTATATGAGGGAGCCATGTGACTAGCTCAGACCAATTATGTGCGAGAAGGTGCCTGGATCACTTCCCGGCTGAAGCATTTAAGAGCCGGTGCTTGACTCTGGCTCTCTGCTTTTATCTTCCAGATGGGAGCGTTTTCCACTGCTGAGTGACCACAAGGAGGACAGCGGCTCTGGAAGGTCACCTAACTCACTGCAGACTGCATAAATGAAAAATAAACCTCTGTTCTTATGAGCCACTGAGATTCGGGAGTTATTTTGTCACCACAACATAACTTAGTCTGTCTTCACTAATATTTCCTTTTTAATTTCCCATTTCATTTTGCTCATGGGGTTAAGTTT
Organism: Galeopterus variegatus; assembly: GCF_000696425.1. Classification (NCBI taxonomy): domain Eukaryota; kingdom Metazoa; phylum Chordata; class Mammalia; order Dermoptera; family Cynocephalidae; genus Galeopterus; species Galeopterus variegatus. Next base: position 557,677 of record NW_007726151.1, read on the forward strand.
GACATCAGAGTAAGACATTTAAAAAACAAAGATTAAAAAAACTTTCTACATAAGTACCATTTTGGAAATGAAGATGTGATTCATGGAAATTCTATTTTCAAAGAATCATATAGGCCTTTATGGTTATCAAATGTTTCATAATTAATAACTGATCAAGCTATGCATATTATACTTTAAGAAGATGAAGGCTTATTAAATTTAAAATAAAATATTTTAACATTCACTATACATTTCCTATTCTCACATCAATTCAGGTTCTCTTTTGTTAATATCAGTCAAAATTTTCCTTCCTTGGGAACACGGACTTTTTCCAACTGATTTATTTTTTCTTATTCACTATGTTTATAATGATGATACATATGTACAGCATAACTATACCGATGATTTTGCAGCTGACTTGATATTTTATGTCTCAATAGACATATAAACCATTACATTTATCATCAATTCACTGAGCGTTTTTCAATTATTTTGTTAAAATCGCACATGTTGGTAATAAACTAATCTATGACATCAATTGATTGTCCCTGGTTTTATTTTTTTCCTGCAAAATATTCACCACTCTTCAAACAGTAGAAAAAATTGTGCACCTGAAGTTTTACAAATATGTTCTGAAAAAGATCGTCTTGCCCGCTAATTTCCAAATAACTAAGTTTTTGTTACTAACAATAGTGAAAAATATCAAATTCCCAAGATAGCAAGTAGTGATAACTGGTAGTGGAGCCAAATTATAGAGATCTTTCATACTAAAAAGGAAAAATGAAGGTCTTCAATTGTGCAGTTCAAGCCATTTTTCAGTTTCAAGTGTCCAAAGTGGAATAATGGACAGGAGAAGCAACTCCTGTCACCAATTAGGCTGCAGATTGATGGATGCAAGCAAACCTTTACTAGGACTAAAATTGACTTATTGTATAAGCAGACTTATAGACGTATAAAAACCACCACCATTCTGCTTTCCTTCTCTCATCACCCACATTTCTTTCAGTGTCTTCATCATTTAGGCATACTAATTAATCTAACCACTAAATAACATGAACACTGACTAGAGTGGCCCCAATTTAATGCCTTCAGTATCTTCTTGAATAGACAATCAGACATCAGACCTTTCCATGGGATTCATTATAGAATGCATAGTCTGAGCTTTTCCAAATCACACACCCCCTATCTAAAGATGGTCCTTATTCAATGAAGGCCAGCTCAGACCACTGGTGGCTTAGGGACCCCTGAGAGGCTGGGACAAGAATCAGTGCTCCCCAAACTAACTGGAGCAAGAAAGGAGTAATTGTCCTGCTCTGCAAACTGCTTTTATCTGTACACAGTTGAAGATAAATAAGTCAAATGAGGAAAAGTTAAGTAAACAAAGCTTAAGCTCAGTCTGTTCTTCCTGAATGCTCCCTGCATATAGAAATTTATTGTATTATTTATTTTTTAGGTTTTAATCTGCTTTTTTAACGGCTTATTGAGATTTAATTGACAAATAAAAATTGTATGTATTTAAGGTATACAACTCAACATACTGATATATATAATATACATTATAAAATGATCACCCCAATCAAGCTAATTAATATATCCATCACCTCCTATCATTACTAGTTTCTCTTTTTATTTTTGATCTACACTCTTAAGCAAATTTCAAATATACAATGCAGTATTTTTAACTATAGTCATCATGCTATACATTAGATCTTCAGAACTTACTCATCTTGCATAACTGAAACTTTGTATCCTTTGACCAATGTCTTTCCATTTCCTCCTCCCACCGCCCCTGCAACCACAATTCTACTGTCTACCTCTAACAGTTTAACTACTTTAGATTGAACATATAAGTGAGATAATGCATTATTTGTCTTTCTGTGTCTGGCTTATTTCACTTAAGATAATATCCTCTGGTTTCATTCATGTCACAAATGAAAAGATTTCCGTCTTTTAAAAAACTGAATAATATTCCATTGTGGCTGTGTGCAAGTGTGTGTGTGTTGGGGGGGGTATCACATTTTCTTTATTCATTTACCTGTTAATGGACATTTAAGTTGTCCCTATCCCACTTTCCGATGCTTCTTTCAAATGTGTTCCCTGCAAAACTCTTAACCCTGGCAATGTAGATTTCAGATCTACTGCCTATTATGACTGCAATTTCCCAGAAGGAATTCCTTTTTTCCTAACAAATCCCTTTCCACCTCTGAAAATCATACTCATCGTTTAAAGCCTCACTAATTAATTTATTCAAGAAATATTTCCTGAACGTCTCTCAGGATACATAAATTAAAGGCAACTCTTCCCTTCAAGGAAATCACAATCTAGTGTGAAAACACAGATGCAGTGTGATATGTAAAATATAATACAGTAATTTACGTGGAAGTGGCATGCAAAAGATATCACAAAGAAAGAAAAAGATACAAGTAGAATAAGAAGAGGGAGCTAATTCAATCTAAAGAGGTTCTCAGTAAAGTCTTACGATTCACCCACAGCCAAATAAATGCTCCTTCCCCTTCTACTTTCCCCACATAATTTTCCTTGTGGCATTGTGCATTGTGACTAAGAAATTAATTCTGAAGCCAGACAGCATGGACTCAAATCCCAGCTCTGTCACTCGCCTACCTCTGTGACCTCAGGCAAGTCACCACCTTCTCTATACACCAATTATTTCATCTATCTCATCTATAAAATTGAATAAAAATAGCACATATATTTGAGGTAGTGTGAGGATTAATTGGATCAACATATTTAGACTGTTACACTGGTGCCTGGCAGTTAGTAATTACTCAGTAAATATTGGCTATAAATATATCATCTTCCTCTTCTGCAATCAATTAGAGCTTGTTATCAGTATAATTATAATCTTTAATAAATCAAAATTTCCTTTAATGAACTTCTCCATATTGCCACAATGCAAATATCAGGTACTCAGTAACTGCTTCTCCACTGGTACTTTTTTCCATCTAGACTCCTGGACCCCACTCTTTTTCTGAAATCTGTTCATATTTGCCCTCCACACTTGGCAATATTAAAATACCAACTTCTCTTTGGCCAAAGTCCAGAATAATGTCCAGGAACTGGGTGAAGCATCTGTTCCTATTAACAGTTCTGTTAGCTTGGAGCTTGTCCCTTTTTCTTTTTTTTTTCCACCAAGAAAAATTGCTCTACATAACATCCCCTCTGCTTTGTCTTCAACCCTCTTTCCCTGTATGATTATCTCCCAAGCTTTGCATGATTTCAGTTTGTTCAACAACGTCCCCATTTCAATAGATCCAAACATCTTCTCTGGGGTCTGGGTTCTTCTTCTCCCCATCCCTTCTCTACAGTTTGAAACCCTCTGTTTCCATTATTTTGCTCACAGTGATGCTGAAAAGTACCTGTACTGTCAGGACAAGTATAAGATGGCAACACGTGAGCATCTTTAATAAACCCTCACCTGAAAGGACTCATTAGTTATGATTGAAGAAGAAAATTACACTCCCAACTTCAATTTCTGGCCTAAATTACATGTTTTTGAAGAAATATTTTTGTATATTATATAACTTTAGATGTTATTTTCTCAGTCTGTTTTGTGCTGCTATAACAGAATACCACAGACTGTGTAATTTATAAAGAACGCATATTTATTTCTCACAGTTCTGGAGGCTGGGAAGTCCAAGATCAGGGTACTGGTACCTTGCAAAAGCCCTCTTGCTGCATCCTCATATGTCAGCAGGCAGAATGGCAAGACAGAGACCCAGCTCCTGAAAGCTCTTCTTATAAAAGCATTCATTCATTCTTGAGGATGAAGCCCTCATGACCTAAATACCTCCCATTTGGCCCCTCCTCACAATACCACTACGTTGGCAATTAAGTTTTAACATGAGTTTTAGAGGGGACAAATATTCAAACCATAGCAATTATAAATGAATGAGATTGGTTTTATTACAGTTAAATTATTATAGTGATATATTTCAGCAATGTTTAGACAGATGAAATAAATGTGTTATTAATTACCTTTCTAAATGATTTAGACGGTGATTATCAAGTGCAGTCATCAACTAAGAGTTGAGAGGTAAGTTGGTTGAGTCAAATGGGTTGCCTCTCAAATAAAAGATCTAGTATGTGTTTTGAAAAATGAATGACACACAAAGAAATTTTTTTTTAAAGTCTGCAACCCTAGAATGGCAGGAAATATATAAAGCTCTGTCCCATTGCATAAAACAGACTATTAGTTAATACATATCAGACGATAATGTGTCTGCAAGTACCAACATCTTAATAAATGGAGGGCATAGATGGGAGTGACGCCACACAGACTTAAGTTGATCTATATGCAGTTTGTCTCTCCAAACATATACCTGGATGTGGTAACTTAAATCTGCTGATTGCTACTGATTCCTAATTATTCCAGGGTGTGAAGGGGACAAATAATGACTCCAGAAAAAAATTGGGAAGCATACTGGAATTCTGAAAACAGGGGCATGGAAGTAAATATTTTAGGGAAAAAAAATTAATGCTTTTTTTCTTCTAATTTATAGTTAAAATATTTGGATAGGTAGGTGATTCCTAAAGGAGAATATCTGGCTGCATAGGTAATGTCATGTAATGGGATTTGGGTTTCTGGGATGTGGCTTATGATAGCAAAATATATACCCTTGAGGAGATAAAATACATTATTTCATGAGACTCAGAAATTGTGTATTTGTCCAGAAAATGGCTGATATGCTCATAAATAATTTAAATTGAACTTAGAGGGGAAGATGAATAAAAGCCCATATTAAGTTGTGAAATCAGTTACAAACCAAGCACATTACGAAGATGAATGCAGTGTAGAGAGCATAATATAACAAAGTAATAAGAAAAATAAGTATCATTACCATTCATTGAGTGCGTACTAATTCCCAGGGACTTGAAAGTAATATGATTTAATGCCCCAATATTCCTTTGAAGTAAGTAATTATTACATCCAATATAACGATGCTTTAAAAGGAGGTTTAATTGACATTGGACACTATGCATGGCTCAGCAGGAAAACACTTAAAAAAGACATGGGTTTTCATCAAATATAAGCTCAATATGATTCAGGAGTTGATATGGCTTTCCAAATGAAAGGTAATTTGATCTTAAGATTCATTAAGAGATCTACTGAATCTAGTTCCTTGATAGAACTGCCCTGTGCTATTCCAATTTCTCTTGGCACACTGCTTCATTCTTGTCAAAGATTTCAACAGAGATTTACTGAACATTTGAAATTTAATAACCAGAATATTTGAAGGACTTTAAAAGAAATAGGCATGTTTAAAGTGAAAACAAAATTCAAAGGAACCATGGTGGCTGTCCTCAGATATGTAAAGGATTGACTGACTGCCACGTGGAAGAGGGTTAGCTTTGCTGTGGTTTTTATGGCCCCACCAGTATAAGTTAAAAAGATATAAATTTTAACTCAACCTAAGGAACTACTTACAGTCATTGCTGGCTAGTATTTTATAGGTTAGCTTGGAAGACAAAGAGCTTCTAGTCATTGGAAGTGTTCAGGCCTCATCTGAACATATACTAGTTAACATGAATTCTTGATGGGTAATTGGACTCAGTATCCTTTAAAATCTCTCTCAGTGCTGTCACTGTGATCTGTACGTGCTTCTATATAATTGCCTTTGTCACACTGGCACATATTAGGTAAGTATTTCGACCAAAATTAGAAATCAGTCTTTAGACATAACTAGCTTGAGGGCTTACAAGGGCAGCCTTGGACTCATTAGCTGCACATCTTCCAAAACTGATTCATAGATAGCCATGGTCAAAGAGTGTTGGTGAAGGAGACAGGTAAAAAGCCATATGGAGATATTCTTAAAACTTATATATGTTAATATATTGGGAAAAATGCCTTTTTCCCCATGTAAAGATAGCTATTAACAGGGTGTGGGTTGTAGGGAGACCAAGACTGCCAGTAGCACCCATGTAGCTCATGGTCTCCACATATTTGAGAGACTCAGATGTCATGCTGAGGAAGCTTGGTGGAAAGCTTAGTAATTCAGGGCTGTGATGTTTACTCAAGTCTGCTATGATATGACCCCCCATAACTTCCTGGTTTACACCTATGTCAAATTCCAACATCTGCTGTGGCTGAGTGACTGATGAGTATGATGAGCTTTGACACGACTGAGAGAAATTTAATCTGAATTACATCATCTCAGCAATACATCTCCCTGAGAATTTTATTACGGCAACAACCTGGACAAATCGAGTGACAACCAGGCAATTTTATATACCTCTTCTGTTTTTTGAATCATTCTTCCTTCCAAAGTGGATTGTGATGAAGATGGCCCTATGGGTTATGGCCCCAACACATGACACGCTGGCCTCTTGTGGCCTCCCTATTACTGCTCATATTCATCATTTCCACTATACTGTGTACTCAGTATCTGCTCCTGCTCATAGGTTGTGGTTCTCCCTGATGCTCACAGCTTGTGATTCAAACTCTGCAAACACCATAATCTGCACATAAGACACAAGTATGGGAGGCTTTGGCCATTTCCATGCTGCCTCAGCACTCCTCAGGAGAAAAATGAAAGAATGAGAAAATATTCTCCCTCATCATCCAAACCATGCATTTGAAGTTGACTGGGAAGATTTGGGAATAGTGCTGAGATGGATACCTCTGAAGGGCTATCCCTGCTGGAGTCTCTTCCACTCCAAGTGGTCTTATCACATAAAGAAGGAAACTGCCTACGAGGTAGATGCTATTTCTGCTGCAATCTCTTAGACACCAAAAAAAAAAAAAAAAAGCCAAATTATTCTTCACTATTTGCAATCTGAAGATCTGAAGATGAACTCATTTTTATGGACCACAACACCAAAGCTACAAATGACAGAGCTAACATGTCATTTTATTTCAAAATGTCAATTATAAAAAGCCTAGAGTTTTCCTATAATTACCAATTTTCTTTATCTTGTGTGTTTCAGACAAGGAAATTATCTTCTTTATTCCTTCTTTGTACCCTTTTAAAACTTGGACTAATATAATGTATCCATGTCTAAGTTTGTCAATAAAGAAATAAACCTCTTAGTAAAAAAGGAGTCATGGGAACTATTTCTACAATTCATATGCATTAAAACTCATAATAAGATCATATCGTTTAGAATAAATGCATATAGTCACCTTACCTGAAGCTTTGGGTAATTTTCTATTTTAAGAACCCAAGTATCAGTTTGTACAGGGGTAGAAACAGCAAACACTGCATGGTGTTTCATCAAAGGCTATTGAAACTGAGGAGAGCCAAACTTAATAGCTTTAACTTCCATCACTGGCTCTGCCTGCTTAATGCTAATATTAGTACTTCTTACCAGGACCTCTTAGGGAAGTTTGGAGGGGGCACTAACATGCCCACACCATGCAGCTGGGAGCCCCTCATTTACACAGCCACTTCCCAGTCTGTGCTAACACTGTCACCAGAATGTCTGCCTATTCTCTTCTTCAAGTTCCTCTACTGACACTATCATGTTGTCACACTTCTTTTCCCTTCATTATCACCTCTCTTCCCCTCTTCTTACTTTTATACTTAGATAAATGGATCTGAACTCAAGTGAAACCTGCTTTTCAGGTTTTGAAACAAAGATAAAGAATAGAAATGCTGAGAACACAGGTAGTAAGAGGGAGACTTAGAGACTTGTTTGTCTGCATTAATTCTCCATTAACCTCAATAAATTAAATACTGATCACGAATTGATCACAATCAGAGGAGTATACTACAAAACATACAATCACTCTCTTCATAAATTGAAATTGCCTATATATAGTTTTTTTCATAGCTCTCTTTGGGTGTTTCAAGACCACAAATTCAATCTTCAGGTTCTAAAAAGAGACAATGTAGAGAGGACAGAGTCAGTTTTGTGCATTCATGCACTGGCTCATTTCCTCAAAAAATTTTTTTCTGCATACTTATTACACGTCAAGCACTGTGCTAGGTACAGGAAACACACAGATAAAGAAAAGAGTATCCTAGCCCCCACACAGCTCAGCAAGTGAAGTAGTTGCTGGAGTTATGGTCCCTCTTTTTTTGTTTTTCCCATTGACTTGTAATTGGGATACCATCAAGCAATCTGATGTCACCCCATAAGGGGGAAGGTGCATTTCAATGTCTTATAGTTTTATAGCAGCCCACTTCAGTAAAGGTATAGGGAATGCTTAAAATGAAGGTGAATAATATGTTTTAAACAATTTGGACTTTGTCCATGAAGCCTAAAATCTCCAAAAGGGTTTAAATCCCAGCCTCCTGACACACAGTTTCTTGAAACCAAGTTTAACTACAGGTAAAATGGGGTATATTTATGAAATGACATTTGTAGAACTGTGGTCAATTAAAGTATATAGAGCACTGAGTCCTGGGCTCAGCATAGCAGGTACTCATTCAATAAATGTTAGCATGTTTCTTCATCTCCCACTCTAAGCTTGCACTCAATTCCACAAGGAGAGAGAATACAAAGTTACATGAGACCAAGAATGCAGAAAGATGGCATATGGCAAAAGGTACCTAGAATACAACTTTAAAATTTTTTAGACCTGAGAAAAGATAAGTTCTTATAAAATTAAATTAAACATGTATTTAAAGTCATAAATGAGAATACTGATTTAGATATTAAATTTTTTAAAATTTTATATCTTTAGCCATTGTTCATTACAGTTTTATTTTACTAATTAAATTCTAAATACCATTCAGAAAAAACAATAATATTTCTCTATCAACCAGATTCTAAGAATTTTTTAGGTTTACATTGAGTATTTGACAGTGATTCCCTTTCAAAATAGAGTTTAGACATGATCTAGAAAACTCAATATGTATTGTACTAGAAATACTACAATTATGGGCATGCCTAGTTTTATCGCCCTCTGCTTTACTGTGCTTTGCAGGTATTGCATTATTCACAAATTGAGGGTTTGTGGCACCCCTGCCTCAAGCAATTTTTTTCAACACCATTTTTCCAACAGCATGTGCTCACTTCATGTCTCTGTGTCACATTTTGGTAATTCTCAAACTATTTCAAACTTTTTTATTATTATTGCATCTGTTAGGGTGATCTGTGATCAGTGATCTTTGATGTTACCATGGTAATTGTTTTGGGGTGACATGAACTGAGCCCATATCATACAGCTAACTTAATCTATAAAGGTGAGAAAGCTGTAGAAGAAAAGTTTGAAGCGTAGCAGTTTGGTTAATAAGGTCTAAGGAAAGAAGTTGATTCCATAACATAAAAGTGCAAGGTGAAGCAGCAAATGTTGATGTACAAGCTGCATCAAGTTACCCAGAAGATCTAACTAAGATCATTGATGAAGGTGGCTCCACTAAACAACAGATTTTCAATATAAACAAAACAGCATTCTATCTGAAGATGTCATCTAGGACTTCCATAGCTAGTATACTAAAGCTACTCTGCCTGGCTCTATAAATGGAACAACAAAGCCTGGATGACAGCACATCTGTTTACAGCATGACTTACTGAATATTTTAAGCCCATTTTTGAGACCTATAGCCCAGGAAAAAAAAAAAAAAAAAAAAAAAAAAAAATTTTTTTAAAAAGCCTGGCTCTATAAATGGAACAACAAAGCCTGGATGACAGCACATCTGTTTACAGCATGACTTACTGAATATTTTAAGCCCATTTTTGAGACCTATAGCCCAGAAAAAAAAAAAAAAAAAAAAAAAAACAGATTCTTTTCAAAATATTACTGCTCATTAGTAATGCACCTAGTCACCCAAGAGCTCTGATAGAGATATACAAGGAGATTAATGTTGTATTTGTGCCTGCTAACACAACATCCATTCTGCAGCCCCTGGATCAAGGAGTCATTTTGTAAGTCTATAGCTGCAATTGATAGTGATTCCTCTGATGGATCTGAGCAAAGCGAATTCAATCTTTCTGGAAAGGATTCACCATTCCAGATGTCATTAAGGACATTAATGATTCATGGGAGATGGTCAAAATATCAACATTAGCAGGAGTTTTCAAGAAGTTGATTCTAACTCCATGCCTGACTTTGAGGGATTCAAGACTTCAGTGGAGGAGATACCTGCAGATGTGGTGACAGCAAGAGAACTAGAAGTGGAACCTGAAAATGTGACTGGATTGCTGCAATCCCATGATAAAACATTAATGGATTAGGATTTGCTTATTGTGGATGAGGGAAAAAAAATGGTTTCTTGATATAGAATCTATTCCTGTTGAAGATGCTGTGAACATTGTTGAAATGACAACAAAGAATTTGTAATATGATATGAACTTAGTTGATAAACCAGTGGCAAGGTTTGAGGGAACTGACCCCAATTTTGAAAGAAGTTCTGCTGTGGGCAAAATGCTGTCAAACAGCATATGCTAAAAAGAAATCTTCCATGTAAGGAAAAGTCCATCAACACGGCAAACTTCATTTTTGTCTTATTTTAAGATATTGCCACAGACACTCCAATCTTCAACAACCACCACCCTAATCAGTCAGCAGCCATGAACATCAAAAAAATTTGTTCTACAGGCTCAAATGATCATTGGCATTTTTAGCAATAAAATATTTTTAAATTAAGGTATGCACTTTTTTTAGCCATAATACTATTGCACACCTAATAAACTACAGCATACTGTAAACATAACTACTGTATGCACTGGGAAAATCCACGTGACTTGCTTTATTGTGATATTTACTTTTTTTTCGGTGGTCTGGAACTGAACCTGCAATATCTCCAAAGTATGCCTGTACTGTTCTCAAACTTTTTTACTTTAAAAAAAACATAACTTTTCAATAAAAATTGTACTAATTCAATATAAATATCATGTCTATTTACCCTGTTTATATTTGTAATCTTGTTTTTTGTCATTTTAGTTAAAATACTAAATAAGTTTACAATAAAGTTCAGTCATTTTAAGTGTGGTAGGTTTATAGAATCATGAAGAAACCATTCACTGCAGGCAAGAGATCCCTCACTCTAAAATTTTCTTCCTGGCCTTCTTGCAGTTGTTCTATTTTCACACCTGGCCCTTGAAAACCAGTGATCTGATTTTTGTCGCTATTGTTTTGCCTTTTCTAGAATTTTATAAGAATAGAATAATGAAACACGTACTCTGTTTGTATTTAACTTCTTCGGCTTAGCAATATCACTATGTTAACAATACCAGCCAACCACAAAAAAAAAAAAAAAACAGTAATGATTCACATAACTTGCTTAATTGCAATATTAGCTTTATTTTGGTGGTCTGAAACTGAACCCACAAAAATCTTTGATGTATACCTGTATTACAACTAAAATTACAATATTACAATCCTCATAATCTATTTAATTTGTTACTTAACAGTCATTATATAAAAGCCTCCCATAATTATTTGTCATATGGGTGTGTGTGATATATGTGTGTGTGTGTGTGTGTGTGTGTGTGTGTGTGTATATGTCATATGTGACTTTTATTTCATCTATATTTTGGATTTTGTTCTTTCGTTATTGTGATGACTCTATCTTATATTACCATCTATCATAATTGAAATTGGCTTGAAATTTTCCTTCAAAATTACATCACTTCATTCACTATGCATATGTGATTAAATGTGAATTAGGGTGCTTAATGTACAGCATACCAGCTTAACACATCATATTTCAAATTTTGAACTCATACACTTTGAAAAAATATTAATATTAAACATATTTATACAATCATTATTATTACTATGAGATAATTGATCTGATCTGCCGTATCAAAAAATGGTAGAAAATTACACAAGGAATTATCTAAAGCAATAATGTACACAGTAATTACCTACTGTATAAGTTTCTTATTGCTGTAACAAATTACCACAAACTCATCAGCTTAAAACAACACAAATTTATTAACTTGCAGTTCTGGAGGTCAAAAGTTGGAAATAGGTCTCATTAGGCTAAAATCAAAGTGTCAGCAGGGATAATTCCTTTTGAAGGATCTTGGGGAGAATCCCTTCTCTTGCCTTTTTAAGCTTGTAGAGGCTGCCTGCAATCCCTGGCTCATGGGCCCCTTCCAGGTTTAAAGCCAGCAATGGCCAGTTGAGTCTTTCTCAGATTCCCTCACTCTGATAGACTTTTCTGCTTTTGTCTTCCACATTTAAGGTCCCTTAGGGTTATGTTGGACCCACCCAGATAACCTAGGATAACATCTATTTGAAGGTCAGTTAATTAGCAACCTTGCTTCCACCTGCTTCCTTAATTTCCCTTTGCCATGTTACTAACATGTTCGCAGGGTCTGGTGATTACAATATTCATGTCTTTGGTAGGGTTTTATTCTGTTTGCCACAACTACTAACCATTGAATTTTATTCTATTCAAGGAACATTGGCCTATTTTATATTTTTTTCTTGTAATTTCAACTTATATTTGTGCTTTTAATTGATACTTTTGTGCCTTAAACACATATGAAGTTTTATTAAATTCTTATAGCAAGTACTTTGAGGATTTTAAGTTTTCATTGGTTATTTACATTAATCTCATCACTCCAGTTTTATCAACTTAGTATAGGATTGTCTGATAAAATACAGGATATCAGTGAACTTTTAATTTCAGGTAAATAACAAATAATACTTTGGGATGCTATAAATATTGTACAGAACATATTTATACAAAATAACTATCCATTACTTATCTAAAATTAAAATTTCACTGAAGTGTTATATTTTTATTTAATAAATGTGGCAACCCTAACCAAGTATCATTTTTTTAAAAAGTAAGTTTAGGAAATAACAACTTAATTTATACAGAGTTTAGATGTAAAACGGAATGGATATATTTTCTTTACAAGCACTCCATATAGAAATAGAATACTTTATTCTCACAAAAATTAGTAATTTTTCCTTCTATACATATTAACAGTTTCCAACTTGCTTTACTATTAGAGAGCATTGGTATTTCAGAATGTTATGATGAAACTTTATTTTAAAATATACCTATATAGCTCTTCTTTTGATTTTGTGAAGTATGCAGGATTACATTTCAATAATAAGAGGGAAGACGAAATAGACCGACTATTCTGAAATAAAGGTACTGATATTGCGGTGTAAGATATAAGAAAGGTAATTTAAGCTACTGAGAAAAAAAAATGTGGAATTAAGTCCCCTTGTAAGCTGCTCTTCCCAAAATACACAGAAGCAGAGGAAACTCTGAGCATTGTTCATCTGGAGAACTAAACAAGAATTTGTGGAATCATCTGGTAAGATCTCTTATGAGAAACTGAGACCCAAATACCAATGCAGGTGATGTTGGAATGATTTCAGACAGAAGCTGAAGTTTGCTCATAATTTTAAATTACTGAAAATAAATATTTGGTTAACAGGAATCGGAAGGAATCATGCTTCCGTGCTATGTGAGATTAAACCAAGCAAGCATCTATACCTTCCTGATACAGAGTAAGAGTCTGACACAGAGTAGGAGTGTAGAGAAACAAAGAGACCCCTTTGGTTTAATACCTGATCATTTGGAATGACTTTAAATTATTGTAATATTCTGAGAAAGAGAACATGTGAAGTGATTTGTAAAAGAAGTCATGCTTTAGGAATTCATAGTGTGAGTGAATGAATTGAAAAATGCAATGACTTTATCTAAGATATGTTCCAAAATTATCCCACAGTGAATTTCACTATGAAATATGTATTTGTGTTGACTGACATTAAACAAGTGAGGCTGGTTATTTTTCAGAAAATAAATTGTTTATGCTTTTTAACCAAATATTACAAATATAGGAATTCTTTTTGAAAATAACACAATTAAAGATTACTTCCTAATAGAATATACAAAGGGTCTTCAACAAGTTCATGGAAGGATTTGTATTACCTTTTAATTCAATTTTTCCACAAACTTACTGAAGTAAGGTCATATTATTAGAGTGTGAGGAATAGGAAAAGAATCTTCTAAACAAACCGTTATAGCATATCTCTTTTTATTTAGAGTTATATTACAGTCATAAAAATAATTTTATTTTAAATGTGAAATCATGTAATAATTGATATTAAATAATTGTACTCCACTCTATTAAACCACATAAAACCATGAAACACTTAGTGTCAGTTTGGGGATAGTTTTGCACTAAAATAATATGGTACTACAGCTAGGGCAGATTTATGTAACAATAATATAAACTTAAAATATCTTAAGTACCCAAATGCATCAGCACAAAAGTGGAAAAGGCAGAGAGTAGAGGATACCAAAGGTGTTCAGGTTGGTTGGCCATGGAAAATGAAGGCTCACTATCTCACCACCATCACCATCACCAACACTGAGAAAAGACAGAGCAATAGTCTTATTCAATACTCAGACCAATCCTGTGTGCTGCTAACCACTGTTTTTATGCCCATTTTACAGATGAGAGCTGAAGGCGAGAGTAGTAACATATGCAGCAACACTTAGCACATAGCCAAGCCAGAATTTGTACCAAGCATCCAGGTTCAATATCCATGCTTGTAACCACTATACAACTCTGCCAACATGCAACTAAACAGAATGCAATTTAATTGCTTAGAGTGTTATTTAAAATAGTTGTAAAGTTTGTAACTATAGCACATTGTACATTGTGATCAGTTAGAACTGACCCTATGTATTAGTCCATTTCTGTTGCTTATAATAGAAATACCTGAAGTGGGGTAATTTGTAAGAGATAGAATTTATTTCTTACAGTTTCAGAGGCTGGGAAGTCAAAAAATCCAGGAAACACATCTGGTGAGGGCCTTTGTTTTGGTGGTGACTCTACAGCAACATGGGTTGTCACATGGAGGATGGCTTGAGTGAGAGAGACTAAGCTCCTCACTAGCTCTCCTTATAAAGCGATCAGAGCCACGCCCATGACCATCATTAAACTGTTGATGGATTCATCTATTCACTTAGGGCACAGTCCTCCCAATCTAATCACCTCCTCAAGGCCCCACCTTTCATTTACCATAATAGGTTTTTCCACCCTAAACACTGTTACAGTGGGGATTAAGTTTCTTCATGAGCTCTGGGGAGACAAACATATCCAAACTATATCACCCTAAAATATTCTGTGTGTTGAAAATATACCCTTTATTTTTCAAAATAAATGAAAATTCATATACTCTTCCATTAATACCTGCATAGAACATTTATATAATAACATAAGAGTTTGAGAAATTAAGAATCTAGAGAAAAGTAACTGCTTTTGAAGATTTCTAGTCTAAGAAAAATAACTATTTTAGTTATTATATAAATGTGTGTGTGTGTGTGTGTATCTGTTTGCCCTGTAAGGTTATCAACCAAAGGAAGAGAAATCTTGTCACCTACATGGTCTCCATACTTGAGGAGTTTAGTCTTAAACTATCATAAATTTTTTTCAAGAAAATAATGGCTTTCCTTGCTCCCAGCTAGAAAAGGACTTTAAAGCATCAGCTTTCTCCCAGGGTCCACAGGATGGGACCTAAAATTAAAAAGAAAAAAAAAATCAAATGAAAGAAAATGTCAAAGGTATACAAGGGAATTTAACTGGATCTTGTTACCAACATTCTACTGTTAGTCATGAGATGACTGCTTAGTAGATATAATTTCTTTCTCTCTATCTTAGGTATTGTGGCAGAGCAATTTTTGATGCTGCATTAGCTGAAAGTACAAGGAAAATGTGGTAGAAGGGGATAAGGAATTCACTAATGTGAGGTGAAATCACAACCAATCTCTAACAAGAGATTACACATTAACTTCTCTGGGGTCGCAACAAAGTCTTCCAGCCAATAACTCATGTGTTTCTAGTTGAGGAAAAATGATCTGAATGATAAACAAGGATTAATGATGGGTAGAATGTGCCAAAAAAAGTTGGGGAGCATTAAACTAGCAAAATCTTACAAACTGAAAGATGTCTGGTGTCTACACCTTTTTTGTTTGTTTTGCTTTTGTTTTTTGTTTTTTTAAACCTGAACATAGAAATTTAGAAGTTAATGTGGAATATTGAGTACTGGGTGTCTTTTTCATTTTCCTACCTAAGATATCTCATAAAACTGAAAGAAACATATGGTATGAGTAGATGCCCCATAGGGCTCTTTGAAATGTAATTTGGATTCTGGATCATATGTTTATATCATGCTGTGTTGATGAGAATGCACTTGATTAAGGTTTATGAGGCCAATAATCCACTTTAAGTACATTTATCTTCTAAAATGCTTCATGCATTCATTTTCATCCTTCACTGAATACGCATAATAATCTTCATGTGCATTTGCTTAGTAATTAGGTTGTGCCTCTGAGTGGTTGACCATTTCTTATGAAATTGGACATTTTCTCTAGAATAAGAACATATTCGAATTAGACAGAGTCCTAGAGACTACCTAGTCAAGTTCTCATTTTACTCGAGGTGAGGAGACTAAGAATCAGAGAAGATGACTTGTTCGATCAAGACCACAGAGATGTTAATGAGACAAGAACCACCCAATTTCTTGCCTTTCAGTCCAAACATTTTTCCATTTATTTTTTTAACTCACCTTTTGGAACACATTCACTCAGAATTGGCTTGAATGTGTTTATCACTTTTCTTTTTATCCAGTTCAACAAAAACCTGTTACCTGAAACTGTTTGCAAAGCATTTTGACAGGCATTGTGGATCTGGCAAGAAGTGAGAGTACGGAAAAACAGAAAAGAATTATAATTATTATCTCTTCCTGAAGAGTGATTGAATGAGGACACAATTATAGATGTATAAATAATCCAATAACAACGCAGAACACAAATATGGAAATGTAAAATAATGGATGCCTACACAGAGTACACATTCGTTCAGAATTTGTAATGTTTTGGGCCGAGCCCGTGGCGCACTCGGGAGAGTGCGGCGCTCCCGCCGCGGGTTCAGATCCTATATGGGGATGGCCAGTGCGATGCGCTCACTGGCTGAGCATGGTGTGGCTGGTCACAAAAAAAAAAGGACAAAAAAAAAAAAAAAGAATTTGTAATGTTTTATAAGTTAGAGAAGATTTCATGGATTTGTTGATTTGGTAAGGAAATTGGTTTCACTGAAATAAAGAGTGATAGTAGAAAGACAAAGTTTGGAAAGTTTGGGTTAAGCTAATGATCAACAGGAAACAATTTTAGTTTACGAACCCTTCATAGTACCACTGATACACATGTAACAATTTTTACTGAGTAACTAATTCTATAATTATCCATTTACATTGTTCTCCTCCACTAGAATTCAAGTTTCATGAAAGCAGGTGTTGTCTAACTCAAACAACGTTGTGAGTATTCAGCATATTGAAGATGTTTAATAAAAATCAGATGATTGAGTAACTATAAAAGAAGTGACAAAGTAGAAGTGCTATAAAATAACTTCATGGAAGAAATCTGGAAGTTGCTTTTGAGAAGTAAATCTAGGAGATTAGCTTTTATACCACCACAGTAGTCCAGGCTTGACCTAGGGATTTGACCCTGGAAGTGAGAGGAAAAGGTTGGAGCCTGTAAAAATTTAAAATGAACAATACAATTTGTTGAGAGTTTAAACAGGGGTGAAAGGGAAGGAGAAGTCAGTGTCAACTTCCAAGTTTGGATTCAGAAAAACAGGGATAATGTTGATTATTAGATAAGAGGAAATAAAATAGAGATTGAGCATGATGGAGAAATATAAATTTGAAGCTAAGAGCCTGAGACATATGCACAAATGAAATAAGTTAAATCCCAGGTCTGTTTACAGTATGACTACAAAAATTCTTGAATTAACTTTCCCACATGTGTAAAATTCACTTCAGAGATGTAGTCTCTCTGAGAGTTCATCTCTCAGGGTTGAAAGAAATTGTTTAAGTATAAAGAATTTAGCTTGGGTTTTTGGCACATAGGAGGCATTCAATAAATAGTGGCCATTTTAAATATGATAAATTTTGTTTTGCAGATAGCTTAATTTCACAATTTGGGGTTTGGATTGCTTTCAGATTTCAGTTCTTGGTTGTTTCATTTCACAGTTTTGAACATGTGAAAGGCCAGAGATGAAGAAAGCAGTTAGGAGAGCATGAAGGCAGCTTTTCTAGCAGAAGCCCTGTGCATAATGAGCACTTCAAGGGAATGATGCCTGGGAGAAAGGCCACAACAAGGGGCAACTTGAGCAGAAGGAAGACGAGATAAAGGACACAGAGAAACAAAGTGTTTCAAAGCAATGTGATTTCCCAGAGGAAAAGGAGAAGACACAAAATGGACATATCATTAGCAATCACAAAGGTATGCATTACTGTATACAAAAACAGTATAAAATAATAAGTAAGGAGGAAATAAGTAATTTGAGGGCCTTCTTGAAAGACATGTACTTTATAATCCTATGTTACTGACTGCCTGCACTCATTGGATTCTTCCTGCCACCTTCTACACATGTTCTTCTTTTGCATTCTGAATGTAATTATTTCATGCTTGTCATTGTCAGTTCCTAACAATAAGTAGGCAGTATAACCAAATGTTCGATAAATTGCAGTTTGATTGGATGTTCCAGCTTGGGGAAAGTGTTTTGTTGAAGAAAGGGCAGTGCTACACTGATAAGCTGCCTGCTGATGTAAACACTTTAAGGGTTTATGAAAGGCTTACAATCAACCAGTACTATTTTCAATTCAATTCACTCTGAGCAGATGAAGACTTTAGAGAAAACAGCTAGCAGGGGAAATATATGACATCTAATATTGTCTGAGAACATGAAATCTTCTATAGAAGCTATATGCATACACATGTGTGCAATGTGGGTTTATACATACCCACAGAGACCATCTAAAGAGTTGTATTCTGTAGGATTTGGGCAAATAGACAGCAGAAATGAAAATATTAATTTCTTGCTATTTTTCCCAAGATACACTTGACTGAACAAATAACTTAGTGCATCTAAAATTCCAAGATGAAAATATTTACCTGATTGCAATTTTTGAACTAAAAGGATTATGTTTTCAAAATAAGAATAACCTAAAATCATCTTTAAAAAAAACCCCAAAACCTATAATTGGTGTTGATGCTATTTGTTGGTTCAAAACTAGTCCCCAAAAGAGAAATACCACATATCCTCCCTCATACATGGGAGCTAATAAGTAAATAAATAAGTAAATACATAAAAGAAACAACATTCACAATAATATGTTGAACTTTCACAAGGAGAGAACAGAACTAGCCATGGTTACTAGAGGTGGGAAAGGAGGGGGATTAGCAAGAAACTGGTTAGTGGACACAAGGAATGATTGATTATGTTTTGTCATGACGAACGTGCTAATTATCCTGCTTTGATCATCACACACTGAATACAGATATTGATATTCAACTCTGTACCCCACAAATATGTATAATCAATTACACTTTAATAAACAAAACAAAAAACTAGTCCCATTAACAGGATTCAGAACACTGCCAAAATGCAGAACTTTGCACATTACCTTATGGACTCAACATATGACTCTTAAAAAAAGATTTTAAAAATAAACAATATAGGAATCGAAATGGATTTATTCTAATTTTACATGTGAGACACCCAAAATTACACAAAAAAGAGATATACAGTAAAGAAAAAATATGGAGTGAATTTGATTACCAAGTGGAGAAAACCAAAATTATCTTAAAATTTACCCAAGCACATTGAAATACAATATCCATTTAATATTCAAATTTACATAATAAAATGGTGATCATATATTTAAATTAGATGCGTAATTTAGAAACAAACTGGCTTTTCTTTCTAAAAATAATTGCCTTTTTATTTCAATTATCAACATTCATTTCAATATTATTCAGCAGACTTTTTACCTGAAATTACAATCCACCAGGTATTCTCGTCCGTGTATCCTTATCTTTGCTTTCATCCGCACAAACTGATTTTTACCCAATATCATTATTTTGGACTGAAATATTCTTCTCCATACTTGGCTAGATGTGGTCATCAGCAACTAGAAAGAATTGCTTTTTCTCATTTAGGCCAGACCAGAGAGAAAGCTATGGCTCTTCTTTAGAGCCTTGTAGTAGCCACAGAGTAGGTCGGGCGTCGCAAGCACAATCACAGCCACGCACCGCAGGCACCTCACCTCCTATTCTGTCTTCTGTTTCTGATTCAGTTTGAAATGAGCCCTCTTCTTTCCATATCCACTGCCACATGTCAAGTCCCTAATATTTCTTTCCTGAATTGTTTCAGTAAACTTGTTATTGTCTTTTTTCCCCTTATCCTTGTGCAACACAATTTATCCACTTTACCATGGCAGAGAAATCTTACAAAATGTAATTGCATTGAGAATATATCCATGCTCAGAAAGAGTCAAATATGCTCAAATCCCTAGCAGATGAAATATAAACTTGGCATAAGTCCGTCCATAAAAAGGCTCCCAATTATCTGACTAGCCCTATTTTATGAGTAATCATGTAATTTATTTCCCACACTGGGAAATACATTTTTAAAGCAAAAGAGATGCTATTAACAGGGCAAATAGGGATAAATGGCCATCCAGCTCTCCTGGGTCTATCCTAAACTTAGAGCAGTTTATTCGTCACAGGTTTTGCAAACAATGCCTGACTTTCCCTAAAAGCTTAAACCCACTGTTCCTGCTGTCTAGACGGCTGTTTCCATGTGCTTCTCTTCATCCTTCAAGGCATATTTTAGTTTCCACCTCTTTCCTGGAGACTTTCTTTATCCCACAAAAGGACATGACATCTTCTTCCTTTTGCTATTCTGGTCCCAAGACCCCATACCATGCACTTCACCTCCTTTATCATACCCTGCCTATATCAGTACCTGTGTGCTTGGTACTAGCCCCCTAAAAACTTGATTACAACTTCTTACTCATATTTGCATTTTTAAACACCAAGCAAAGGTCTTTGAATACAGCAAACCTTTAATTAATACTTTTTATGAAACACAATCACCAGCTATAGGGTAATCCTTAAATTGTGGCCTTTGAAAAGTATTCATTTAGCAAACACATCAACCCTAAAAGAGAGGAAATTTATAAACCATTTGTGAAAACCAAAGATTTTGAGTCACTTAACAAATTTAAGATCATTCACCAATTTCTGCATTGAAAACATTTTCTTAAAATACATATTATATACCTAAATCCTCTATTACTAGAATATACATTTGTGTTGTCCTAGAAATTTTTTTCTTGAGACTTTCACTTCTGTATGCAATGATTTATATTTGTATCACATAGATTTATTTATTAAATGAAATCTAAGTCTTTATTAGATAAAATAAATAGCCTCCATTACCCATCTCCTCATTATCTGATGCCATTCTATAGATTTAACAAGTTTGAATAGCTTTTTGTTTTGTTTTGTTTTTGCTGTTGTTTAAATAATGCACTTGTATCTTCTTGAGTTGTCAATTTTAAATTTGGCTACTCACAGTAAAAGGTCAGTTTAGTGTGTTATACAGCTCCCCTCTTTATTGCCCCTCCTTCAGATCTCCCAATTTTTTAAAGTTCTAATACCATTTTTAATTTACAGGGTTTATAATATTTTCATTCACTTTAGTAGATAAATTAATAATTTTGTGTTTTCTGCCTAGGTTCCTTCTAACATGTATGACCAATACAAAAAGCAATTGCTATATTATAATTACTAAATATTAGTCCCCTCAGATTCATTTCAAGTAGCATAACTGAACTTGAAGAGGAGTAAACATAATTATTTAAATCCAGGCTTTGAAAGGGTTATTAGCCACTAGGATCTAATCTTTTTTACAATCTCATTTTTAATTTCTTCATTTTTTCTAGGTCATATGGGATTGCCACTGTTATCTGTCTCATATCTAGTATGACTTTTTATTTTGTTGGATTATATCTAGGATAATTCATACATAAGATAAGCAGGCATCAGATCTTCTGAGCCATTTACATTTTTAGCCTCATCATGATTGATAGTTTGGTTGGCTATACAATTTTAAGTTTAAAACACTTCCCTCAAGAAAAGTCTTCGGGCCGGCCCGTGGCTCACTCGGTAGAGTGCGGTGCTGATAACACCAAGGCCCCGGTTCGGATCCCACATAGGGATGGCCGGTTAGCTCACTGGCTGAGCGTGGTGCTGACGACACCAAGTCAAGGGTAAAGATCCCCTTACCGGTCATCTTTTTAGAAAAAAAAGAAAAGAAAAGAAAAGAAAGAAGAGTGGGTTGGTGGCAAAGTGAGTGGGTTAAGGGGGGAATGGCTGCCAGAGCAAACGTGACCATAAAGTGAATGTGATTCAAGTCGACGAAGCGCATGGACAAAAATGCTTCCTGTGGCCAAATTGGGGCGATGTCTCTTTCCACTCCAGTGTAGAACAAACCTAAAAACCGTCCTTGGGACAGAAGTAAGGAAGTTCCCGGTGTTCAGCAAACCTCTTCTTCGCTCACTGCTGTCTAGAATCCAGGGACACAGATAAGGTTTGATTTTCCCTCCTTGTAGGTATCTTTTTCCCCTTCTAAAAGTTCCTAGAATTTTCTGTCAATAAAATTTTACTAAGATGTGTAGCACTTTTAATTTTAAGAATATTTTTTCAGTTTGTGAAAATTTTCTTCTGTTTTCTTTTCTTTCTTTCTTTTATTATTTCTTCCCTTTCTTTGTCTCTGTTTCCTCTTCTGGGTTGTTTAGTATGTAAGGATCCTGCATCTATGTGCAACATGTTTTAACTTTTTCTCATATTTTCCTTTTCTTCACTTTTTAAAAAATTCTGCCTTTTATTTTACCCTCCAGATTTCCAGTCCAGTCCCATGTTTTAGTCCATCTATTAGGCTTTTTTTTTCTTTTTTTTTTCTGTTAAATTTCTATTTTGTCAATATACAATGTATTAGATTATTATGGCCCATCACCGACACCTCCCTCCCTCCTCCCTCTCTCCCCTCCCACCCAAGAATGTCCTTTCCATTTGCTTGTTGTAACAACTTCAAAAAAGTATAGTTGTTTACTTTCACATTCATAATTTTAATTTCCAGGATCATTTTCTTTTTCATTTTTCCATAGCAACTTGCACCTGTGTGTATGTGTGTGTTCAATATTATCTTCATACTCTCTTAGAATGCTAATTAAAACTTTGCTTTTAAAAAATTCTCTGTTTCCTGAATTACCTCTGGATTTTTTTTTTTTGTCAGTTATTGTTTTGCGTTGGGTTTTAGTCTTTTTAAATTATGCTCTTGGTTTCCTTCAGCTATCCTGTGATACTGGGCTGTTGATGCCTCATTATGATGGAAGGGCCAGGCTGATTGATAAAGATTACTGGGAGGGGTGGTGCTGTTTTTGTACGAGAGGGCTGACTGTGGACCCATGGGTTAGTGATTATTTTACCTGGCCAGCTTCTCTTAAAGATATCTGGATACTGGAGAGCAAGCACACTGAGGACCCACCCCAAGAGGAACTTGTTCTAAGAGTTGAGAAATAGATCACATTTCTATCTTGGACAGAGCTGTATTTCTCATCTGCCTCCTGCCCACCCCGTCCAAGTCTGACATAAAATTACTTCCAATTCTGCTCTTTCTTTTTCAATGCCTTATACCCACGCTAGAAGTCCTCTGTCAGCAGATAATTGCCATTCTCTAGCGTTCTTCATTTTAACCTGCACTGTCTCTACATTAAGGTTGGAGCAGAAAACGGAACTGAAGGGTCCAACTGGCCCGGCTATTCTGAAATGCAGGTCTTCCCTGATGGTCACTACAAAGTCTACTTCACGCCTTTATGCTGACTTTTGGTTTGTAAATTATTTGTAATTCCCATAGTAAGACTCACGTATGCCTCTTGGGTTGTGGTTTTCCTCTTTTAACTTGTACATAAACCAGACCCAAATGACTTTTGTTTTTCAAACTGTTCTCAAACTGTTTCATATAATGTTTCTAACAATAGCCTCCTCCCATTCTCTCTCTCACCCTCTCTCCTTTCCTCCTTCTTTCCTTCCTTCTTTCACTTCCCTCCCTCCCTTCGTCCTTCCTTCATTCTTTTTTTTTTCTTTCTTTCCTTTCTTCTTTCCTTTTTACTGTCGTTTTTTTCCTATTTCCATAGTTACCTTAGAGGGAGGGAAAATATATGTCTGTGCCAGCCCTTATCTTGAACCAAAAGCAAGATTAGTGTACTTTAAGTGTATATACTTCTTCTAATTATTCATGTAAATATGCTCTGAATTTATTTTAGATAGCCTGGAAAGTATATGAATACTTGGTTAAATATTTTTCTACACTTTAAAGTAGGTGGTACTGACCCGTATGATACTACATTTAATTTTTTAAAAATTTCCCAACATAAAAAAATATATATGGTTACAACCAAAAAGAACTATTTGGTTGTGATCTGCTCTTCCTGGCACCTTGTGTGCTCTGTGAGATATAAGCATCCATGAGATATAAGCATCTACTGAATCATGGAAAATGCAATTTCAAGTTACAATAAGTAAATTAGTCACTACATTTTGTACTATCAATAGTATGAGGTGTGATTTAGTTTCATCTATATAGAAGAAAATAAATCTTCTTATATGACATTCTCCTAAACATTTTAAAATAAAGCCAGGGTCACTACTACTCTGAAAATATTCACATTTTAGTCTTAGCCACCTAGAACCCTAGCATTTTTGAATCATATTAAGAAAGCTAAACCATTTTGATGAAACATGTTAGCTCTAGGACTAAGTTCCCAGGTTGACTATCTAATGGTCTAGTTGATTAAATTAGTGTAATTTGGGCATAGAAAATTTAGACTTTTTGTAAACTCAATTTCAACTTATAAAAACAAATCAATATAAAAATACCATAATTTCACTAAAAAACTAAATGCTTAAATTAAGTAGTCCTAGGCCCCACAGCTTCCTCATAACCCAAAATGTAAGATCGTGGACTCTAAACAATGTTTATTGAACAAATAATCCTTTGTGCTATCTAATAAGATGGGCATATCCCCCCAAATTTCCATAAATGTGTAAAGTTGGTAATTTTTCTGCAGTACTAATAAGTAGCACAACCAGAAAAACAACAGGGAAAACCTGAATAAGGCAGCATCCTCTAGCATAGCTATTTAGGTCTTCAGACAGTGCCCTAGAATCTCCTATCGCGTTCTTACTTCACAAGCATATTATTTTAACTAAGTGAATAAATAAAATCATATAAATGCTTTCTTTTCCAGTTCCTTTCTTTTTTCCTTTTTTAATTTGTTTTTCCCCTTCCAGAGTTGGCTACAACAGTCTGATATAATTTATCTTGTCTGGAATCTATCTACCACAATAGATGAAGTAGTTCAATAACTACGGACATCACTGAGGCCTTCAGAGGGATCTGCTTCCAATGACTACAAGCTGACAATGAAAGTGCTATACAGTTTATCAGCAGCCCGACATAGATACGTGCCACAATTACAAACACAAGATGGAGAGTGGTAATGGTTTGGACTACCCTCCTTCTAAGAAAGCGGAGAAATGTTAAGAGACAGATGTGGCTAGAAAATTACCTCTGCTCTGATCTGTTCTGCAAATTCCTCCCATGACTGTTCAGGTTATACCCCAGGTTTCTCAGTCTATTCTTTTCTTATCTGGACTGTTTCTTAGAGCAGGAATTTTATCATTGATCTCAGAACTACCTCTCACAACTCTTGTTAGAGTTATTCACATTTCAAGTTATAACATAGAGATTTCAGCAACTGTTTTCTGATAACGCTTTGCTTTCCTCCAGTATTTTCTGCCATATATTCAAATGAATTAAGTGGGAGGATGTGATTTGATTTAGTCAGTCATCTTCTTGCCTTTTCCCTTTTTTCAGGTTATATGAACTCAAGTCTGCTCTAGTTTGAGAATAGAGCTGGCCTCAGACAACAAGTGATTGCTTTACATTGATCTGTATGTGAATTTGTATTCTCTGGGGGAACTTATTACTACCTGCAGAAGGATAGCCCCTTGCTCATGTTTTCTCAGCTAGTTTAGCAGATCCAGGATTTGAACTCAAGTTTCACACTCTGGAGCTCATGCTCTTTCTTATTCCTACTCCACAGGTCCACCTCTGCACCTTACATCCTTACCTTCTCTGCCTCTACAGTAGATACAGTAGAAAAAATAAAAATAGAAAAAGAAGAAGGAAGGTGGTGGCATGGAAAAAATTTCAGACAGTTGCATTGTGAATTTTGCTTTGTGAATTTTGGATAGAACAAAGGACAACTATAACCACTCTTTCTTGCCTTTCTCCCTAAATATGAAATAGCCCTATTTCAGAATAAGTGATAGTGACAAATTTTGAAACACAAATGCATGTGATTCATCATTAAATGAGAAAACATCTTTTCAGGAAAAAAAATTGTAACGGGGATCACATGAAAATGAATGGAGAAGATTCCCATTATGCCATCATCTAACTTAAATCATAAATAAGCATTTACATTATTATATCATTATTGTGCAAGTCACTCCATTCACTCACTCAACAGGTATTTATTGAGAATGTGCCATATGAAGTGCTCTATGGTAAGAAACATATTCATTCAGATATACATCAGGCAGATGCTGCTTACCTTCCACAAATTCATAAAGGATGACATTGAAAGGGGAGAGGATGTGGTAAAAGGGTGGGGGTGGTAGAGGGAGGAGGCTAAGATGACCCCAGCCTTCTGACTTGAACTACTGGACAGATGCTACACTACACATCCAGAGGATGAAGGAAGAAAACCTGGTTAGGGATTTATTGGGTCTTTTGCCATTTTTAAATTTTATTTTCTTTTCCATTTTGAGGGTGTTTTGTTTCCATCCGATGGTCTGGTGGAAGCACTATGCTCCTTGGAGCTTGGCAGTGTCATAACCCTTGTCTGATTATCTCAATTTTATGAGCCTAATTAGGAATAATAAAATATGTATTTAAGAGATTTCTGCCATCCTAACAGCCCCTAGCCATCCCTGGTTTGTTTCCCTGACTATTAAGTTAATTATATTATATTTTTTTCTTCTCAGCACAATTATGAGAGTTTGTATTAGTCTATGGCCATGCCTCAGTGTGTCCACTCTTCCTTTGCTCCACTTTTCTATAGCAAAATAAAAAGTGCATTTAAACCATAATTTAGTAGAATTCAGAAGTAGGCACAAATGATGTCATTAAAATCCATTGGACAAAATGACTCATGTTGATTTCAAAACCTGAAAAATGGTAATGTAGAGAAATTAAAGTGTTTTATTACTGAATGAAGGCACACTTCGGAGAGATATCTGTCTTTATGACTCTGCTACAAGTGTCCCTTTATTACTTGATTTTACCCGAATGTTTTCCAAAACGTCTCTCTAAATTATTCAGTTAATTTAACATTTTATTCCTGCTTCCTGTAATTTCAGAGAGACCTGTATGGTCAGATGTGTTCTCTGCTACAGATATTACTCTGAGAAGTCATAATTAAATGCATAGTGAAAGAAATTTTGCTCTTCTGATCTCTTCCATGTTATAAGTTCTGTACCACTGATGTTTAGTTACAGGATGCATTCTCTACTTTTTCATCTCAGATCTGATCCCTCTATCCTACCCTGCCCTTGAGCCTGACACCTTGCAAGTCCTGGCATGCATCAGCAAGGCCTGGGCTGGGAGCCAGACACAGCCTTACAAGGAAGGCTCAGGGAAGCTGATTGACATGGGCTCAATAACTAGCACAATGCTGGACATAATGCTCAATAAGGATCTGCTAAATTAATGAATGTGTGTGCTTCCTAGCTGTTGTAAATGCTTCAAGTTGATAATGTGGGCTAATTGGTCGAGAATTATAAATGAAAATGAAGGACTGACCGGTTCTTTGGTCTTCCAAAGTCAAAAAAAAACTTATCTGAAGCTTTCTTTTAGAGATATGAGTTGAATTCATTTTTAATATTCATGTTAATAATTTTAACAATGTGAAAAAATAAAGATCCTCAAGAATAGGTATTCCTTTGAATAATAAAAGACACTTTGGCAGAGAACAGCAGGTAGCAAATTTTAAGAGAAAATTTTAGGGTAACACATAATTTTATTATATAAAGTACCTGCTATTTGTAGTATGATAGCTCTCAATGTAAAGCTGATCTAACTTGAACAACTTCAAGACTACTTTGAGGACTCCACGATATTCTGAAAATTTCTAGAGTTACTGTTTCTTATTGATTTCTTCATTCTTTTCCACATTTGACCATATCAATAAATACAAAGTAAGTTCTGATAACGTATTTTGCAATTTATCTTAAAATGTGCTTCTTAGACTTACTTTGATTCCACAAAGCTAAGAAATAAAAAGGAGTTTTTCTAGCCACATATCTCTACAGGCATGGATTTAATCACATCTTTATAGGCATGACTATAGAGATATATGCAGATATTTGCATGGATATATCCACACCCATAAAAATATACGTGACTTCCAGGTTTTCAAATGGATGTACTTCTCCTACAGGCTCAGCAGAACAGGGCAACCTCCACCCCCTGGCATATTCATGTGTCTTTTCACCCTGAAATCCTTCTTGTCTCCATCAAGGCTCCTCAGGAGGCAGCTACAACCCTGAAACATTATTGTTCTGAGAAAAAAATGGCTACTTTTTGATTACCTTAAAAAAAAGTATAAATAATACGATTTATGTTTGAATGACTATCATGATATCCAATAGCTTGATATAGGACAATAATTTTATTTAGTTTAAAAATTGAGATACTGAAAAACTTATCTGAATGAAAAAAAAATCTTATTAGCATTTGTATTTTCCCACCTCACCTCCTTGGAAGTCACTATATAAAAAGTAAGAGTAGGATACACTATATACAATGTAAGGGGAAAAAAAGAAAAAGAAAAGGAAGTGAGATGTTAGCTCAGAGATTTTGTTTGGTTCAAAAACTTATTGTCTACCAGAAAGCGGAATAAACTATACCATGGCCCTTTCTAGATAAAACAGTACACAATAAAGGTCCCGATACAAATACAAGTACTGCTTAAATTGTTGTTCCCATCTGAACATGTCAAAATATGTTTTCTGATTATTAGGGTTAAAGTCCCAAACTGTCTTACTTCCCTTTCCTTTCACATGCTTGGTCTGACATAAAATATTCATGGACTGCTACAAGGCCAAACAATCATGAAAAGTTGAAGGGTCTGGAACCCATGACAAGTTTACTCTATTTGGCTGCAAGTTTGCTGAAATACATTGTTTGTCCAGACATGGTTATTGATCCAGCAAGGGATGAATGCTCACACTAATGAGCCCTCCATCTTCTTGTTGAGGACTTTTTCTCTGAATTTGCTGGGATTTTAAGCAGAACCTCACTTGGAATGTTATAGGCTGGGGAACGTAATTGCTCCAAGGATGTTTGATTTCCTCACAACTTCTAGTGATGGAGGATCAATCTTTAAGTCCTCAGACTGAGAGAAGAACCTTCTTACATGCACGTTAGGGATGAAGGGCTATTATTACAGAAAGCGCATTCACCTGTTTTGTAAGATGGTTTATCTCCATCCCACTACCCAAACCTTAGAATTCAGAGTTATCCTTAGTTCTCTCCTTTTCCATACACAGAAATACACACATCAAGTCCAGCAAATACTTTCTTTCATGTATAGATGTTCTTTACTAGCAGTTTTTTATACTGAAAAGGTTAATGGGAGATTAGTGACGAAAGAAATTACTTCGGGAGATTCAACTGATCTTTGCCTTCTAAAAAATTACAAACTGCTTTATGCAATTTCCCACTGCTGTCTTCTTTATTCCTCAGCATCATCTTCCACATATAAAAAGTAAAAAGAGTTGGGGACTGAGCAGAAATAGAGAGATGGTTCAGATTGCACTAAACCATTTCAGTTTCTTTTTGTTGTGGTTGTTTTACTATAAACTCAGCTTCCATTTCTAAAATCATTACAATTTTCAAGGAATGGCTTTTTCCCAGATTTACATTATAAAAAAAGAGGAGGCATTTGTCATGCAGTGGGATACCTCTGGGATATCTCACCCCTGTGAACCATGTCTGACCTTTCTCCCTCCCTCTTTTAATTAGCATTTGGAAAAGAACAACATGATGTCAGTAGATAACAGTGCAGGGAAGAGAGACCCAGAAAGTGATGTTAGTTCTGTCAATCTTCAACCATGCCAAGGAGGATACATTAAACTGTTTTTCATGGAAAATCAGTCTTAGTCAACACATATTCAAAGCACTGTGACCTAAAGTACATATGTGTGTGTGTATTTATGTGTGTGTGTGTCTATAAATACATATTTCTAAATGAGAATAGCACAGACTGAAGCATCTTGAGACAGTATACATGAACCAAAAGGGAAGGAGGAAAAGCATCCTAAAGGAAGAAGTTAAATCCAGGAAAAAGGTTGCCAAATGCATTTTCTGCCACTTACCTTTTCTGCTGACTGCGCTGTACCAAAAAAGATGGGAATGAAAGCTAACCAGATAATGCAGGTGGTATACATGGTAAATCCAATAGGTTTGGCTTCATTGAAAGTCTCTGGAACACCTCTCGTTTTAATGGCATAGACAGTACAGGTGACCATCAAGAGGATACTGTATCCAAGAGAACAAATAAGTGAGAGATCGGAAATGTCACACTTGAGCACTCCCCTGGCATTCTCTGGGTCTAGTGTCCGTTGTTCTCCATAGTCAATGATGATGTGTGGGGGATCCACGACGAACCAGACAAACACGCCAAGGAGCTGTATGGAGATGAGGCTGAAGGTGATCACCAGCTGGGATGCTGGGCTAATAAACTTGGGTGCAGTGACAGACTTCTTCCCCTGTTCAAATATTCGATGGATACGGTTTGTTTTGGTCAGAAGGGCTGCATAGCTGAAACACATGCCAAGTCCCAGGAAGATCCGTCGGAAGGAGCATATGATTGTGTCTGGTGCTGCAATCATTAAAAAGGTGATTGAATAACAGAGAAAGATCCCTGTGAGGAGCACATAACTAAGTTCACGTCCTGAAGCCCTCACAATAGGTGTGTCATTATAGCGGACAAAGGTCACGATCACAAAGGTGGTGGCGATGATTCCCAATATTGCAATGAACACAGGCACTATGGCCCAAGGAGAATGCCATTCCAATTTGATGATGGGAATAAGCTGGCAGCCTGTGCGGTTGATATTTGGTCTCTGATCCAAAGGGCAAAGTTCACAGGAGAGCTCGTCCACCTGGTAGTTGTAACCTTCACAGCGCTCACAGTGCCAGCAGCAAGGGACTCCTTTCACCGTTTTCTTCCTCTCCCCAGGCTTACATGGCAGGCTGCAGACAGATGCCGGGTGAGTGTGTTCTCTATTAGCCCACTGCATGTCTTCCACCTGTGGGCATAAAAAATTAATGAGCCTTCCATTTTTCCCCCATTTATAATATCCTAATCCTAGCCACAGGTTTATAATAAATCACTGAATGCTGACAGTACAAATACAGTTTACCATAATAAGAGCCCAGTTTCTTTCCCTGATATTGACTTTATGAAAGTGTTAAGTGATTGTGTACAATAAATCATTTACATAAACTTGATGAGTGTCATTAGTTTCCATTTACCTTCTCAGTGTTGACCAATCTGACATTTGGAGAAAGATTTATTGGCCCAAAC
This sequence comes from Galeopterus variegatus, assembly GCF_000696425.1. Lineage (NCBI taxonomy): Eukaryota > Metazoa > Chordata > Mammalia > Dermoptera > Cynocephalidae > Galeopterus > Galeopterus variegatus. The sequence continues at coordinate 589,115 of NW_007726151.1, forward strand.
AGTTTTAAAACAAAATAAATAAATAAAAATACAAAGCCCTATAGAAAGATAGCTTAGAGCTAATCATAGGTATAAATGCCAGAATCCCTGCAACACTAGATTAGGATATAAACATATACAAAAGATGATCCATGTCTTTCTACCATATGTGGGGAAACTGAAATTCCATTGTGTCAGTTTTGAAAGAAAACAGCAAATGAGTTACTGTAATCTCTGACTCTTCTCACATGTTCATGAAGATAACTTAACAATGATGTTTTTTGCCCCAGTTCAGGCTTGAAATACACTTTTTTCCCAGCCTTTCATTTCTACATTGTGAAAAAGATCATGCTGAAGGAGATAGTTTGATGGTAATGTTTTCCAACGAACAAAAGTAGTTCTGATTTTTAAGAAAGTACTGATTTAAGGCAGTAAAATTAGTGAATGAGGGCTCTCCCTCCGGTGCTTAGTATTTGCCTTGAAGTTCTACTTTATGCTTTCAGGTGAAATCACAGATTATTTCTATTGAAATATAAGTGTTTTTTGAAGCAAATAGTGGCAATCATTGATCTCTTACTTTGCATTTGTTTACTTCATTAAATATAGGGTAATTTTAGCAGAATGCTAAAAGGACAAAACTGGAAATTATGGATGATGGGAAGCCACTTACGAAAAGCAGCTACTATGAAAGGTAAGCTATGTGAAGGGAATGACCTGTTCACTGATGTGAACAGTGACTGACACACAATTTGTCCTCTATAAATATTTCTTGAATTCATGAGAAAAGAAGGATGGGAAGGGAACCACAGCAGAGCCCTGAGGAATAAGAGGTCAACTTGAAAGTACGGGGATTTGCAAATAGAGGGTTGCTCAAAGAGCCACAGAAAAGTGGATGAAGAAATATTTGGGGGGAAAAATATTTTCCCAAGACCAACTTTATTAACAATACAAAAGAAGAATTACTATACTCTGGGATGGTCGGCCTCCAATTACCATATTTTCTGGAATTCTTGAGCTCATGAAGTCCCCTCCCACTCTGAATAGGGTCGATCAATACACAGTTGTAAATGCCAGAAATGATGGTATACGATTTCTGAGGCCAGGTCATAAAGACATTTTGGCTTCCACCTTGTTCTCTCTTGGATCACCCACTGTGGTGGAAGCACCACAGTGTCATGAAAACTTTCAGGCACCCCTGTGGAAAGGAATGGAGGCCTCCAGACAGCAACCGGCCCCAGCTCGCCATGTGTATGAGAGAGCCACATAGAAAGTCATGGTCTGGCCCCAGTCAAGCCTTCAGATGATGACAGCCCAGACTGACATCTTGGCTACAACTTCATAAGAAATCCTGAAGCCAGAAAAACCCAGATAAGCTGCTCCTGAACTTCTACTCTACAAACAGTATGTGAGATAATAAATGTTTATTGTTTTAAGCTGCTAAACTTGGAGTTATTTGTTATGCAGCAATAGAGAACTAATGCAGGTCAAATCAACCTTACCCTCCCTGTTGCCACTATTAATCTAATATCAGTGTAATAATCTATTAAGAAGGCATACACAGTGGCAGCAAACATCAACCTCATAAATGCCCCAAAGTGTGCAGTTTTCAGCTATATTCCTTCATTATGCTTAAGGTTGCCTCCTCTTTAGTAATCCAGTAACTAAGATGGCTCTGATGGGGCCGGCCCGGTGGCGCACTGCTACAGTGCGCCGCTTGGGAGCATGGTGGCGCTCCCGCCGAGGGTTCGGATCCCACATACAGACCGGTTCCCGCTCACTGGCTGAGCGAGGTGCGGGCGCAGCACCGAGGTTTGCGATCCCGTTGCCGGTCCCGGTCTGGTACGGGCGCGACACTGAGGGTTGCGATCCGTTGCTGGACACGAAAAAAGACAAAAAGGGAAAAAAAAAAAAAAAAAGATGGCTCTGATGAACAGCTAGTTAAGAATGCTTTCCTTTCTTGAATCTAGGGTGAAAAGTAGAGAGTTTAGTCCCCAAGATCAATGCTTGTACCGGATGGTCTAATCTCTCCAAGGCAGACTAGAGAATTTGTATGTCTTTAATTTCAAACATCCTCCCTTGAGAAAGCAGATGCTATTTCATGTGTCAGAAGGGCACTCAAGACTATTAGATCTATCTTGTCTGCTCACCACAAAGGAAAAGTAATCTATCATAAGCCTGCTAATTTTATACTAGGTTTTAATGACTTAGAAAGGTTATTTTATTTACTTACAAGATTTCAGTAAGAAAGAAAAAAAAGGTTAAATTGGAAGCATATAGTGGCTTCTCTCAAAAATATTGAGAAAAAAATGAAATGCTCCACTGAGTGGCTAAAGTATTGATTTTATACCCTAATGGACTTTTATAAGATAATACATTACTTTTTTGAAGGTTATATTTCAAAGCTAATTATTGTAAAACCAAAATTGCATTTTGTTTGGGGCTTCTATAGATTTATAATGTTACTGTCAAAAAAGTTGGGGAGGCAGCAAAAAATTTCAGAAACACTAAACTTTAAGATCCATAGAAAACTTAAAGGTCAGCTTTTCTGACCATGTCTGATGCTTTAATTCTCAATACTCTTTATTTTTACAGAAGGAAATAAGGCATGTTAACAAAGAAATATACTTATCCTTGGTGAGTCTAACTACATAGACAATTTATCACTGTAAGTTAAATATAAAATTTTTCTATGTATTGAACCAATGAAAAAATGTTTTTAATAAACAAAAAATGAAGTTATAAGATTACGAAAACTACTACAGTTTAAAATAGTTATGAATTTTCTGTAAGTAAAAACAACAACATATTTAAGCTATACATGTAATATTTTTAATATAATGGAGATTAAGTATGTTTTAGCACACATGTAATGTACATGCTAAATATGCATGACTATCTTTTTTTTTTGTCTTTTTTTTTTTTTACTGACCGGTAACGGGATCGCAACCCCCGGTGTTGTGCCCCCACCGCGCTCAGCCAGTGAGCGGGAACCGGTCTCCACATGGGATCTGAACTCTCGGCGGGAGTGCTGCCGCGCTCCCAAGCGGCGCACTCTCCAGTGCGCCACCGGGCCGGCCCACTATGATTTCATCAGGGAATCTATTTATGTATAACTGTACTACTGATTGATTTCATAGATAAAGTCTGGAAATCAACCAATATTCACTTCAAGGACATACAAACAAATGCTTGAATGAGGATCTTACATTAATATTTGAAACCAATAACTTATTTTACAATGTTTCATAAACTCTTTAAAGAAATGCTGATTAAACACAATACTACTAAATGGTGATTAAACACAATACTACTTGAAAGCAAATTAAACTGCCTAATTTTAACAACTATCTCACAAAGCATAAATAAGAATCATCCAACCCATTTGTATTGCTATGTTAATTTATACTATTTCTCATGAGTATAAAGAGAAGCCTTAACTATTTATTTTTAAAATTTGTCTTTCTCACCCTTGGTATTATTCTATTAGGATAATTCTGTCTAATAAATGGATTGTAGTATATAGACGGACTTTCCAAGGATGAAACAATAGCCCACTCCTGTCTTGACAATGTTTACCAACTGATTCATTCAGTAGGTTTCAATCCAATACAATTCAGAAAATGTAAGCCATCAACTGGTTTCTGCTGTCAAATCCTGTTATTAACATAGGCAATTACTCCAGCAAGTACAAAACCAAAAGTTTCTGAGTGAGGGTGCTCTCACTTTTTAATCTTCTTTCATATTTCCAGAACTATCAACCTAGAATAACGTTTCATAAATGCTTTAAAGAAAACACCATTTTATAGAATTTCTTCTGTGTGGTTTTAATAACTTCTGAAAAGTTTTAAGAACTCCTTTGGTTACAAGAATGTTTCACAATTAAGATCCCCAATATAAGTAGTAATTTCCAGCATTTATTCAAAAGTCTCACTCAATATAATACCTCTATTACTGTGTTGCTCCAATTTATGAAGTGGCATCTTTATTAATGTGATTACCACATAGGTGGGAATTTTTAAATATAATACTTACAGAAAATTGATATATAGTTATACCATTTTTAACTCTTTTCATCTTGACCTATAAATAAGCATAGTATTAATAATCATTTTAGTGACTAGTTTGATGTCCCATTTTAAAACTCAACTTCCCTTCTGACTTGTGTAATGGAAGACTATATATGCAAACATTTCTAGTAACACTGGGGGGGAAAAACCTTTACTCTTTAAATTTTACATAGGCAATATGCTTAAGAAGTGCACTTAATCCACATGATATTTAAAATGTCAATATTTGGTAGCATAGTTTGTGTATCACATGATTCACATATGAATGAGTACATGTCACACAGTTGATTTGACAATGCAACAGAAAATTATATATATATATATGCACATAATACACACACAGACATATATACATGTTATATATATATATATATATATATGCACATAATACACACACAGACATATATACATGTTATATATATATATATATATATATGCACATAATACACACACAGACATATATACATGTTATATATATATATATATATATATGCACATAATACACACACAGACATATATACATGTTATATATATATATATATATATATGCACATAATACACACACAGACATATATACATGTTATATATATATATATATATATATATATATATATATATACACACACACACACACACACACACACACACACATTCCTTAATTTTTATTTATTTTCTTTTGGTCATGCACAGCTTTTAATGACCACAAAGGAGATAGTGTTTTCTTTGAAATGGTAGATCCAATGTCCTTTGAAAATCTACCATGCTTGAGATGATCCCTAAGTTAAAATCCTTGTTTCTGTAATGTTCCACATCTACATAACCTTTAAAATTCAAAGACTTTTCCTATTCTAAAAGATAATTTAAAATGAAATTAAGAAAAAAAACTTTATTTACAATAGTATCAAATAATAAAATACTTGTGAATAGACTTAGCAAAAGAAGCACAAGATTTATTCATTAAAAACTACAAAACATCATTGAAAAAAAAAATATTAAAGCCCTAAATAAATGAAAAGAAATACCATGTTCACGGATCAAAAGACTTACTATTGCTAAGATGGCAACACTCCCCAAATTGATCTACAAATTCATCAAAATCCCTATCAAAATTTCAGCTGGCTCTTTTGCAGAAATTAATAAGCTGATCCTAAAATTTACATGCAACTTTAAGAATAGACAAAACAATTTTGAAAGTGGAGAATGAATTTGAAGTTACTAGGGTGGTAAATTATCCAATATGAGTGACGTCTTTATAAGAATTAGGACACAGACATGTATAGAGAGAAGACTATATAAAACTCAGCGAGAAGATAACTATCTACAAGTGAGGTTAGTCTCACTCTGCTATGCCATTTTTACAATACGATACTCTACTGTCACTGAAGTCACCACCAAAGAAAGCCTACACCTGATGTATTCCCTGGACTTTGGACTTCCTAGCCTCTAAAACTGTAAGCAATATTTTTTTTTCTTTATAAATCACCCAGTTTCAGGTGTTTTGTTGTAAGCTACAGAAATGGACTAATACAACAAGTCAAGGAGAGAGGCAGCAGAAAAAAGCAACTCTACCTACAACTTTATCTTGGACCTGCCATAACTCAAGGTAAGACAAGAGCCTGTGAACTGCATCAAAATGGTGATGATGAAGAAGACGGGACGGATTTAAGATATATTTAAAAACAACAGAGATAAGGGTAGAACAGGGCAAGAAAGGAATCAAAAGATGGCATCCAGATTTCTAATTTGACATTTATCCTTATCGTTTCACTTACTTCCACCTCTCATGTCCCATCAATCACCAACCTACATGGCCATGCATAATCTTGTCCCTGTCTAACTTGTGGGTAATGGATGACCTTTATTTATCTTTAGTACTTGTAGTGTTCTGCTATGGCACTTTTACAGCACGTAATTATGCATTTATTTGTTTAGTTTTATTTTTATTTAAGGAAGTGGTTTTAAAATTTTGTTATGTTACTAAGAATCACTTAAGAGGTCTACTTAAAATGCAAATACCTGGTTCTTAGAAATTACAACTCAATAGGTCTGGGAAGGGACCCCCAGTTGGCATTTTAAAAAGAAGCCTAGTGATTTTGACACATGTAGGCAATGACCTATAGTCTGCTAAGCATAAATTGAAAGTTTTTTTCCTCCAGACAGTAGGGGTCAGGCATGATTTTCCACCATTGCATCCCAAAGGCTAACAGGGTAACTAAGACCCAACAAGCATCAATAAATACTTGCTTAATGAAAGAAGGAGTGAAAGAACAAGTGAGTAGGTGGTGGTTTCCTTCACTGAAAAGGGCCATACAAGGGAATGACTGATTGTGAAATGTAGGTCATGACCGTTCATGAGTTTCTGAGTCAGCTTTGCCTGGAGGTAAAGATTTCAAGGGCACAGTCATAAGCAAAGCAATCGAGGCTATGAATATTTATAAGAAAATTCTCTCCCACAGAAATGACAGAAAGTGTAAAGCAAAGATGGCACAAATGAAGCCTTGGAAAGAGTAAAACTTAAGGAACATGCTCAGATAGTTCAGTAAAGAATAATAATAATAAATAAATAAAAATGGTCAGATGAAAACCAAGGAAGGGTTCATTCCAAGGTCCAAGAACACAAATAGATAGTTAATTTCAGGACTGAGGAAATGTTTGGTGATGTTAAAAGACAACCAAATTTCATGAGGATAGGGTTTGAAAATTTAGAGTCCCTGGTTATTTTCCCGAGTTGAAATTTAGCTTTTCTGTGAAGTTTCTTCTGATCTACCCTGCCCCAGGCAGGTAGGTATATTCCCCCCCTCTATTTCAACACCCAGCAGTTCACACACCCAGATATTCCAGCTACTAAATGATGGCAAGCAGATTCAAACCCGGGAGGGGGGCTGAATCCACACACTGAATCACATTTTGTTGCCTCTCCACAATACCCCCAGGGCAGTGCATGACTCGTAGTAAACAGCCAAATAAAACTTGAAAATTGACTGTATTGGGCATACCCAGAAAAGAAAACAGAGTAGATAGAGAGCAGTGGAGTGGGAAAGAAAGACTGAGTCTAAAACAGACTTAGAAGAAAAATCAAAATAATTAGGTGATAATTTATTTAAAGGATTTGTTCACAAAGGACACCTTAGAATAAGGTAAATATTTGTTTCATGGCTTGAGAATTTTATACCCTAATGATTCTTTCCCCTCATGACCATCACAGTGAAACAATGTCTTTGACTAGGATTCTTCTAGCTATTTCACTTCATACAATAGCACCATAAAAGTTACTGTATCAATTTAGCATGTTTTATTCAAAGTAACCCTCAATGATACTCTTCCTGCAAGGTAAAGCAAAGCCTCTTTTGGGTGCAGTGCACCTGGCACAGTTGGAATTGGGGTACCACATTGAAAGTGGTTGTACCAAGCGAAAATCTGAATATGGACCTTTGAGTTTTCCAGCCTTCTTCTCCTACTTGGTTCACAGAACACTATCAGCAGGATTTTATCTTCCTACAAGGGGATTTGAAGATTCATCTTTGCAGTAGTTTAGATTCAGCAACCTAAAAGAAAAGATCTAAATTTTCCGACATCAGGTTACTTCCTAGTGATGCTCACTGTCAAGAAACACATCCGTATGCCCAGAGTTTTAAGTCAGCTTTTTAGTGCACCCTTAAATATGAGTGAAAGCCCACAGATCATGAGTATTTGAAGAAGTTTTCTGCCATGCAAAATAGTTGTTAAATAAAAAAATAGGGAAAAAAAAAGCAATTGGAAGAAAATAGAGGCTATGCATGGAGAGGAGAGCATCTAAAAAATTATTAATAACTTTGGATTTTTTAAAATGGATGCATGAAATAAGAAGTTGCTGTAAAAAGACCATTCAAAAGCAAGAAAGCACGTATAAATTAATTATAATTGTTATAGTTAATAATACATTAATGTATAGCTCCATTAATTATTATTAATAACTATTATTTATAATTAACTACAATCTAGAGAACATAATTACTTATAATTCTAAATTATAATTTCAGGAATGGAAACTCAAAAGAATTAGAAAGTAAAGTTGAGGTAATCCTCCAGAAATTAGAACAAAAATACATAGAGAAATAAATCAGGAGCAAAAAGATATGAAAATTAAAGGCTCAGTCCAGGAGGCCCAAGATCTATATAATAAGAATTCAAGAGAAGAAAATCCTGGGGATACAGGATTATCAAACAAAAAATTCAAAACTTTTCCCACAATGAAAGGATATAAAACACTAGATTAAAAGGTCTTCCTGGGATCCCCACACAAAATATAAAAATACACAAACATTAGAATATATCCTGCTGAAATTTCAGAAGACTGGGGACAAATAGATCATAAAGATTCTGCAGACCAAAATAAAATGTTACAAAGAATGAGGGATCTGAACCCTGAGAACCAGGAAACAATGTACTCCCTTTGCACACTAAAATAAAATGATTTCCAGCCTTTATCTTGGTAACTTATTCTTTTTTGTTTTTTTTTTCATGGAAGTTTTTCTTGGCAGCTGTCCAGTAGAGAGTTTGAACCCTGGACCTTTGTGTTATCAGTACCACACTGTAACCAACTGAGCTAACTTGCCAGCTTTTGGCAAACTATTTTTTAAGCATTATAATAAAATGGGACACTTTCATATATTACAGTTCTCAAAAGAATACATATCTTCCAATCTATTGTGTCAGGAAGCCATTAGCTGATGCACTGCACCCAAATAAGAAAACAACTCAAGGATGAGGGGGAGTAGGTTACAGGTAACAAGAGATGCTCCACAAAAGACATATAAAGATCATCCTCAAAATGATGATAAAGACAGATCCCAGGATACAAGCTGTGCTACATACCTAGTGAGGTACCAATCCAAATTAAAGAGGCTGGGTAGAGTCTATAATAACACAAACTTATTAGCTAACGATTTTCCCCAAATGTCCTCTGGGGAAAAGTTTGGTAGTGAATTGATCTTATGTATATAAAAAATAAAACAAAAAAAAAACACTAAGAAACCAGACACATAACTTTTTAAATGATCATTGTTAGTTACAGAGAAAATTTTTAAAAAAATTTCAGGGAAGCAAAAATAGTCAAAGCATACTAGGTGGAGCATTTATGAACAGCATCTATATAACCATAATAATGCAAATTATGGTTTAACTATATTGGGAAGTTGTTAGGACAGGAAGTGTAAATGGCAGGGGAGGACAGGTATAAGAAGATAATTTTTCATGTTCCATGATAAGAAGCCAATATAAACTGACATAGCAATAGAATAAGTACAGAGTAAGTGTAAGCAAGTTATTTAGAAACAAGGAGTAAAACACATCAAGGAACAATTAATTTAGAAAGTTGAATGTAGTTGCCTGTGGGCACCTGAAAAATAAAAGCAGAAATATTGCTGCCATTCACCAAATAAGACTCATTGAACTAATGGATTTTTTTTTTCCTTTTTGTCTTTTTCCGTGTCTGGCAACGGATCGCAACCCTCAGTGTCGCGCCCGTACCGGACCGGGACCGGCAACGGGATCGCAACCCTCAGTGTTGCTCTCGCGCCTCGCTCAGCCAGTGAGCGGGAACCGGTCTGTATGTGGGATCCGAACCCTTGGCGGGAGCGCCGCCGCGCTTGGACCGGGACCGGCAACGGGATCGCAACCCTCAGTGTTGCTCTCGCGCCTCGCTCAGCCAGTGAGCGGGAACCGGTCTGTATGTGGGATCCGAACCCTCGGCGGGAGCGCCGCCGCGCTTCCCAAGCGGCGCACTATAGCAGTGCGCCACCGGGCCGGCCCTGAACTAATGGATTTTTAAAATCATATGTATAAGTAAATTTTATACACATTTTAAATAAGAACAGGTTGAAATAAAAAGTTACTAAAGCTAATTGAAATGGAAGACAGATAAGAAACAGAAAAGTGCAGAGAGCTAAAAATAAAATGTCAAATTAAAATCCACACAGAAAATATTGAAATGCAGGATAGAGTTTGCATAAAACCAAATTATTTTTATAGAGAACAATTTATAAAGCTCACACCATTGAGGGGAGAAAATACAGAGAAGGAAAAAAATGACAGAAAATAAAGAAAAAAATAGAAAAAATATTGAGAAAAATTATGGACAACTAACATTTCTGAAGGAGAAATCAAAACAATTGTTACAGGAAAATATAATCAAAGGTATAAGGAAGAAAACCATTTCTCTGCTGAAGGAACAGCTATGCTAAGAGATTGAAAGAAAAAAAAATCAGTGGAAGGGACTAACAAAATATAAGACTTTTTGGGAAGTCCAGAAAGGGAACCATAATTTAAAAGACATGACTATGATTGCTGAAGCATATGAGAAATTTAAAATAATATGAGTAAACCTAGTTCTATCAGAAATAATTTTAAAGGATATATAATGTAAACTAAAGAATACAATTACAGTTATTTGGATCCAAATCCTTAGATCTCAATGAAAATATAACTTGCATGTGCTTGCATGGGCGAGAAGCACACAATAAGAATAAAAAATAGTTAGAAAAAATGATACATTAACAAATTTGAGCACTCGGTGAAAATGTATTTAAAAAATGGATCATAAGGAAATTCTTAATAGAGAAAAATAATAAAAACAAACAATCTTGCTTAGGCCCCATTTTCTGATGGTAGTTCCTAGTAAAACTAGAAATAAATAAATTAAGGACATAAACATAAAATGCAACCACTTAGAAATTAAACAATAACTCTCTTCAATTAGTCAGAGCAAAACTGCAATTATGATCATTTAGAAATAAAAGATAATGAGAATGCTGTAAACAAAACTTATGTGGTACAGACAAATCTCTACTTAGAGCAAAATCTGTATCCTCCAATGCTTTTATTATAAAATAGAAAATAATAAAAATAAATGAACTTACTATTCAACTCTAGAAGTAAGGCAAAAATAATACATAAAACTAAGAAAAGTAGGGGGAAAATTAGTAATAATAAAATGCTTAGGAGACAGAATAATATTGAATTAATTTAAAACAAAATCCAATAACAGTTTCTATGGAATAGCCAATAAAAATTACAGATAGCTGGCAAGTCTTATTAAGGGGGGGAAAAAAAAGAAGAAACTCAACTACACAGTCTTAATTATTAGATACAGAAAAAATCACAGATGTAAAAAAAGGGAAAAAGTAATAAAATATTATATTTTATAAATAATATAATATAACAGAGCATAATATAATATTGCCACATTGCTTTTTAAACATACCATAATCTCCCAGGTCTTGAAAATACTCTGACATAGTTTTATTCTTTACCTGCTACAATCTTTCTCTTATTTCATACTTGACCAATCTTTTAGAAACAATGCTCTATACCCTCTGTGCCATCTTCTCCATGCAAACTAGCTTTTGCAATCTACTCATCTTAAATATTCATGACAAAGGCATCAACATTCAACTTCAGTGATCTCTTCTCAATTCACCTCTTTCTGGAAGCCCTCCTTTGAGCATTATCACGCTACTGTTTCTCTCATATTGTCACGAATGCTGGTTCACTCTTTTCTTTGTTGGTTCCTCTCACTACGCTCATGGTTTTACACGTAATGTTTTCGGACTTGTCTTTCTCTGTCAGATCCCAACCATTCCATGGCTTGAAACACCATTGCCGTACTTCAGTCCTGATCTTGTTCCTCATGGACTAGTACAACATTTCCAATGGCCTGCTGACCAAGAACCTTGAAACAGTTTACCATGTCTAAAATTGGACTCAGCATCTGGTCTAACGTGTTTTCTTCTTGATCTCTCTAATTTTTTTAAATTCAGTTTTAACTCTATATCAGCCACCACATACAATTTTTATTTTATCCATCTATGGTTTTTTCCAGCCCTACTGATATCATTTATCATAATACCCATTCTTCAACTACCATAAAGGAATTGCAACTGGCCATTCTTTCTCTTCTAATCAATCCTGCACATACAAATCAGTGCCAGGTAAAAATATTCTAAATATCCTCTTTACCTGTGTACTTCCCTGATGGACAATTACAATGACTTCTCACTGATTACAAAGACAAGTTAAATATTGGTAACTTGACTTTCAGCCTTCAATCACTCTGCCCCCATCTACCTTAGGAGTGTCACGTAAAATGCCCAAACAGGAATTATATGCCTCACTCAATTTTTGTATTCATCTTTTCTTATATATATTTCCTGGCTTTCTTCCTTTGACTGTGTACTCTTGTTTTGCCTCTACCTTGAAGACCATTCTTCCATTCCTGTATGTCAAATACTACTATTTCTTCAAGAATAATTTCAAATGCTTCCTTCATTAATCTGTCCCTGATCCCTTGAACAATAAGTGGCCCATCCATCCTCTCACCTTATGCAATTTTTTTGTACAATTTGTATGATAATTTTGTTATGCTTTTGTTCTATAATTAATTATTTATTAGCTTTTAATTTCCTTTAAGTCAGAGGCAGTGCCTAATACGTGCCTTAAATATGCCTTACATTCTAGATCCATATTTCATTACTTAACCTAGCATTCCACGAAAAAACTGGTGCTAATGATATTTTAATGTACAGTCTTGAGATAATCTAATCTAACTCTCAATTTTATAGACATTAGGAAATAATTGTATGAATGTAATAAAGCAAAAATGCACTATCACCTTTTGTGTACTTTTGAGAATTACATAATACAAGCAAATACTCGAAAACCATTTTTATATACTTTCTGTTTATACACTTTCCTTTCCAGGCTTGAATATTCAGTTAACCTCACTCTCTAAAATGTAAAATAAAATGTATAATGACAACATTTCTGAGTACTTAGTATGTGTCAGGTATTGTAAAAAGCATCTTAGCTAATTGCATATAATAAAAACATTTAATAGATGTTGTTGGTTTGGTTTATCTCTAAATATGAAAATATATCTTTTTATGTCATTATAATATTCTAGTTTCCAATAACAAAGTCATTCTGTATAACTTAAAAGCCATATTTATTTGTGCATTTTGAAAATTCCCATCTTTAAATCAATATTAGGGTTTAGAATAGATCAGGATTAAAGTCTCTGATTTATAACTTACTAAATGTATTTCTCTGAGCTTCAATTTTCCCCATCCATGAAAATAAACCAATAATGCTAATTCAAATGATTTTTTGAGGATCGAATTAATGAATCCACACAAAAGGCCTAGTGCAGAGTAAGCATAACAGGCATAGTTAGCATCACTGTCAACAACCACCACCAACCTCCCCTCCTCTTCACTTACCTACTTATTGTGCCCAACTTTGTGACTGCGGCTATTCCTCGTCCCAAAAGAAATTTGACATATCCCTCACTTTCTGATTAAATGAGACAGACGTACTATTTTGTATATCTTATTTTTAAATAACTATAATTAACAACATATATATTATTTTTAAATCCCAATAGTTCTATTCTTTGTGTAAATTTTATTCCATAAAATGTACAGCTCTGCTACATCATTGCTATAGTTTCATTACACTTTGAATGACATATTCTGTGCGCTGTATTCTTTTTGGTTATTTTAATTAGATAAGCACAATGATGCAGCTCTGAAAATACAACTTTTTTAAATCTTAAAAATTTAATAGAATATTAAAATGTCAGCTTTGTTACCTTGAGTACCTTGAAACAATATTTTATTTGACCAAGAGTCATTCTGAAAAGTGAATTTGTCACATGAATGAATGAAACTCAATGTAATACTTTATGTTGCATGGATTATAAAGTATTTCTGTCTCCCAAAGAATGTCATGAACTCTTTAATACATCTAGTCCAGCCTTGTAATCTGAACTCTGACTAGGATATTAAGCTCTTAGAGGTTAACCCAATTGTATTGATTACAACATTAAATAAGACTCCATTGTACTCAAGCAATGTGAAACAGGGTTTCGTCCCTGCTCTTAGTGTTCATTTTTCTCTTTTGTACTTGATGGGTTTGATTTTTTATTTTTGCAATTGCAAAGCCTAACTAATGCATGCACATATATAATAATTTATCAATGTGTTAAATGTGTAGAATTATATCATTTTATCCAGTCTTTTCTCAAAGAAATCAGCTTAAAAACCAGTTGAATTAAGTCAAGCTTTCTAAAATAAGTTTTTGGTTTCAGTTTGAAGAAATGAAAAGTTGCATATCTGTAATCAGTAAATGTGAGTACAGACATAAGAATATAAAAAAAAGTGCAGATAAAAATCAAAATGAAAGGATAAGCTTTGAAGAAACCAACTAAACAATAAATCCTCAGTGGAATGGGAGAAAAGAACAACAAAAGACAGAACGTGATACAACAAAAGAAGAAATAGTTTTCAGCTTTTAAGAAGAAATTAGGATAGAAAGTATAGTTAACCAAAATTATTTTTATAAAAGTTTTTAGAAGACATTTTTTTCTTTGCTTTCTGTTTTTGTTTTCAGTTTTTCTCTATATTGTCATATATGTTATTTTCTAGGCACTAAGTTAAATAACTTTGTTTAGAATACTTTAAGAAGATCACATGGTTAACATTTAATCATTCTTCCTGTTGAATAGAATCCCCTATTTCCTGTTTGGCAAATAGAACAAATGCAAGAGGAAAAGATTAAGTTGGAACTTAAGATTCCAACTGGTGGGACAGAGGTCCCTCTTATTCTTAGAAGAGTATCATGGAAATGATGAGTGGGTTGCCTGTAATTCAAAATGAAGGGGTGAGAGCAGTTAGGATAAATTATGATCTCAAAAGTCAAGGAAACACTTAAAACAAATACATCAGATGTAAATAAAATTATTTAGAACAGAAATACCAATAGAACAAACCAGATGCAATTTATCTCTTTGATAGATTCATGGGAACCTTAATCTGGTCCATGTGAATAGAGGAGAGTAAGGTACAATTTATAGCCCAATCTCATGACACAGTGCCAAGCTAGGTTGCCAACAGTGTCCATAACTGAATGTGAAGAAGCAAAGCATGCAAACGATGAAAGAAGCTTTAGATGAATTGCTCAAGCCAAAACACCATCTTCAGAGTCTGGGCTAAGAGCTAGCAGAATCCAGCAGGGACTGGTTAAATTTATTTTAGCTTCCCTACTACCAGCTTAGACAGTGCTGGGAATAGCTATAAACTAGAATCCGTGCCTTGTCACACATAAATCATTCTGTAGGCCTATCCATTAATTATTGGAAATAAATAATTACTACAAATGCCTGCCTTTATTGTATTTGTTATATTCTATATCCTCGTTAATTGTTCAAATTGTTTATTTATTGTTTATAATTGTTCTTATAATTATAATTATCTTATTAATTTGAAGGCAAAATAATTTATCCTGAGGGTTTCTGATATTTGACACTTACCTCGTTAAATGAAGGCCCTACTAGCATTTTGTTACTACCGTTCAGCTTTTACACCTTTGTTTCAGTATTACATTTAGTGTATGTTTATGTGTAGAGAGGGAAATGGCCAGAAACTTTATTCTTCTTAGAATAAAATAAGTGTGGAATACTAATGCCCTCAGAATGAATTTCACTTTGAACACTATATTTAAATCTTCTCTGCTTAAAATTTGGTAATGTCCATGAAAAGTAATTTGCTTTACTGCAAAAAGATATGCCCAGGAAAACTCATACCTCAGAATACTAAAATAAAGTACAATGGTTATGTTTATAAAGCACTAAATAATATCCACTTGAAAAGTGAACATACTCCCATATCTGAAATGCCAAAAACCTAGCTTGAATGCTTTCTTACCCTTATTTCCCCAAATAATGAATTCTTTGGGGGTTATACACATATAGTTGGAGAATTACCCCCTTTGTTTAAAATTACTTGAATGAGAGACAAAACACTTTGTATCCATGAGATGAAATGACTCATAAGAGCAGATGCATGTTTGAATAATATCAGTTCTCAAAGTGGGACAAGCAGTTAAAACCAGTTATTGTTTTGTGCTCTTCAGATTGGCACCTATATTGTAAAGCTTCAAACCAGGGCTCAGGATGACAACGCAGCTAGAGTTACAATGGAGAAGCAATCCTTCTCATTAAAAAAATAAAAAATAAAGTGTACAAGTTTTTATAATTTTCAGTTAGAAACTTCTCCTCTTTTTCAGAGAGAACTTCCCGTCTTGCCAACATCAATCACGGTTGTGACTATTTTTAAAAAAGGATGTAAACAAAAGACTCTAAATGTAATGCATTTTTGTTCTGTAAAAGGATTTTTCCTTGTAAAGAGAATATTAGTTCCATTCCATTGTCCTTAGTTTCTTTCCCTAATCAAGTATAAATGTCAAGGTTTCTTTATTGTTGTCTTTAGTTTTATGTAGAATCCATAAAACTACTTGAAAAAATACGTATATAGTAAAAAGTATTGTTTCAAACGGAAGGGTCAGAGAAAAGCATGAAGAAGAAACACAAAGAAAAAGATAATATAGAGCCCTGCTCTAGTCTTGCAAAATGAACCACCTGCAGGGAAGTTGATCCCCTAAAGGTGGGATGAGGGATCTTCTCCTGTGATATTCATGGGAATTCTGGCTCCCAACAGACACTGACAAGCACAGAAAATCTCAGCAGTGCCTCACTGGTGATTTCCTCCTCCTTAGGATATTTTTTTAAAGACAACTGTGAAATCTTAAGACAGAGCAAAGGCAGCTGTATTAGGGTAAGACGGGGTAAGGTTCAGGATCATTGCCACAAGGATAGCAAATAATGTAGAAAATCGAACACTTATATCTGACAAAGACAGGTGCAGATTCTGTGTGACCACCTTGAATTCTTTGACCCTCCTGATTGTCCTTCTAAGATTTTCTTTCACACCAGCACAGGGCATTTCATTGCTGCTTCTGTTTCCTTCTTGCCAGTATTAGTAAAATAACTGCAAGTTGAAACCATAAGAAGCTTCTGGAAATCACTCTTGGTTGTTGTTCAACCCTCCATATTGTAGAAGTCACTGTGAGTAAAAAGTTAAAATATGAAATTCTGGCTAATAACAATATGATGAATTGATCTAAATAATTTTTTTAAGTTTTCCCAGGAATATCTTTTTATTCACTCGCGGTCATATCTTATTTATCTTTGCAATCCTGAGTTAAGGCAAAGTGAATATATAGAAACATGGCAAAATGTATCTGTGTGTATATATGTGACACACAAACTACAAATATATATATGTGTGTGTATATATATATGACAAAGCCACCTCTAGCAGCCTAAGTTCTGTTCTCTACTTCCGAAAGTTCAACGAATTATTGTGACTGCTGTATCACTTTTTTTTTTTTTTTGTCTTTTTTTTTAGCCCCCACGTATGAGCAAGGACATGCAGTAATTTCTCTTTCTGTGCCTGGCTTATTTCACTTAACACAGCTTTCTCTAAGTTCATCCGTACTGCTGCAAATGGTATACTGTCTTGTGCCACAGTTCCTTCTAAAACACCACTGAAGTGGCTCAATAAGAGTGGGAGGAAATGTGTTTAGAATCAAAACTAAAAATGCTCAATTAACTTGGTGAGTCCTCCCTACTGTATAGGATTACCTGAGTGCAAATTGGAACTTTCAGGCCCCTACATGGTATGAATTTAAACCATTATTTTAAATTGAAACTGAAAATTTCCATATTATTATTTCTGTTGTGTAGGCTCAGTGTGAGAGTAGTGAGTTTACTGCCTCTGAAAGTGACATGTTTCTCCATTTGCAACTAGATATAGTATATCTTTGAAATGCTCTTCAATCATTCTCCAGCCTTGAATAGCAGTATCCATAATTGTGTCAAAAGACATGATCATTTTATGATCTGAGAAACCTGAAGCGACACATGCATTGCCACTTGAAATCTAACCCAAAGATAGAAAGCTGCACTGCTAGGATGGAAGGTTAATCTGTACTTACATATCAGCAGCAGCAACACTTGCGTACTGTACTGCCTTTGCTTCATTTTTTTTAAAGGCATAACTAAACTTCTATTTCAGATAAGAGAATATAAAATGTAGTTTTTAGTCTATATTAATGATTAAATAAGTCATTGATTTTTAACTAGAAATCAAGTTAGCGGCAAGGTTTCTAATTATAACTAATTGCTAGTATTTCATCTGGCTTAAAGAACCCAAAACTAACATTGATCTATTTAGTGAAAAGGCAGAAAGAAATGGAGAAAAAATATATAAAAATTACTGTATTCTTGATTTAGAGACCTAGAAAGATGTCTGTTTACATTTTGAGATTTCAAACAGCAGGGAGAAGTCAGCCTTCCATTGTTACTCATAAATGAGTCAATAAAGAAAAGGAAATCTCTGCCTAGAGATGAAATGAACCAGCGAAATACCTGAGAGTACAATGTAAAAAAGCAAACTAACGCCGTAGATAAGATTTACTGGTCAAAATATGTCCTTTTCAGATAAGAACATAGCATGCAAAGTAGTTAGGCCTTATATAGCAAATAGATTAATTTTTATTACAGATTTCTCCCGGAAGACCAAAAATGCTGTAAAGCAATACTACAATAATTCCATAAATACCATTTTGAAGTACTAGCATTCTAATTTCAAAATAGTATTAAACAATTCTGAGATGGATGACATTTAGAAATGGGTTAAGGGTTGTATTATTATTCAATAAAATAAATCAAATATATATTTATCAAATTGGCTAAATAGGAATGTTAATGAAATACACCTATAAGTGACAATTCTGTGATTAATTCCATTATAGCAGCCTACAAAATCATATGAGCTTCTCCAAATCCTCTTCTTAATGTGAGTTTCTTGTAAGTAAATTGAAGTTTAATACTAAAAATCAGCTCTTTTGTCTCAGACTTTATCAGCCTTAAGATTTTTCCTCCCTATGACAGACACACTACATGATCTGCTGATCCCACCAGCTATACACAAACTAAAATTTATATTTCTACTCAATTCTTTATTTTACCTGGGTCCATCACAATTACCATTATTGACACCTTCCCTCTTGTACCTGCTTAGGAAAAAAATGACTACAAAAGTTATAAAATAAAAACTAATTCAGGGTGCTATACCATATTATTACCAAAGTGATGATATGATAATATGAACAACAGCAATGCCTACAGATTCTCCCTCATCTACCCATGGATTATCTTTCATTTATTTCATTTTAAAATAGGTGCGTGATGCATAAGGCATTTTCTTTAAGCTTTGTAAATAATATCCAATCGGTTCAACCTTACAAAAAGTTATTTCCCAAAATCTTGAAATGTGAAAATATTATTCAGAGGACAAAGGCAAAAAATTAGAGATGATAAAATTATAAACTGCCAAACTGGATGGGTCATTAAAAAGACTAACCTAAGGTTGAGGGAGGTAAAGTTTCTTGCATTCCAAAGCTTTATATAGGAGTATGTGAGGAAATCTCTTGATAAAGAGAAATGAGAAAAGATTCTACTTGAGTCAAAGCATCATCAAAACCCTGCAATTTTCTTTTGGGAAAAGGAATGTATACACTCCCAACTTATCCCAAAATAACTTACCACAGGTAACTAGTAACATCTGCTTGGCCTCCCAGTTAGTTTCTAGGGTCTTAATTGACAAGGAAGTCCTAGTATCAGGGGTATTATATTGAATTTCATTCACTTAAATACACGCAATACTAAATGTTCATTTTGTTGAAGAAATGTTCAGTTAAAGTAAACTAAACAATAAGTTTCAATGTGACATGTAACTTAACAATGTAAATTAGGAAATAAAATTCAGGCATAACAGCTTAAAAATAAGCAAAGGCTTAAATAGATAAACTCCAAATGTCAAAAAGATGACCCAAACAAAGGAATATATGTTAGCTAAATAGCTAACAAATGTTATTCAAAATACTTCAGTACTTCCTGTTGTACAATGTGTGGACATGATGTGTTATAGCTTAAAAGCTCATTATAATGAATGTGGCTTCTACACTTCTCCTTATGTCACACTTAGTAAGGCATTTGGCCCAGTAGAATACACAGACATTACATTCTATCCTCAATTAACTATGACATCAATAGTATTTTTAAATCTTTGAACCATTCTTCTTAAGTCCTCTATAATATCAGAACTTCTGCTTGCCCTTGAAGTTAAGAGAGGCATATTTAACCAGCAACATTTATTACCTCCCATGCCACCAGGGAAAACACTAAGAAATTATAGCGTAACAGAATGTGGAGCGGGACTTTTCGTTTACCCAGAAATCCAGGTAAGTCCTAAAGCTGAAAGTTCTGAGAAAAGCTGCCCCCAAACTACCTTTGATTTGCATTCTAAAGAGAAGTCAGAGAGCTATCCTGAACAATTCCCCACCCAACCCTTTCTCTCACCACTCATAAGCCTCAAGGGAAAGTCCATGCTTATGATAGGAGCTTTTGGCTCCCTTTATAAGGAGGAATCTCCAACTGGACTACTTGTGGAGACTTCCGATATCTGCTTTAAAAGATGTTCCTAGTGGAGATTGCCTGAGCAGCAAAACCTACAAATATACTTGGAGTGACTACAGAGAAAGATGGTAAGACATTTTTTTAGAATCCCTTGATGTATGTCCCAACACGAGTGAGGCAAAAAAAAAAAAACCCTCAAAAATATCAATTGGGACTACATCAAATTTAGAAGCTCCTAAACAGAAAAGCAAACAACAGAGTGAAATAGCAACCTGTGGAACAGGAGAAAATATGTGCAAGCTATGTATATGATGAGGGAATTATCTTCAAAATCTATATGGAACTCCTACAAATCAATAACAAGAACAAAAAACTTAACCCTATTAAAAAACAAGCAAAAGGCTTGAATAGATGTTTCACCTGAAAAAACATACAAATGACCAACAGGTAGCAAAAAATGTTCAACATCACTAGTCATCAGGGAAATGCAAGTCAATACCAGAAGGAGATATCACCTCACACTTGTCAGGATGGCTATTATCAAGAAACAAAAGACAACAAGTGTTGGCAAGGATGTGGAGAAATTGAGACCCTCTTACACTGTTATGGAAATGCAAAATGGTGCAGTCACTATGGAGAACACTATGGAGATTCCTCAAAACATAAAAATAGAACTATGGCATGTTCCAGCAATCCCATTTCTGGATATTTATCTGAAAGAACTGAAATTAGGATCTTGAAGAGATATTATCACTCCCATGTTCATTGAGGCACTACTCACAATAGTCAAGATATGGAAACAAACTAAATGTCCATCAACAGATGAATGGAAAAGAAAAAATGGCATATATATATGCCATATAGTTTTTAAAAAGAAGCAAATTCTGCAATACATGACAACATGGATGAATCTTAAGAAGGACATCATACCAAGTGAAATAAGCCAGTCATAGAAAGAAACATAATGCATGATTCCACTTATATGAGTGGAATCATGGAACAATCAAATTCATGAAATCAAATTGTAAAATGGTAGTTTTCAGGGGCTGGAGTCAGGAAGAATCGGGTAATTATTAATCAACAGACATAAAGTTTCTGTTAAGCAAGATGAATAAGCTCTAGAGATCTACTGTACAATACTGTAACTATAGTCAACATTAATGTATTATGTACTTAAAAACTTAAGAGAATAGATTTTATGTTGTGTTCTTACTACAACAAAATATTTTTTTGAATTATGTAGATTTTTAGTGGTAAATAAATGAGCTCTCTGGTATAAAAAAAAAAAAAAAAAGATATTTTCCCACTACTGACAAGCCTCTAGTTAGGTGAGAAGAAACTGGTCTCACCTATGTATCCTCCTTGCTCCAACGAGCTATAAAGAGAGGAAAATAAGATGTCCAAAAAGAAAACACCAAACCCAGATTGAACATTCCTGCCCACAAACCTTTCCTCATACTTCAGTTGGCCAAAATAACAACTCTAGACTACATTGGGGGGTGTAAGGCATAAGTTTTGAATAAGATACGAGACTGCAGTCCTAAACGATTTAATAGCCAATAATTATCAGAAAGCTATGAAATCTGAACTCGACTTTTCTAAACGACAAGAAAAGAAGAAATAAACAATGTGTTGTTTATGCCTCCAATAAACCAAAATTATTTAGTAAACCAATTATAATTATGACAAAGAAAGAAATGTGGCTGCTGTTTTACATCAGTTTGAGGGTCTCAAAATTGGAATGAAGAACAGAACAAGGTAAGTGAGAAGGTGAAAAAAGGAAGAAAGCTTCCAAACCGTATATCTTCTCTTGACTCAGATCTTTCCAACATCAATTCATTACTTGTTTAAGGTGAATTTTCAAGATATCAAATATATTTATATTTACTTTTGTGGTAACAGAAAAATATATATATTCACAAAATAATATATTCTTAAATGATCCATTATTCTTAATTTTAAATCTTTTTTATTAACATAGGTCATTCAGAGCTGATGTCAATCTTTAAAACTAAACAGGTTAAGGTTATCTGATTAGCACACAAAACAAATAGTTCTCTGGTTTACATTTCTTCAAGAAAACTGCTTGGCTTGGCTTCTCTCTCTCTCACTCACTCTCTTTTTCTCTCTTTTGTCCCCCTGTGGACTATTATTATAACTTCATATAACTGCAAACTTTAGAAGATTTTTTAAATGGCTGATTTGGGGGTAAATGGTTATTCTAAATTTATATTCAGATCATTAATCTGTTATCTGCTGAAAAATATTATAAAAATTTACAATCCTTTCCCTCAGTTTAGTTATCAATGGCCACACTAAACTTAAAAATGTCAATTGGGTTACAAAATAAATGGAATGATTCTTCCATAAAATTTGTATAACATTAAAATTAAATCAAAACAAAGGATGCTGTTAAAGCCTATTTGCTTGCTTCAGTATTGTGACAATCGTTTGTTGTTCTTTAATGAGTTGGAAATCATTATAAAGGGATTTAGGAACTAGCTAGGATGAAACATACTGAGCAAATGTAAAATTACCATCAAGGTTGATAGTACTGAAAGGGAAATCAAGAAGAAAGAACAAGTCAGTTTTCGTAATCCCTGAAAAATAAACCAGAGAAGAACAATGCCTTTGTAAATTAACTACTAAACAGCAATGATTCAGCCCCATACTCTTATGATTCTTCAGAATTCCACTCTATCATCCTTCTTAAAAATATTTCTGGGCCGACCCCGTGGTGCACTCGGGAGAGTGTGGCACGCTCCCGCCGCGGGTTCGGATCCTATATAGGAATGGCTGGGGCGCTCACTGGCTGAGCGTGGTGTGGGCGACACCACACCATGGGTTGCGATCCCCTTACTGGTCACGAAAAAGACAAAAAAAAAAAAAAAAATTCTGTTGTTTTTTTGTTTTGTTTTGTTTCCCCAAACTTTAGCTGCTTCGAAGGAACACACAAAAGACCCACAACTTTGTAACTTGGAAAATTGTGTTTCTCCTCTTAAAACAGTGGCACATCTAAAGACTGGGTAGTTTCTTCATCTAGTTTTCTTTTGTGTTTTACATAATGTAGCCACAAGCCAATATTTCTCTAATTTGCTCCCTACAATGAAGCTGGCAAAAGTTACAAGAAACTATTGTTTGCAAAGAGGTACTTTCCAACCTGGGTATTTAACAATCATGACAGGCTCCACGTAACTGAATTTTTGTTCTCCCAAGTTATACTGAATTTCTTCAAGAAGAAACAAAAATGCTGAAACTGAATTTTATTTTTAATTTTATTCTACCGCAGGAAGAAAAGAACACTTCACATTCAGATCAGAGCTGCCACCCAGATACTGACAGACCAGTACCTCTCGGTCAGTGTTAGCATGTTGTCACTAAAATTGTAATAAAACCATGTGGAGAACTTAGCGAGGAAGCTTTTTGTCAGTAGTTTCCATCAGTTTCGCTGTGAGATGGAAGGGGCCAAGTGGTTTCTCCCAGTAATCTGTGGTAAAGTGTGTTTTCTCCCACCCCTCTGACAACATAAATTATCCAAAAATGCAGTCTCATCCATTTAGACAGGAAAATCTACTCTACTATCAGCTGCAACATGTTAGAACTCCACGCTGAATACAGAAGTGCAAATTACAGTCACCCAAGTCAAGCCTCGCTCTTCCAGTTTTTCAGATATAAGCAATATCAATCTTAGAAATTATCCTTTTTAAATTCTAGTCCTTATAAACACTTGGAGTAACCAATCAGGGCTCGAAGAACAACTTACCCCCATAAGATGAAATTTTCTCTTTCTATAGTCACTTGAAATGTGGAGTTTTTGCTTATTCACTTGGATCTCATGACCAGAACATTCTGATTTTCCTCTTAACTCTTCTCTGGCTACAGACTGCATCAGGTTTTTCCAATCTCCTTGCAACCTAAAGCTAACTTGATATTTTCTTTGGTTTTCTATTGCCTTTTTCTTCTTCCTAGCTGCTGCTTTTTCATCTCATCTCTGCTCAGTCAGTACTTTCTTACATGCCTCTCTCTACATCACATATGCATATTTTCTGGCCTTTAGTTATTTTACATTTGATTTTCATTCACCTGCACTCCCCCACTGGGAGACAGTATAGAATAGTGCTGGATGAAAAATCCTCGCATCAGTGAGCATGAAGTAGGATTATGGGTCCTAGACATCTGTCAGGTGAAATATTTCTTAAATTCTAACTTTAGGGCTTAAAGCATTAATCCACTCCAGCTGCAGAAGCCAACTTCATTGTATGAATATAAAATAAACTAGAAATTAGAAATTCAAAATATTTCCTGTACTCCTAGGTAGCAATCCACCACTGACAAGTTCTAGAAGTCTTATAAGCAGCAACAATGAATAATTTAGTTTAACACTATTCTTATTACTCATGTATTAGAAAGTTGAACAGCTCTTGAAAAAACACCCTCCTTTACATGAATGCCACCGATGCTAAATTATAAAATTTCAGGAGCATTCTTGACATTTTCCCCAACACCCCCATTCATTAGGGTTACCATGACAACACTTCCTTTGGCTACCCCATCCTAGGAAAACCAGGGAAAGAAGAGCAAAAACACAATCCAGAACCCTTTCTGGAAAATAGATGCCCAGGTAAGTCACATATTCATTCATTATTCATTCATAAATATCTCTACAAAGTTGGGATCCTCAAATCTTGGCTTTTAAGAATATATATTCAGAATGTCAGCAGCATGAACTGTGACGAGATTCAAATATCGTTCCTATGATGTTTATCACTTTTTTTCAACATCCAGTCATCTGTACAACCAACAGGCAACTACCCTCTTCACAACTACCCTCTCACATTTGATGAGGTTGCTTTCAAAACCACATTGACACAACTGGTATAGGATGGAAACCTGGCTCATGAATTTGCTGTCCATTGCTCCAGGACCCCAAGGCAACAAAAGTCTAGATGTGCAAGAGAGAATAAAATCATTAGAGACTATGTAATTACACAAAATGTAAATGGAAGTGTTACCAACATAGGAAATTTTTAATAAATGCCAAAAATATTGAAAGTGAAGCTCATAGGTTAATAGATTAAAATAAGCAGAAAATTCACAACCCAAAATATACTTCAAGGGGGCTTCAACAGAAATCAGTTTTCACAAAGGGAACCCCATGGAGACTCAGCACACAGAGATAGCTAGTCATTTGGGTTTTATGAAATTTACATAAAATTAAACACTGTATTAAAAATAAAGTGTATATATGCAGAAACAATGATGGTCTATATACAGGACCCATCCTACTCAGCTGGCATTTACTCCCAGGAAAAAAAAGCCCAGAATGTTCACCTTAAAGAAATTGAACACAATTCTGAGAATACAAAGATTTTTAGTGTTCATGTTGGCCCTTCTCACAAGAAAAAAATCCTCTTCACCTGCCAACAGGTTTGTCCTATCCTCCTCTGACCTGCAGAGTGTTCCTGTCCTGATTTCCCCTTCAAATCAGAAATCCAGGGCAATAATCCATTTCCTTTTATAGCAGCAGAGAAAACTTATTCCAAGCATCTCAGAACTTCTTAAGCCAGATATCACCAAGAATCAGGAAAGAGAGACCAGGAGATAAAAAAACTGAAAACTCTCCTGTTTTGGAAATAACTGACGTATTACACAAAATAGAAACTTATAAACATTATACATAATAATATAGAGATTCAAGAAGAAAATATACCCACACATACAAAATAAGATGCTATTAAAACTGAACAAGGGGAATCACTATTATCAGAGATTAATAATACAAATGCTGACATAAAAGTTGAAAAGATTGGAAAATAAAACTGAGAACATGTGGAATGCATAAAGCAAAAAGATAAATATGAGAGAAAATCTCAGTGAGATAAAGGATCATCCCATTGAGCGTATTTGATTAACAAAATTCCAAAAAGAAAGATCAGAGAAGATTGAGGGTGGTATGATTTTTAATAAATAATACAAAGAAATGTTCCAGGGCTAAAAGACATTAATCTTCATGTTGAAAGGGCCCACTGGGTCTGCGTACAAGGAATGACAGATGATGGTGAGTCACCCCTAGTTTCTTCCAAAGGTATTTGATTTTTTGTTGGAAACAGTGGATATTAAAAACAACCAAGTAATTCCCTTAATATCAATGCTTTGAAGTCCAACTAAACTATCAATTTAAGTGTAAAGCCAAAATAAAGCTATTTTTTAGATATTTTCTGAGATAGTTTTTCTCCCCTGCACCCTATCACAGGAATTTATTTGAGGATATATTATAACCTTGCAGGAAGCAAATTAAGAAAGAGGAAAACGTGGACTCCACAAGATAATATTTCATCCCAGAAGGATAGTGAAGGGAATTCATAGGAGAGCAGTTGTGCAGCAAACTTAGAAAGTAACCAGCACAGCTGGGAGCCAGGAGACAGAGAGGTACAAAAGGGAAGTCTTCAAGGGGGTTGAAGGAAGACCCATAAAAATAATGGGGGGGGAGGAGAGAGAGAGAGAGGGAGAGAGAGAGAGGACAACCACAAACTGTACAAGAAAAGCACAAAAAGAATGATGATTGGATATATCAGGAAAAATGTTTTTTTGCTTTTTGTGGATTTTTTTGTTTTGTTTTGTTTTTACTTTTTTGTTTTATAGTCGAAATATAAAGCAAGTAAAAATGCACTAGAATGTTAAGCAATAGAGTAAAAGAAATGAGAATATATCTGACCTTGATGCCAGCAACATTCTCCTTTGGGT
The DNA here is from genome assembly GCF_000696425.1 of Galeopterus variegatus. Lineage (NCBI taxonomy): Eukaryota > Metazoa > Chordata > Mammalia > Dermoptera > Cynocephalidae > Galeopterus > Galeopterus variegatus. The sequence goes on from NW_007726151.1 coordinate 616,259, forward strand.
GGCCCTAGGTTTATGGCATTAGATCTTTGGGAGAAGAAAATAGAGTCTTAGTCTAGAATTTAAACAATGCTTACAGAGTTATAATAACACAACTGTTGGTTTGTTTGGTCTTTACTTCTAGAGTCAACCTAGGGACAAAGAAGATGTCTTTGTCCTCATGGACAAAATGTCAATGTTAACAACCAAATGATACCAAATTGTGGTTCAATAAAAGAAAACAAATGGGTTGAATCCATGGGAAGAAAGCAAAGTGTACATATTTTGATATATTTGTTGTATAAAACAGGAAGTCAAGATATGTGTCAAAAGGTCAGAACCAGAAATAGAGGCTAAAGTATATTTTCCTGGGAACATAAAATTTACTAGATAAAAAACCAGAATCTCAAAACAAATCATAAAAAGCAAAGATCTGGAAGAGAAGAGAGTGTGAAGGATAGGAAAAGCAAACAAAATCCTTATTTTTGTTATCATAATTTCAGTAAATAATTTGATAAATGAGGAATTTCAGATGTAAAATAATATCTGGAGTTATCACCAAAATAATTACAAACAATGAAAAGAAGTTGCCTTTCTAGACTGGGTCCAAAGTTCTGGAGAGGTGGGATAATACAATTTTGTAAAATAAAATTTTTTTAAAAATTGAAAAGTACTTTTGGGGTCATATTCATGACCTTTGTACCCACTCTTACTTTCTGGAGTGTCTCCCCTATGTTTTCTTTAAGGAGTTTTATTGTTTCAGGATGTATATTTAGTTCTTCAATTCATTTTAAGTTGATTTTGGTATATGGTGAGAGGTACGGTCTAGTTTCATTCTCCTACATTTGAATATCCAGTTTACCCAGCACCATTTGCTGAAGAGGCAGAATCTTCCCCAGTATGTAGACTTGTGCTGCCTTTGTCAAACATCAGATGGCTATAGGTGTATGGGTTGATTTCTGTGATCTCTACTCTATTCCATTGATTAGTGTGTCTTTTTATACCAGTACCATGTTGTTTTGGTTATTATTCCTTTGTAATACCATTTAAAGTCAGGTTGTGTTATGCCTTCAGCTTTATTTATTTATTTATTTATTGCTTAGGATTGCTTTGGCTATGTGTGGTCTTAGGAAAAATAAACAAATGGAATTATATCAAACTAAAAAGCTTCTGCACAGCAAAAGAAACAATCAACAGAGTGAAAAGACAACAGAGTGGGAGAAAATATTTGCAAAATGTACATGTGACAAAGGATTAATATCCAGAATATACAAGGAACTCAAACAACTTTACAGCAAAAAACAAATAACCCAATGAAAAAATGGGTAAAGGAGCTAAATAGGCATTTCTCAAAGGAAGATATAGGAATGGCCAAAGACACATGAAAAAATGCTCAACATCACTCAATATCCAGGAAATGCAAATCAAAACCACACTGAGATACCATCTCCCTCCCATCAGGATGGCTAACATCCAGAAGACTGAGAATGATAAATGCTGGAGTGATTGTGGAAAAAAAGGAACCCTCATACACTGTTGGTGGGACTGCAAAATGGTGCAGCTTTTATGGAAAATGGTATGGAGGTTCCTCAAACAATTGCAGATAGATCTACCATTTGACCCAGCTATCCTGCTGCTGGGAATATACCCAGAGGAATGGAAATCATCATGCTGAAGGGATACCTGTACTCCAATGTTTATTGCAGCACAATTTACAATAGCCAAGAGTTGGAACCAGCCCAAATGTGTGTCATCTGATGAGTGGATAAGGAAACTGGGGAATATCTACACAATGAAATTCTACTCTGCTATAAAAAACAGTGAAACACTACCATTTGCAACAACATGGATGGACTTAGAGAAAATTATATTAAGTGAAACAAGTCAGGCACAGAAAGAGAAATACCACATGTTCTCACTTATTTGTCAGAGCAAAAAATAAATAAATAAATAAACACACAAACAAAAAATAAGGGTGGGGGTGTAGAAGACACAATAATCACAACAATTGCTTGAAATTGTTAAGATAAGTAAACAGATATGATGTAGGGGGAGAAGGAAGGGGGGAAAGAGGAATAGGTAAAGGGTCACAAAAATCAACTTAAATGTATATTAAGAAGTTAAAATTTAAAAAATAAAATAAAATAAATAATTAAATGATTAAAAAGTAAATGTTAAAAATCCCTTTTTAAATAACGTTGTTACCATCACCAATTAAACTTGGAACTAAATGCATATTTTGAGGTTCAGTCAATAATGTTTATTCAATATGCCAATACTGAACAGTAGCTATTGGTATAATAAATAAATCATTAAATCAAAAACATTACTATTATTACTTTAAGAATATTAAACTCCTCATCAATGCTGGACATAAGCAAATCCACTGATTTTGGCTAGAATCAAACAGCTCTACTATGGGTTAAATGTGTTCCACAAAGGTTCATGTACTAGAAACTTAATCTACATTGTAACATTGTTAAGAGGGTGAGAAATCCTATTATGGTATTTAAAAGGTGAAGCCTTTAAGAGGTGATTAGACTGTGAGGACTGTACCCCCCTGGAATGGATTAATCCATTGATGGTTTAATGGGTGGTCATGGACATGGTTATGATGGCCCACTTGCCACATGATACCCTGCATCTCTGTAGAGCCACCACCACACCAGATGTCTACCCTGGACTGTAGACTTCCAAGCCTGCAAACTGTAATAAATAAATTTTGTTTCTTATAAATTACCCAGTTTTGGGTATTTTGTTAAAAGCAACAGAAATGGACTAATACAAGCTTCTTAGTAGATGAATATAAAGAGCTCTAGCATGACAGTAAAGTCTTGGCAAGCAGTCAAGTTAAGTCTGTAAAGGTGAAATAAGAAAAGGATGTGATGAATATGGAAAATCACATACTCATCATGTACACATTTCAATGCAGGATGTGAAAGTGCCTTTTCTTAGGAGCTAGAGAGTTTTCCCACCTCTTATATGGTCAGTGATGAAGCCACATCTTCTGGACCGGCCTTTGTTTGAAATCTTAACTACCTGAATTTTCAGATGTTTTCCAACTTTGTTTTCACTTTGCTTTTTTTCGACAAAGTTAAGTCTTTTAAGTGGTTCATGATCTGAAATCCCCCAAGGCAACTAGGTTTTCCATTTCCTTTCTTTTCTTTTCTTTTTAATTAGACACTCATGAAGTGCAGTATACTATTTTTTTTTTTTTTTTTTAACAGACTCCTTTCTTTTGGACTGTTTTGCAGACTGGCCCAGAGACTACATCTATTATCTAATGCTATTTATTGATCGACCTGGCTGTTAAGGCGTGGAATAGGCACTTCCTGTGAAGAGGTTCCCTGATGAATACGGACTCTATTAGGCAAGGATAGCATAACATGACTCAGAGACCTCTGTCAGCCCTACTCAATTCTCTGTCTCAGAGCTGGCTTGCCATCCTCTCAAATTCTCTGCAGGTTATTTTTTGCCCAGTTAAGTTTGAGCTACCATACACTGTAGGAGTAGACAACAGATCCTTTAGGAAGTGAAATAAAATCTGCTACTTAAAGTCTTATATTCAAACCTGAGGAAAGAAAATGATCAACCAATCCACCATAATTGAATAGTGAGATGTCAATGTGGGATCCAGGAATATTATATTTATCTACACACACCATTTGTTTTTATTTTGTAAGCTTAAGATACACCTTATGAGGCACCAACCCCTTAAAAGAACATTCTATTTCCTAAAGCACTATTTTGAGTTTTACTTTCTTTGCTTATATTTTTGTCTCTCTTACTCTGTTAACTTAATTTCCAAGTGGAATTTTTGGTCTTGAACCCAAATCTATTTTTCTTATCACCTAATAATTATCCTCCTATCCCCAGACCTCAATACCTTCTTCTCCCAGAGTGGCTAATAAGAAACATGATGGAGTTGTTGAAGGCAGCCACTGTAGAACACATGCAGCTTGAGTCGTGGTCAAGTCTAATAGTCGGAGAGTCATGAGTAAGCCATTTCTATTTTGTGAGCCTTGATTTCCTCATCTACAAATATGATTAACACTTGCAAGGCCAATGCACCATGTGGACTGGGCCCAGCATTACATAATATTTAAAAACAAAATTCCCACTGAAATTTTGAGAAATGATTAAAATATTTCTTGATATCACTCACAAATACCAAAAGAGGACTCAATTCATAGCATAGAGCAAAATCTATAAAAAGTCATTTTCCCCATCTTTTAATATCCTTAATACGGGCAAATGTCCCCAAATCTCCTCCTTCTTTTAAAACTCTGCAGAAATTGCTCCAGTATAAGCCCAGACTGTCTTTTGTATCTTTTTCACTGCTTCCACCTTTTTAATATTTTCATTTTCTATTCCTCAAAAACTCAATAAAGATTCTGACCTCACAGACCATAGTATCAATTCCCTTCAGTATGAATGCATAGGTGGCTACTTCTCTTAATTATCAAAGCATAATTGTAGATTAAACCTGCACTCCCAGCCTCCATCAACTCTGCTGTTCCCTTTCTAGGTCAGTGAGGCAGTCCTCTTTGGAAGCATAGGCTGTATAGTCTTTGATTCCAGAAACCATCGATAGTCAAACCCCGCAACCACTCACCACACCCATAATTCAGAACCCTATTTGTTTTTCCTTGGCCTTCAATTCCTTAAATTCTTACTAGCACTGATGGTTAGACCAAGTCTAACCTCTAGGAGGAGAACCTCAGGGGAGCAGAGCTTTAAGTCACAATCCAAACCAGGCATGGATGCCACACCTCCTCTCTCCATTCTGAATCGTCTCTCATTTCTTACGATAGTTGATATCTTAGGAGGTAAAGTTAAAAAACTAATTTCTAATCTGCAGTTACCAAAAGAAACTTTCCAGGAAGTCTCAATCTAGTGTATTCATTTAACACTAAATTTAAAAACAAAAAAAAAAGTAAGGCCATTGATGGAGTTTGGATGTGTTGTCCCCTCCAAAACTCATGTGGAAATTTGATCCCCAATGTGGCAGTGTTGGAAACTGATTGCGTCATGGGGGCGGATCCCTCATGAATGGATTAATGCTCTCCCTGGGGGAGGGGGGATTAATGAGTGAGTTCTCACTCTATTAGTTCCTGTGAGAGCTTGTTGCTTTAAAAGACCCTGGCACCTCCTCTAGCTTTCTCTTGCTTCCTCTCACCATATGACCTGCTTGTACCCACCAGCTAGCTACCTGCTACTTTCCGCCATGAGTAGAAGCAGCCTGAGGCCCATGCCAGATGCAGCTGTCCCAGAATCATAAGCCAAATAAAACTCTGTTCTTTATAAATTACCATTTTGTGTTATAGCAACACAAAATGGACTAAAACAGCCATATAGTAATCTAATACCAAATATAGATTATTTCCCCAAAGCATTATTCTAATGTCAGAGTGGTAGCAATGTTTCCCTCCAGCTTTGGTATATTATTCCAGAGACAACCACAGACAACATCTAGTCATCTTGAAATTTCTGTGAAATTTCAAAACTGTAAAACACTATGAAGTACTACTCTAATCTATGTTCTAAGTGCTGATTTATTTCAAAACACACTACAGATGACATTTTACATTCCAGTACTGTAACCACAGAAAACTCAGCTGCCTCACAAAACTACAGCATGATGTCTAAATTTCCAAAAAAATAATTTGGATGCAATTTAAATGTTCATTGAAATTTCTCGGCAATGCCAAAAGATGGATCTGTATGTTATTCATATAACCCAGTATAATTTTTTAAAATCCTTTTCATGTCCCACTTGAGCATGTTTTCTCCCATGGAAGGTCTCTCAATTTCAAGTATTCGTCTTTTTTCTCTGTCTCTCTCCCTCTACCTGAATATTTATCTTTCTCACTTTGCAACTGTCCCAAAGACATTCTCTTTTTTCTTCTTTCAAAATCTCCCACCAAACACAACCCATGCTCCTTTCTCTTCCTCTCCTTCTCATCTCCTAGACACTAATTTTTTTCTCTGATCTTTTAAAGGTAAATTAATCAAGATAATTTCAATGATTCCTAGATTCTCTGCTCATTCATCAACCCAATTATGGACAGAAAAGACATTTCTCCTTAAAGAGAAGATTAGAGTGAAAAACTCTTAATAGTTTTATATTCATATTTTTTCGGATACATACAATCAGCAATACCCATCATAGACGGTTGCTTAGAAACTAAATGAAATGATGTATTTATATATATATATTCCTGATGCATATGTTTTTAAGAATTTTTGGCTAGAGAAATAAAAGTAGTGAGATGGGAAACAGGATACAATTTGGCCAGAATCCTGCATCCTTCTTGGTACAGCTTCTCAGTTTGCCCAGCCCATTCCTACATAGCATCCTAAAGACAGAATGAGAATAAGAGAAAGGGAAAGGAGAAAGGATGGAAGAAAGGAAATTAGTGCTTTCTGTGAGGAATGAGCAAATGGCATGGAGAGGAAAACAGCTTGCTTCGTGAGTCTGCTTGCTCCATGAGCTGAGTTGTATATTCGCCAGGTGGTGAGGAGGGCAGAGGCAGCCACAAAGCTCAGAACAGCTGCTCCTTTCTCTTCTTCCACTCAATGTTTAGAGAGTCTGGGCAGTTTAGAGGTGGCCACTAGGGAGCAGCAGCAGATGGCTGCCATGCTCTGGAGGGGTAGTCTTGGATGTGAAGGCTCCAGTTACGAAAAGAAGCTATCTTTTATACGTTTTAAAGATGATCGATTAGAAGGCTGTAAAAAAGCACATTCGTGGAAAATTACCAGTTTTAAATTTGGTCTTTAATTAATTTTTCTTTATTTTAGTGGTATTTTGAATTATGCATCAGCAATAGGAAAATCACTAAACTTAAAGAAAAAACAGAGAGAGAGAATTAAACAACCACCTATTTTTCTCTTCCCATCCTGGCCTTATTCATCTGAAGCAAGGGGTGAATGGTCAAGTGACAAACCTATAAGGGAATTTTTCAGATGCAACTCAGTTTTACTGAGAACTTACTCTGTGTGCCAATTACAGTCACTAGCCTTCTCCATGGACATGATCTTATGTGAGGTAGATATAAACAGGTGTTTTGCTAAGTAAAAGTAAAAGATTTCACTACACACACACACACACACACACACACACACACACGACACAAAAGTTTAATAAACAATATTAGAAGTTTAATTTTTTTAAGATGTATAGACATCCAATTCTGACTAAATTCACACTTACTTCAGAATAGGTCAAAAATTATCCCAAAGGAGAAAGTTTTGGTTTTTGTTGTTTTTTTTTTTTTCTCTTAATGTGATATTGTGAGACTGGTATTCTCTATAAAAAATGATTATGGCCCTCACAAATAATAGCTAAGAATTCTACAGCATTTTCAAGTTTACAAGGCATTTTCAAATACAAAACTCCTTTGATCTTTAAGAAAAGTCTGTCAAATAAGAACCCCTGTATAATAGGAACCTTCAACTCATAGAGGAGGAACAATTTCAGAGCAGGACTGTGCTGACTAAAGTCAGCTTCTACACAGGAATAGTGACATTTTAACAAGCCCGTGGCAGGCGATAAACATAACTAGGCTTTGCTCTGACGCTGGTAAAACATGTCACAATTGGCCGGCTAGTTTTATAAAGTTTTTATGGGAAGGGCAAAAGTAGTTGGTATTCTAGGAAAAGAAATGTGACTTGCCTGTCTTCTGGAGTGCACAGGAGTGTCCATAATTTGTTAGCTGAACTAAAGCTCAGCCCCAATGTCTCCCGAATTGGTCCCTTAAATCATTCACTTACATATGCAAAATTGTAGCATTTAAGGGATTAGTAAAGATTAATTTTTTTTTTTTGCTCTATAATGCCTTTATTGGTAGGTTGTATTAAAATACATTTCATTTACATTAGAGATGTTACTTTTTGTACTTCCCTTTATATAGTTTAATTATAATCATAACTCACCACAACATTGACATAAATTTAAGTTATTTTCCCAGGAATGGAAATTGATTGGGCTAATCCATCCACAATTTTTTTCCAGTATATGATATATCCACATGTTTTCCAGAATGGAAGGGTCTATGTGGTGTAATTTTTATTTATTTATTTATTAAGTTTTATTTTATTTTGTAAATATACAATGCGATTGATTATTGTGGTCCATTACCGAAACTTCTCTCCCCCCTGCTTCTCTCCCTCCCTCCCAACAATCTCATATCTCTTCGTTTGTCGTAACAACAATTGTGATTGTCTTCTTCCCTCCCCCATCTTAATTTTTTATTTATTTACTTATTTTTAGCTCCCACAAATAAATGAGAAAATGTGATATTTCTCTTTCTGTGCCTGACATGTTTCATGTAATATAATTCTCTCTAGGTCCATCCGTGTTGCTGCAAATGGCAGTATTTCATTCTTTTTATAGCAGAGTAGTATTCCATTGTGTAGATATACCACATTTTCCATATCCACTCATCTGATGATGGACATTTGGGCTGGTTCCAACTCTTAGCTATTGTAAATAGTGCTGCAATGAACATTGGAGTACAGGTAGACCTTCGACTTGATGATTTCCATTCCTCTGGGTATATTCCCAGCAGTAGAATAGCTGGGTCATATGGTAGATATATCTGCAATTGTTTGAGGAACCTCCATACCATTTTCCATAAAGGCTGCACCATTTTGCAGTCCCATCAACAGTGTATGAGAGTTCCTTTTTCTCCACAAACTTGCCAGCATTTATCATTCATAGTCTTTTGGATATTAGCCATCCTAACTGGGGTGAGATGTTATCTTGGTGTGGTTTTGATTTCCGTTTCCCAAATGCTGAGTGATATTGAGCATTTCCATGTGTCTGTTGGCCATTCGTATATCTTCCTTTGAGAAATGCCTATTTAGCTCCTTTGCCCATTATTTAATTGCATTACTTGTTTTTGTTGTTGTTGTTCTAAAGCTGTTTGAGTTCCTTGTATATTCTGGATATTAATCCTTTGTTTGATGTATATTTTACAAATATTTTCTCCCACTCTGTTGGTTGTCTTTTAACTCTGTTAGTTGTTTCTTTGGCTGTGCAGAAGCTTTTTAGTTTGATATAATCACATTTGTTTATTTTTCTTTTGGTTCCCATGCTTTTGGGGTCGTATTCATGAAGTCTATGCCCAGTCCCACTTCCTGGAGTGTTTCCCCTATGTTTTCTTTTAGAAGTTTTATTGTTTCAGGGTGCATATTTGATTCTTTAATCCATTTTGAGTTGATTTTTGTAATGGTGACAGGTATGGGTCTAGTTTCATTCTCCTGCTTATGGATATCCAATTATCCCAGTACCATTTGCTGAAGAGGCAGTCTCTTCCCCAGTGTGTAGACTTGGTGCTTTTGACAAAGATCAGATGGCTGTAGGTGTGTGGGTTGATTTCTGGATTTTCTATTCTATTGCATTGATCCATCTGGAATAGCTGATCCATTGACCAGCTTTTTTGGATATTATAGCTTCGTACTATAGTTTAAAGTCAGGTAGTGTTATGCCTCCAGCTTTATTTATTTATTTATTTATTGCTCAGAATTGCTTTGGCTATGTGTGGTCTTTTGTTATTCCATATAAATGTCTGGATAATATTTTTTCCATTTCTGAGAAAAATGTCATTGGAATTTTGATGGGGATTGCATTGAATTTGTAGATCACTTTGGGTAGTATGGACATTTTCACAATGTTGATTATTCCAATCCAAGAGCATGGGATATCTTTCCATCATCTTGTGTCCTCTTTAATTTCTCTCAACGGTGGTCTGTAGCTCTCATTATAGAGATTTTTCACATCCTTGGTTAAATCTATTCCTAAGTATTTTATTTTTTTGTTGGCTATTGTAAATGGGCTAGCTTTCTTGATTTCTCTTTTTGCATGTTCACTATTGGAGAATAGAAATGCTACTGATTTTTGTGTGTTGATTTTGTATCCTGCAGCCTTGCTGAAATCATTTATCAACTCCAAGAGTTATTTTGTAGAGGCTTTTGGCTATTTGATATATAGGATCATGTCATCTGCAAAGAGAAACAGTTTGACTTCATCTTTTCCAATCTGGATGCCCTTTCTTTTTTCTCTTCTCTGATTACTCTGGCTAGTACTTCCAAGGTTGAATAGGACTGGTGAGAGTGGGCATCCTTCTCCAGTTCCTGTTCTCATTCAGGATGATATTGGCAGTGGGTTTATCATATATGGCTTATCAATTATGTTCAGATACTTTCCATCTTTACCTAACTTGTAGAAAGTCTTTATCACAAACAATTGATTAATTTTGTCAAATGCTTTTTCAGCATCTATAGAGATGATCATATGGTCCTTGTCTTTGATTTTATTGATATGGTGTATCACACGTATTGATTTGCATATGTTGAACCAACCTTGCATCCATGGGATGAATCCCCCTTGATCATGGTGTATAGTTTTGCATATGTGTTGCTGTATTCAGTTAGCTAGTATTTTATTGAGGATTTGTGCATCTATATTCATCAAGGATATTGCTTATAGTTTTCTTTCTTGTTGTATCTTTATCTGGTTTTGGTATCAGGGTGATGTTTGCTTCATAGAATGAGTTTGGGAGAACTGCCTCTGTTTCAATCTTTTGGAATAGTTTGTAGAGAACTGGTGTCAATTCCTCTTTGAATGTTTGGTAGAATTCTGCTCTGAATCCATCTGGTCCTGGGCTTTTCTTTGTTGGGAGCCTTCTGATAACAGCTTCAATCTCTTTAATTGTTATTGGTCTGTTCAGATTTTCTACATCTTCTTGGCTCGGTTTTTGTAGTTTGTGTTTTCAGAAATATATCCATTTCCTCCATATTTTCAAGTTTGTTGGCATATAGTTTTTTATACTAGTCACTAATAATTTCTTATATTTCTGAGGTATAATTTGTAATATCACCTTTTTCATTTCTAATTTTTGTTATTTGGGTCTTCTCTCTTCCTTTTTTAGTTAGCCACACTAATGGTTTGTTAATTTTATTTATCTTTTCAAAAATCCAACTTTTTGATTCATTGACATTTTGCATTGTTTTTTGGGTTTTGATTTCATGAAGTTTTGCTCTGATCTTAATGATTTCTTTCCACCTACTAACTTTGGGTTTGGATTGTTCTTGTTTTTCTAGTTCTTTAAAGTGAAGTATTAGGTTGTTTACTTGCCATCTTTCCATTCTTCTGAAGTAAGCATTTAATGTGATAAATTTTCCCCTCAGTACTGCTTATACAGTATCCCACAGGTTTTGGTATGATGTATGATTGTTTTCATTAGTTTCAATAAATTTTTTGATTTCCTGTTTAATTTCTTCTTGGACCCATATGTCATTAAGTAGAATGCTGTTTAATTTCCATGTGTTTGTATATTTTCCAGAATTTCATTTGTTATTGATTTCTAATTTTAATCTATTGTGGTCTGAAAAATACATGGGATAATTCCAACTTTTTTGAATATGTTGAGACTTAATTTGTGACCTAATTTGTGATCTATACTGAAGAATGATCTATGTGCTGCTGAGGAGAATCAATATTCTGAGGTTGTTGGATGTAATGTTCTGTAGATATCTGCCAAGTCCAGTTGGTCTAGAGTGTTGTTTAGATCTTGTGTTTCTCTGCTGATTCTTTGCCTAGATAATCTGTCCAATATTGCTAGTGGGGTGTTCAGGTCCCCTGCTACTATGGTATTAGTGTCTATCTCCTTCTTTAGGTCTAAAAGAGTTACTTTATAAATCTAGATGCTCTGACATTGGGCGTGTATATATTTATGAATAGTATGTCTTCTTGATAGATAAATCCTTTTATCACTATGTAGTGGCCCTCTTCAACTCTTTTTATGGTTTTTTAGTTTAAAGTCAATTTTATCAATATAAGAATAGCTACTCCAGTTTGTTTTTCATTTCTATTTGCACTGTATACTTTTTCCATCCCTTCACTCTTTGTCTATGTGTGTCATTATAGGTGAGGTGAGTCTCTAGAAAGCAGCATATAGTTGGGTCCACCTTTTTAATCCAGTCAATCAGTCTGTGTCTTTTGAGTATGTAATTTAATCCTTTTACATTAAGAGTTATAATTGAAAAGTGTTGATTTACTCCTAGCATTTTATTGATTTTTGTTTGGATGTCATTAGGGTCTTTTGTTCCTTTCTTTCTGATTTAATGTTTGTCTTCTGTATTTGTTGGTTTCTTAAGTGGTAGATAATTTTTTTTTCTCTCTTCAGTGTTAGCCTTTTTATTTTACTAGTAGGTTTTGATTTTTCTTGAGCTTTTGTGGCATTGGTAGTTATTTTTCAGGTACGAAACCCAGTGCTTCCTTGAGAATTTCTTGTAAGGGTGGTCATGTGGTAGTGAACTCCCACAGTTTATGTTTGTCTGAGAACTATACTATTTGTCCTTCATTTTGGAAGGACAGCCTTGCAGGTTAAAGTATTCTTGGCTGGCAACTCTACCTTTAGTATTTTAAATATATCATCCCATACCTTTCTGTCTTGTAGGGTTTGTGATGAAAAGTCTGATGTTAATCTGATTGGGGCTCCCTTATTGGTGACTTGATGCTTCTCTCTTGCAGCTTTTAAATTCTTTCTTTAAGTTTTGCCAATTTGACTATAACATGTCTTGGAGAAGACCTTTTGGGGTTGAATCCATTTGGGGATCTTTGAGCTTCCTGAATCTGAAGATCTGTGTCTTTTCCTATACCTGGGAATTTTTCTGCCACTATTTTGTTGAATATGCTTTCAATGCAGTCTCATTTTTCCTCCCCTTCTGGAATACCCATGACTCAGATATTTGAACACTTAAGATTGTCTGATATCCCTCTTAGATTTTCTTCAATGCCTTTAATTATTATTATTATTATTTTTGTCTGCCTGTGTTATTTCAAACAGCCCATCTTCAAGGTCACAAGTTCTCTCTTCTGCTTCTGCAAGCCTTCTGGTTAAACTCTCTATTGTGTTTTTTATTTCATTGGATGACTTCTTCAGCTCAGCAAGCTCTGCTACATTCTATTTCAGGGCATTGATTTCCTTGTACATTTCTTCTTTCAGATCCTGTATACTTTTCCTCATTTCATCGTGTTGGCTAGCTGAGTTTTCTGGTATCACATTTAGTTTCCTTAGAATTATCACTCAAAATTCCTTGTCAGTCATTGCAAGGGCTTCTTATTCTATAGGATCTAGAGGTTGAGAGTTATTACCCTTTGTTGGTGCACTTTCTTGATTTTTCATATTTCTGTTATCTTTCCTTTGGTGTTTAGTCATTGTGGCAAGGGATTTCATGGTCCACTCATTCGACACTAGTGTCTAGCTAGGATCCTGCCGAGACTGCCAATTTGGCAAGGTTGCCTCAGTGACTGTGGCTGGAAGGTTTGGGCCTCTGTGGGCTGTGGGGATTGGACTGGGCTGGGAGCCCAGCAGCGGTGCCTACCTGTTCCCATGCAGGTGCCTTGGGATGTGTGGTAGCCATGGTTCTCGGGACTCTCAGGTTGGGGGGGCTCTCTGGTCGGCACACACTTACCCAGGCTGGTGGGGTCTGGCAGCAGCAGCACCTAGTTGCTTGGTCGTGCTTTCACCTGGGTGCTCATGGTCACTGTGAGTCTCAGGCCTCTCCACGAGGGCCTCTCTGTTCAGCATGCATTTGCCTGGAGTGGTGGTGGTGTCCAGCAATGGCGGTGCCTACTTGCTCAGTCACGGTTTTCAAGATTAATTAATTTAAATGATACAATAGTAGTACTGTCATTAATTAATGTTGTAGAAATGGTTATTAAATAAATTTTGAAACAACTGTATCCTTGGATCAAAAGATTCCTAAATTTCTTAAAATGAGATCAGATCAATGTTGAGTTCAACGAAACACTACAGAACAGACTAGGGTGTTTTGTAATAGGAAAATTTGCTTTTCCCATATGAAAAACTATAAAAAAGTTGTTATTATGACAATAATTGATTTTTTCAGTAAATATCCATAAGTTAAATCATGCCCATTCTCTAATAATTTGAATTGTTATGCAGCACTTTTAAATGAAAATTGTTTCTGACAAACATCCTTTTTATACACTGTTACAGTTAGTCTTTCTAACTAATGCCCAGTTGTTATCAGGTCATTTCCTTACAGTGACTGATGCTAGTTATAGGATGAGATTTGCACCAAAAGTTGAGTCCCAAATTCCAAAATTTGCTGTTTAAATAGACCTTCTAAGATTTTCCTTCCTATTTCTTCTGTTTTCATGAAAATTATGAAATGCCCTCTTTCTAATTTGGAGCAGTTTACTTCATACCTTTAGTATGCTTTACCTTGATGCCTCTTGTCCAGCACATTCTAGATCCATCTAGCTTAAAAAAATGTGACTTCCTCCTTAAAGTTCTTTTTTTTCCTAAAATCTTTCTTCTGTATTCTCAGTTATTTAAAAGTCATCATGTGCTCCACTTTCTCCTGGTTTCCTGTATCCAATCAGTCATCAACTTCTTTTTCTTTCTTTTTTTTTTAGGTATAGAGATGCATATATTGATAAAATTTTTGTAGAAATATACATACATACATACATACATATTAAAAAGATAAGAAAATCAGGACAATTATGGCAGCAAGATAAATTCATGAAAATTTTTGCATGCAAAAATATACTTTATAAGTCTAAGTTTAATTTATTTTAAAAAGAATTACATAATCAGCTGTTCTTTCAGTTTACTTTTACCCTTCTTATGTTTTATGCAATTTGTTCAGTTAGAGTAATCACAAATTCCAGATTTAGGAATACATGGCAAATACTTCAAAACATTTTATTGTATGTGTTCATTTATTTATTCACTCAGTAAATCTTTAAATCTAAGCTCAGTTTACACTGTGAAAGATTATTTTTATTTATTTTTTTTCTGCTTGATTCTAATTCTTCAGTATTTCTAAAAGGGTTATGATAAAGATCAAATGAGTTAACAAATGTAAAACTCAACCTAGGTGAAAAATTCAATTTATGCCAACATCTCTCAAAGTAGGTTTCAAGGAATTAATTAGTTCCACAAAATTTTCTCCAAATAAAATGGAATTCTAAAGTGCAGCCTTATAACATCAAGGTCAAGGGTTTTGATACCTGTGCATGCCAGCTGCCAAAAAAAAAAAAAAAAAAAAAAAATGAAAATAGCAAAACCTTTTTTATTCCTATTTATGGTTAAATCAATTTATTAAACAGTATGTCTAATACCCCCTTCTCAGTCAGCCAGGATGTACTTTAGCATATTAAAGGCTCTAAGAAGTCTTACAGAAAAACAAAACAAAACAAAAGCAGTTATTCTAACACTCTCCAACTTATTTGAGCAGAAAGCCATTGTGTGCATACATATTAGCTATTTAAAAGCCTGAAGAACCAGTGTTCTGAGGAAGGCATTTGAGGAAATGCTGACTTGGACAAGAACCACAGTTGCCATCTTGGAAGTTATTTCAGCCACAGGTTTCCAACAGTTTTAGAAAAAAAAATTGTAAAAGAGACCATCTCCTAATGTTCAGAGTCATCACAAACACTCAAAAATAAATAAGATTCTGTCATGTGAGAAGCTATGCCATAAGGGTAGTAGAATGGTATTAACTTTCCTAGGCCAATTATTTCTTAAGAATCTCTTTAAAAATATGAAAAAAGTTCTATTCTTCCTGCAATGTCCAGCAATTGCTTATCCAGTCAGTAGCAGATGTGAAACTTCATCTCAGGAGAAAAGTTTAACATACAAATATGTGAACACCTGATAAAGAGTGGGAAGAACTCTCAGGAGTCTCAAGGAATGAGTAATCTCATGCCTGTGATGAAGGCAGAATTGAGATGTGATCACTATACCTGAGTTCTAATGCATCTACCTCCAGACATAAAACTGTTTACTGTGTACAAGGTAAAAGGCAATAAATGCTTTTGGACTGATTGCCTCAATGTTACAAGTTGAATGCAACCAAGTTTTAGAGGGCACAGTGGGAATTCGGAAATCATTAAAAATAAATCTAGCTCATGTTTATTGCTTATATGTGGCCTGTTCTTCTTTAAATCATGACATCCCCTACTCTTCAGAAATATGGAGCTTAACTCTTTTTTTATCTTCATTGAAAAGTGCATTTCAAATAAATTAGCATTTCCCAAATCTCATTAGTCATTTCTACTTAGCTCTGTTTGAATTCAGTGTATGTAACAGTAAATTTAGTTTTCCTACAGCAGAACCCTATTTTTTAAAGCACATTATAAAAACATGCTACTTTGAGAGCAAAAGAAAAATAATATCGTAGTAATTTTAAAAACATTTACATTTTTATTAAAACAGAGGTAAACAAAATAAGTTGTTATTCTCTCCCAGTTTAGTTTTAGTTTATGTAAAGCTAGGCTGGCTAATGTTGGAATCCTGCCAATGTCACCAATTGTTGCGCTCTTAATCCTGTTCGTGATGCCAATTGTGGAACTAGGGCTGGGTCTGAAGCTCACCGACCCCTCAAGCCCATTCACAGACTGGGTCACAAACCCTTCACACAACAGGCTGGGTCACCAGGCCCCTTACACGATGGTCTATGAGCCAGGTGATTTGCAAACAGAACCTTGGAAGTCGCTAGGTTGGAAAGCATGGCCGCGCTCACGGCTGCCACCTGAGGCACTAAACTCCAGCCACGGTGACGGCGTTGCACAGGCTCACTAACTCCACCCACACACAACCTGCCCACAAAGAATGCTGCACCACCCCCAACCTGGCCCAATGTGAGAGGGCCTGATTAAATTGTTCTATTTTCCCAACAGTTTAAATAGGCTGTAAACAGCCATGCTTCTTAGAATAAACACCACAAATTGAAAATAAGATGTGTTTTAATCACATATGAAAAATCTCTGAATTCCTAAACACTGGATGGTTTACACTGCAGCATTATTTCTATATAAATGAATGATTTAGGCCTTAAACTTATTAAATTTTAACTCTAAATAAACAAACAAACCAATAGGAAAATACTTTCTAACCTAACTCTCAAAATCTGAAGTATTCAATTCAAGAACAATAGGTCTGGAAAAGCTTTTACTGAATAACTATAGAAAATTCCTAATTTTATAAACCTTGGAATTGAGGCCCTAAATATTAAGTATTAAGCAAAAACTCACCTTCAGATTACTGAGAACTCGGTTAAAAACAAGTCTCCAATTTTCCACTTATGCTTTCCATGACATCATGGAGCTTCCTAGAGTCTATACATTAAGTTCAATTGTGCCTTAAATGATAAGAAATCACACTCTTATTACATATTTTGTGGAGGCCATTTATAGAAATTGGTTGATTCTTTGATAAGCCAATTTTAAGGATAGGACAATTAGTTACCCAAGTTTAAAGAATTTAATTCACAGTCACCAAACTTAAAGTATGTCTTATGGGGGTTTATATAACATGTGACAAATGCAGTGTCCTCTTGTTCCCTTTAGAAAAATCTCACAAAGAGGTTAGATAACTGGTCTCAAGGATCATGTAGTGGCTTAATCTAAAAGTCATATCTGACTTTTGGAATCTAACAAAATGGCCTGAATGCAAAAAAGTGCATATACTAATAGATCTGACAGCTAGAAAAGCAGTTAAATGAGAACTAGTTGCAGCAAAGCCTGGCAGAGTGTTAGAAAACTTGAAAAATATAGAGAAGGAACAACTTTGAAGAATTCTTGGAAACTCAGTAAAAGAATTTGCTTCTAGTGCCATAAATAGTGTAATATTGATAGAAGGGATTGAAAGATGAAGCAAGAGAAAAGAGAGTGTAGTTCTGTTTTTGCAGAATATAATGTTAAAAGAACTTAAATCCAGTTATTATTCTTTTTAAATAAAAAGTTTTCCCATAGGTACCTTTGCTGCAAGTGTAGTAAGTGTACTGTAACCAAGGGGTCGCTATGCCAGTTATGAAGGATTCAGGGTGCATGTTTTAGCAATGAAGTTTCTCATTTCTAAAAAATATTCCATATTAAAAGGTCAAATATATTTTATACTGTTAAGTAAAAATGATTGGAGGAGGGGTAGCGAGATGGCAGAGTAGGACTTTCCAGCAACTTTCCCCAACAGAAACATCAATTTGAACAACTATCCACACACAAAAATTAGTACAAAAGAGCTAAGGAATCCAGGTGAGAGATCATAGAACCTTGTTGTAGCACAATAATAAAAAAAGAAACATTGAAGAGGGTGGGAAGAACAGTTTTACATTACTCATGTCATCCCTCCCTCAACCCCAGGCAGGATAGAGCAAAGAGACATATTGCCCACTTGGGGAAAAAAGAAGGAAGTGAACACTGGGCCAATCAGAGAAAAACTCACCACAGAGCAGACCTCCATGGCCCCATATTATCAGGTGCCTATGGACTGAGCCTCTAGACCACTTCCCACCCAAATGTCAGGTGGAATTAGGCAGTGCTAGGCTTCAGACTTATGTGGCAAATTCAGTCTCTGGCCTGCACCACTGCAGGGCTGATATCAATAACTCTGGGCTCTGGACAGCCCTCAGCAATTGCAGGCTTCAGTGAGCCCTGGCTCCAGGTACACCTCAGTAGTCACACACCAGCTACAACTGCCCCAGGCTCCTGGCCCACCCCAGTGCTATGCCTGATTTACAAAACTCCAGGATACTGGCAGCACAGCACTGGCTGCATTTATCCTAGGCATCTGGCCCAACCCAGCACTGCACATGATGCAGAAGGCCCCAAGCTTCTGGCAGTGCTGTGCCAGTTGCAGTTGCCTCAATCTTCTGGCACTCGCTAGTGCCACAACTGCAACAGATGTTTTCCATATGAAACTGGTCTGAGATGACTTGAATAAATACCTACCTTAAAGAAATGAAGGTGTATGAAATGCCTGGCAAAATGTCAAAATAACTATTTTAAGGAAGCTCAGTGAATGTCAAGAAAATATAGAGAAACAATTAAAAAACATGAGGAAATCAATAAGTGACCAGAATGAGAAATTTAATAGGAAGATTAAAATAATAATAATTAAGTCAAACGGAATTTCTACAGCTGAAAAATACAATGGACAAAATGGAATTGTAATAGAAAGCATCAATAGCAGAGTTGATCAAGTAGAAGAAAGAATCTGTGAACTCAAAGAGAGATTATTTGAAAATATACACAGAAAAGCAAAAAAAGGAAAAAAGAATAAAAATGAATGAAGAAAGCTTACAGGATTTATGGCATAGTATCAAATGAGCAAATATACAAGTTATAGGAGTTAAAGAAGGAGAAAAGGAAGAAAAAGGGGTAGCAAGCTTATTTAAAGAAACATCAGCACACAACTTTTCAAACCTAGAGAAAGATGTAAACATTCAGGTACACGAAGGTCAAAGATCTCTGATCAGATTCAATCCAAATAAGACTACCTCAAGACATGTTATAATTAAACTGTCCAAAATCAAAGACAAAGAGAGGATCCTGAAAACAGCAAAAGAAAGGAGCAAGTAACATACAAGGGAGTTCCAATATGGCAGCAGCAGACTTCTCAGCAGAAAATTTACAGGCCAGGAGAGAGTGGGATAATATATTCAGAGTGCTAAAGAAAAAAAACCTGCCAATCATGAATACTGAACCCCACAAGGCTATACATCGGAAAAGAATAAGAGATAAAGACTTTCCCAGACAAACAAAAGCTAAGGGACTATGTCTTTCTTACAAGTGTCTTTCTTATAAGTCACCAGACCTGTTTTATAAGAAATGCTAAAGGGTGTTCTTCAAGCTGAAAGAAAAGGATGTTAATGAGTAACATGAAAACATCTCAAAGTATAAAACTCACTGGTAAAGTAAGTATACAAATTTAGTATACTCTAATAGTATAATGGTGGTATGTAATTACTTTTATCTTTAGTATGAAAGTTAAAAGTCAAAACTATTAAAAATGATAAAGCCTATCATAATTTGTTAAGGGATATACAAAGATATAAATTATGACATCAAAACTTCAAAATGCTGGGGTGAGTGAAGTAAAAGTGTAGAGGGTTTTTTTTAATGTTTTGCTTTGTTTAGCAATCAAGGTTGTTATTAGCTTAAAATAACCTGCTATCAATATAAGATGTTTTTGTAAGCCTCATGGTAACTACAAAGCAAAAATTTATATTAGACACACAAAAAAATAAAAAGCAAGGATTCAATACATGCCACTAGAAAAGAAAATCCCTTAGTCACAAAGGAAGATAACAAGAGATGATGAAAGGAACAAATGATTTACAAAACAACTAGAGAAAATTAATAAAATAGTAGGCTTACACACCAACAATTACCTTGAATGAAAAGGGATTAAATTCTCCAATCAAGAGGCATAGAGTGGCTGAATGGTTCTACAAAAATACAAGATACAACAGTATGCTGCCTACAAAAGACTCATTTTACCTGTAAAAACACACATAGACTGAAAATGAAGAAATGGGAAAATATATTCCATGTAAATGGTAATCAAAAGAAAGCAGAAGTAGCCACAGTTATAGCAGATGAAACAGAGTTTAATCTAAAAGCTATAAAAGAGACAAAGAAGTCTTTATATAATGATAAAGGGGTGAATTTAGTAAGAGGATATAACAATAGTAAATACATATGCACCCAATATCAGAGTATCTAAATATATAAAGTAAATAACTGAAGGGAGAGACACACTGCAAAACAATACTAGCAGAGAACTTCAACACCCCATTGTTAGCAACACACAGATCATTCAGTGAGAAAATCAATAAGGAAAAATCTGAATTAAACTGCACTATAAATCAAATGAATCTAATAGACATGCAGAAAACATCCATCCAACAGCTACAGAATATACATTCTTCTCAACTGCACATGGAGCATTATCCAAAATAGGTCACATGATAGCCTATGAAACAAGTCTTAAAAAACTTAAGACTGAAATGATATCAAGTATCTTTTCTCACTGCAATGGTAGAAAACTAGAAATCAATAACAAAAGGAATTTTTAAAAATTCACAAATACATGGAAATTAAACAACATGCTCCTAAGCAACTAATAGGTCAATGAAGAAATTAAAGGAAAAATTTTAAAATTTCTTGTGACAAACAAAAATGTAACCACAACATACCAAAATCTATGGGATACAGCAAAAGTATTTCTAAGAGGGAACTTTATAGCAATAAACACCTACATGAAAAAGATTTCAAATAAACAACCTAGCACTGCATGTCAAGAAACTAGCAAAACAAGAACAAACTAAGCCAAAGGTTAGCAAAAGAATTGAAATAATAAATATCAGAGCAGAAATAAATAAAACAGGGACTAGTAAAATCATAGAAAAGATTATCAAAACTAAGAGTTGTTTTTTTGAAAAGATACAAAATCAACAAAACCTTAGCTAGACTAAATAAGAAAATAAAGGAGAGAAGCCTAGAATAAATACAATCAGAAATGAAAGAGTGACATTACAACTGATAAACAGAAATACAAAGAATAAGAAACTATTATGAGTAATTATACACCAACAAATTGGAACCTAGAAGAAATGAATAAACACCTTGATGTATACAACCTACCAAAACAGAAAACCTTAACAGAATATTAATCAATAAGGAGATAAAACTAGTAATAAAAAAGCTTCTCATCAAAGAAAATCCCAAGCCCTGATGGCTTCACCGGTGAATTCTATCAAACATTTAAATAATCAATACAAGCTCTTTTAAGTCCCTTTCAAAATATTAAAGAGGAGGAAATTCTTTCAAACATTTTATGAAGACAGCATCACCCTAATAGCCAATATCCCTGATGAACGCAGATGCAAAAATCTTCAACAAAATATTAGCAAACCAAATTCAACAGCACATTACAATGATCATTTATCATGATCAAGTGTAATTCATATGAGGGATGAAAAAGGATGGTTCAACATGAATAAATGAATAAATGTGATGCATCACATTAACCAGAATAAAGGGAAAAAATCATGATCATTCCAATATATGCAGAAAAAGCATCTGACAAAATTAAACATCTTTTCATGATAAAAATTCTCAATGAATTAGGTATAGAAGAAATGTACCTCAACACAATAAAGGCCATATATGACAAACTCACAGCTAACATCATACTCAATGAGGAAGAGTTTAAAGCTTTTCCTTTAAGATCCCAAACAAGATAAGGATGCCCACTCTCACTACTTCTACTCAATATAATATTTAAGGTCCTAACCAGAAGATTCAGTAAAGTTACAGGAAACAAAATCAACATACAAAAATCAGCAAAATTTCTATATACTAACAGTCTGCTATCTGGAAAAAAAAAAAATAGGAAAACAATCCCATTTACAATAGCTACCAAAAAAACGCCCACAGAATTTAGGAAAATATTAACCTAGGAAGTAAAAGATCTATATGACTAAAACTATAAAACATTGTTTAAAAGAAATTGAAGAAGACATGGATAAATGGAAAGAGATCCCATGTTCACGGATTAGAAGAATTAATATTTTCGAAATGTCTATACTACACAAAGCAATCTACAGATTCCATGCAATACCTATCAAAATACCAATAACATTCTCCACAGAAATAGAAAAAAAAAAATCTCAAAATTCATATGGAACCATCAAAGATCCCAAATAGCCAAAGTAATCCTGAGCAAAAAGAACAAAGCTTAAGGCATCACACCACCTGGCTTCAAAATATACCACCATGCTATAGTAATCAAAACATCAAGGTGTTTGCATAAAATCGGACACAGACCAAATACATGTATTGATAGCAAACTGATTTTTGACAGAGGCACTGTATTAGCCCGTTTCTGTTGCTTATAATAAAATACTTGAAACTGGGTAATTTATAAAGAAAGTGAAATTTATTCCTTACAGTTTCTGAGGCTGGGAAGTCCAAAGTCCATCTGGTGGTGGTAAGATAGTGGAAACGGAGAGAGCAGAGAGACAGACTCTCCTCTCCTTTTAAAGCCCTCAGAATCATGCCTTTGACCACCATTTTTAATCCATTCACTACTGCATGGCCCTACAATCCAATCACCTGGGCTCCACCTTTCAATTAACATAATAGGATTTCTCACCCTCTTAACAGTCACAGTGGGGCTAAGTTTCTAATACGTAAAACTTGAAGGACACAATTCAACCTTTGGTGAGTTTTGGGGGGACATAATTCAATCCACTATGGGCACCAAGGACATACAATTAGAAAAGAACAGTTACTTCATTAAATGGTGTTAGGAAAACTGAATATCCACATGCAGAAGAATAAAATTAGGCCCTCATTTCATAGCATACACAAAAAATTAACTCAAAGTGGACTAAAAACTCAAATGTAAGACCCAATGCTATGACAGTATCAGAAGAAAACATAGGGAAAAATCTTCAAGGCATGTGTCTGTGCAATGAGTTTTCAGATATGACTTCTAAGCATGGGCAACAAAAGCAAAAATAGACAAATGTTATTACATCAAACCAAAAAGCTTCTGCACAGCAAAGAAAACAACAGAGTGAAGAGACAAACAACAGAATGAAGGAAAACATTTGTGAACTATATCTGATAAGGGGTTTATATCTAAAATATATAAAGAACTCAAACAACTCAATAGCAAGGAAACAAATAACCCAATTAAAAAATGGGGAAAGGACATGAATAGATATTTCTTAAAAGAAGAGACACAATTGGCCAACATGTATAAGAATAAAGCTCAACATCACTAACCATCAGGCAAATATAAATTAAAACCACAATGAGATATCACCTCAGACCTGTTAGAAAGGCTATTATCAAAAAAACAAAAGACAATAAGTGTTGGCAAGGATGTGAATATACACTGCTGATGGAAATGTAAATTTATACACCATTATGAAAAACAACAGAAAGATTTCTCCAAAAATTAAAAATAGAAACTACCATATGATCCAGCAATCCCACTAGTGGATATATAGCCGAAAGAAATCAAATCAGTATGTCAAAGAGGTATTTACATTCCCATGTTCATTGCAGTGCTATTCACAATAGCCAAGATATGGAATTAACCTAAGTGTCCATCAACAGATGAATGGATAAAGAAACTGTAGTATATGTACACAATGGAATATTATTCAGCCTTTAAAATAAAGAAATCCTGTAGCTTGCAAGAACATGAATGAATCCAGAGGACATTAAGTGAAATAAGCCAAGAACAGAGAAATACTTCATGACCTCACCTATATGTGAAATCTAGTAGAATGGTGGTTACCCAGGTCTGAGTGGTTAATGGAGAGGGCAGGTGAATTGGAGGATTGTTGGTCAATGGATATATAATTTCAGTTACGAAGAATAATTCAAGACATGTACTATATAATATAGTGGCTATGGTTATAACAATCTACTTATATTATTGAAAATTACTAAGAAAGTAGATCTTAAGTGTTCTCACCACAAAAAGAAAAATAACTATGTGAGGTTATACATAGATCAATTAGCTAAATTTAGTAATTTCACAATGAATATATACTTTAAAATATCATGCTTTACACAGTACATACATACAGTTTTATCTGTCAATTAAAAAATGTGATTTAGTTAATTCTTTTTGTTTGTTTGTTTGTTTTTGTCTTTTTCGTGACCAGTAAGGGGATCGCAACCCATGGTGTGGTGTCGTCCACACCGCGCTCAGCCAGTGAGCGCACTGGCCATTCCTATATAGGATCCGAACCCGCGGCAGGAGTGTCGCTGTGCTCCCAGTGCCGCACTCTCCCGAGTGCGCCACGGGCTCGGCCCTGATTTAGTTTAATTCTAAGACAAAGGACATCACTCTACCCTGCTGTTTCTTTCTAAAAACAATTCAACAAATGCTTATAGCAGATTTATCCATAATTCTTTTACAGATGTCTTTCAAGGGGTGAATGCTTAATCAAATTATGGTACATCCATACAGTGGAATATTACTCAAAAATAAAAGGAATGCAACAATGTGGATGAATTTTGAAAGACTTATGCTGAGTAAAAAAAAAACAAATCCAAAGGCTTAAATTTTGTATAATTTTGTTTGCATAACATTCTTGACATGACTGTCTGATATGGATAGAGAACATGTTAGTACTTGTCAGGCACTGGGAGGAGAAATGTGGGAGGAAAGTGGGTAATATGGGGGCGACAGGAGGGATCCTTGTGAGGATAGAAATGTTCCGTATGTTTGCTGTGGTAATACATACACAGACCTACATGGGAGCAAAATCGTAGAGAACTATGTGCACATACACACAGAACTCAAAGGAGTACAAATAAAACTGGGGAGATTTAAACAAGATTGGTGGATTGTATAAAAGTCAACGTCCTGATTGTGATAGTATACTACAATTCTGTATGATGTTATCATGGGGACACTGAGTAAAGGAAACACTGGATTTCTATTATTTCCTACAATTGCATATGAATCTGCAATTGTCTCAAAATATGTTCGATTACAAATAATTGTATAATAAATAGAGCAATCAAATACCAATACAATTTAGTACATTTTTGTGTCCTTGTTATATCCTTCTGTTATTTAGTTACATAGATCTAAAGATAGAACATTATTTTACATCTCAAACCCCTAGGTTTACACAGAATTGCATATTTCTGCAACTTTACTTGAAGCTGAGGGATCCATAATCTCAGTAAGATAGGATAGTGAGTTGAAGAGGATTCCAGCTTCTGGGTCTTTTCCCTGCTTAATACATTGGAAGCTTTGAGGAAGATACGCTAGACTCCAATTCAGTCACCAGACATGTTAACTTGACTCTTTTTAGTTTTATGCTCTTATCAGCTACTGACCTCTATCTACAGCTGAGGGTTACATATTTTATTCATATGTAATGACTATCAAAAAGTTCGTGGAAAATTTCATACTATCTTTTAATTCTATTTTCCATGAGCTTTTTTAAGTACTCGTGTACTTTTCAGTTCTTAGTCGTAATTCTCTAGTATATTGTAGATTTCACATAAAACTAATGAGTCCATTGAGCTTTGAAAAGTACCCTAGGATATGAGGTTTACATATATTTTAGTAAATTTACCATAAGGAAATGACTTTTTACCAGTTATTCCTCTATATCAGAGTATCATTTTACATTTATAATCTTATTTTAACCTAAATTATTCTACTCATCAGGTTAAAATTATACTTACTTTACTCCTCCCAAGGTTAAAATAAGGAATAAAGTACAATTTATTCTCATTTTTATTACTTTATTATCCCCATAAAAGTCTAGAGTCACCATCTTCCTTTATCCCTCTTTGGTGCTGGTATTAAAGAGACATTTTTTAGTTTATGTCATGTCCTTTGATTTGCCTTTTCTAATTCAATCTCTATTTTCCTATCAGTTTTCTTTTCTTTTTCTGTTACTTTTATTATTATATAAATAACTAATTATGCCTCTGTGGCTATTCCTATTTTTTATTCATAGTAATAGGTTTTTATGCTCTTTTTTCCTAATAAGCTGCTAGACATCCTAGACGTCCTAAACACTAGTAGATTACTCAAGTAATCTGCCTTCAACTGGATCTAAATAATTGAATTTAGTTTCTCAATTCCTAATCAGATTCAACCAGATTTGATATGGCATAGTTTTATATGTTTTTTAAATAGTAACATGATTATTTTACTTACTCTGCTGAACAGCCTGGATGAATCTATTGGTCATTATTATTGATGACAAAATTAAAGTTGACTACAAGTTAAAATTTATTAACTTCATTTATCCCCTCTTCCTAATTTTCTCTCTTGTTTTTTTTTGTTTGTTTATCCTACTATGGTAAATGTAAGGCCTTTCAAATATTTCATGGGACAAGGTTAAAACAAAGTAGAAGGATAGGTAAGGGAGAGAGAATCTATTAGACAATTAGATAAAGTAGAAAAGAAAGTTAATTCTTAATTATGGTCTCTACTTAACTCATGGAACTACCTCTTCTTCAGTAAATCTGAAGATTTTGATTTTGAAAATCTTTGCTGCCAAAGACATTCTCCTGAAGTTTAAAGCTGAGCATATCTCTATTGGAAAACTCTCTATAGTCTTAAAAATATCTAAACATGTTTTCATTGTATTCGAGACCCTCTAAAATTTAGCTTCAAGACATCTTTCTTCACTCCCCACAATGTTCTCTGGTCAGATTGTCCTCCATTCTGACAGCTCAGCATCACACTCAGTTCCCTAAAGAAACGAAGCCCTTTTCTGCCTCCTTATTAAAACCTAGACTACAGTCCTCATCTGTATTATTGCACTTAAAATTTGCATTATGAAGTCCTTGTGAAGGCAGAATAGACCTTCCCATCCAATGGATCCTGCTCTATAGATATCAGGAAGCACTCAGTAACTCTAAAGCCCTCCAGAGTGTAAAAAGTTCTGCAAATGGCATGGGTAGGAATAAAAGCTAGTGGTGATAATAACAATAAATCCAGCAAAGTTTTATCCAGGCCCCACAGATGCACTCCCATTGTTTCTGCGTGTGTCTTTGGACTTTCCCTTTGTTTTTAATCTGGCTTGATCGCATGCATCCTATAACTAGAATCTCTGTTCTGGAGTTTGTCCTTGGCTACCTTGACAGCAGCTCCTAGCTCTACCCTTAGCATAGTGTGCACCTTAGTTATACCCTATCTCAGGATTAGTGTTTTAGGGTCAGCTCACCTTTATGACCTTGTGAAGATAACAGTGCTTTAATTTTTAATTCAATGAACATTTAGTGAGCCCCACATTGCACTGTTTGTTTTTTTAAAAATTTTAACTTCTCAATATACATTGTAGTTGATTTTCATAAACCTTTACCAATTCCTCTTCCCAACCCTCTCTCCCCGCCCCCTCCACATCATATCTGTTCACTTGTCTTAACAAGTTCAAGGATTGTTGTGATTGTTTTGTCATCTCCCCCCCACCCTTTATTTGTTTGTGTTTATTTATTTATTTTCAGCTCCTGCAAATATACAAAGCCAAGTAAAACAGGGTTTTTTTTGCACTCAATTATCTTGCTGTTCTACGAATGGAATGTAGGGGTCAGGCTGCCCCTATAAGGCCGTCCCTCTCAGGCCATCCAAATACTAGGGTCTTCCTGAACTATCTCCATTGAAGTGTTGTAAACTGACTAAACCAAAACAGTTCCTCAACTTCTCAGCCTTCAGACCAAGATAGAATATGTTTCCTTGTGAACACTGATCTTACTCTGCCAATAAAAATGTGTTTAAAATTGACAAAAATAAATGTAAACATCTGGATGCATTATGGGCTCATGAAAGAGGCACCGTCTTGGATTCTGCTCATGCCAAATGCTGCTATTTCAGGGGTGACAATAGAGACTAAATCTGAAATTTCTCTGAACCATTCCAACCACAGCCTTGGCACATTGGAGGTACTTTATTCTAGAATGAATGAACGAATAAGTGGATGATGGATAAAATGCTTTTTCTATGGCTTATATGCTCTTTCAGTCATTCCTAGCAACTAAAGTAATTTAAGATATAGATTGAAGTTCATCTATGTCAAAAAACTATCCAGTGCCCTTAGTTGGAGGTAGCTACTGAATCCTCTGAATTCACATAGTTTATTATTTACTTTGCACCTGTATAATTATGCATTTGTTATAGTTATTTGAGTATATGGTTGCCTTTAATGAATTATAAATCATTTGATATCTAGAAATATATTTTATTGAACCTTGTACTTTAAAAAGTTCATAGAAAAATAGAATTAAAAGATAATATGAATCTTTCCATGAACATTTTTTGTCTTGAATTATTTTTCTTTATTTTTTCAATTTATCATTATACAATGTAATCAATTTTCATGGCCCTTTCCCCCCCTTTCCCCTTTATAGCCCCAGCAACCTCAGTTCTGTTCTCTTAAAAAATGCAACGAATTATTGATTGTTGTATCTTTTTTTTTTTGCTGTTTGTTTGTTAACTTATTTAAGAAACCTCATATCATCCTGCCTGGCAGGGAGCAGTCACTGAATAAATAATCTGTGTACAGTCACATTTCCTAATCAATAATCTTGGATCATTGATCCATATTCAGTCAGTATGTAGAAAATATCAGCATATTATTCATGGCATATTTAATAAATTCTTATGAGCACCAGCTTTGGGCTTGGCAAGAATGTACTTAAAATATAATCAACTTAACATTTGCTCAACATGTCAGAAACATGATTTTACTAAATGCTTGTTATCTCATAAACAGAGATGAAAGTAATTACACAAAAATGACTTTTTGAAAAGAATAAATTAGCATCTAATAAACAAAAATACAGTTCTGAAGATTAAACATGTTGCTGTAAAGAAATAAAGCAGAACAAAGTATTTTCAGACCCGAGTACAAAGGCAGGGACTACAACAGCATTTATGGTTCCGCAGAATGCAGGGAAAGGTCTTAGGGAACTGATTCACATTCTTGCTTTGTGGGAAAGGGGATATTTTATATTATGCTTAGCTCAGAGGGTAGGTGTCACACTGAGAATAATATGAAAGCACATTTTCAAATGCAGGCAACTTTACAAAAGGGAAACAGAGTCAAAGACAAAATGCATGACTCCTAAGAGTGAAAGCCAACAAGGGGTCAAGTCTCCTCCCAAACACTGATCCAACTCCATTCACTCCATCACTATCTCAAGACTATTTTAATGTTTTTCATTATATAAAGCTGTTCCTCCAAGAAATTAATGAAGATAATGATTTTGGTACAAAAAAAAAAAGTTGACGTTTTTCCAGAACCACTAACACCCGAGGCAAATGGGGAGACTCACAAACTCTCCTTTTCTGTATTCCAAGCAAGCCGCAGAAGCCCTGCTATATGTACATATAACATGTACGTATTAGACTATTGATCGTTTACCAAAAAAGACATATGTTCAATTAAAATACAGTGTTATAAATACTATACTACAGATAGATACATAGTAAAGACTGATTTAATGGGGGTAAATTCCACCAGAAAATTTACTTAAGTTTCCATTTGTTCCCAAAGCATTTGAATTATGGAGTTCACCTTTTTTTAATTTTCATTTTTTCATATCTAAACAAATATTTTGGGTTTATTATATAAGCATGGGCAAGTTATCATGGTGTATATACTTCTTTTTACAACTACTCCCTACTCAGAACATCAAGATAAAGGCAGAAAAAAGACTTTGCATATACAGATTCCATTTGATTTCATATTGCAATATCCATTATGAGTCCTCTGTAGCCGACTGGTTATACTTGCAAAACAAAAATTATTACCACATTCACTTAACTCGTAGTATGTGTCAGAAAATGTTCTAGGATCTTTGTATATATAATTTCCTTTATTATCTCAAGAAATCTACAAAATAGATATTATAGTTTCCATGCAGAGGAAGAATCTGAGACTAAGAAAGGTAAAATAAGGTGTCCAAGGCCACACAATTCATTAATGAAAGGTTAGAATTCAAACCTCTTTCTGACTTTGGGGTCTTGTTCTTCACCATTATCTTATAATGTATTTAATATTCATAATAAACCTATCTATTACCCCTCTTTATGGATGAGACAACTGAGGCTCAGAGTTCAGTACCTTGTCAAAAGTTTCTCTTCCATGGAATGCACCAACGAAAATTAAATCAGGTTCAATGAAGCCCTTGTCCTTCAAATCACCCTTCCAAGTTGACATAGTGCCACTAATAATTGTGGCTGAGACACTCTTGTGAATCACTATTCTTTACTACTTTTCAATCCACCATCAAATTATTTATTTGAATATAAGGAGAAAAATAATAAAGTAAAACCAACAAAACATTTCTTTCATTCCTACAGTAATGGAGAAAAGAGAGGTTCTGGTTTGAAGCACTGAAAAGTGAGCCCTGAGTTATTTTCAGCACATCCAGTAACCCCAGTACATCTTCTCCCTGTGGACTCAAAGCAGCATATGGCTGTTCTTTTCACAGTCAGGCTCTTCTATATACTCTGAATCTCTAGGTAACAATATGTTTTATAATCACTAATAAGGACCACCTACCTCTTGAGAGATTCAGCCTAACAAAGTAGAGAGACCTACTTGTTCAAATTCACTCTCAGGTGGACAACACACCCTTCATACATGGTCTGAGATTACTGAATAGAAAACCTAAATCAAAATAAGAAAATTATGCTAAATGATTTTAACTGCTAATTAGGAACATATGTTATCTCCATAAAAAAAGAAAAAGGAACAATAATATTTGAAACAATTAAAGACAATGTTTCTGAAGAAATGAAATGCCTAAACATTTTCCAGGAAAACAAAAAAAAGAATAATCTACTTGCTTAAAGAAATTCATTCATTCTACTAAGATATATTCAGAGCAAATTTTATGCAGTCGAATTTGCCTAACCATATACTCTCTGTGCACAAAATTATCCTACGGTTGATTTCAGTCAGAAAAACTGTCTCTTTGAAAACAAGCAGAATTCAGTCCGAGAACTGACATAAATGCTTGCCATTGAGATTGAGAGACCTATCGTAAATCTGGTTTAGTAGAATAAGAAGAGATGGAGTATATGGAGAAGAATAAAATCCTCCTCTAAGTACCCTCCTTTGCTTCCTAAGATGATTCCCACCAGTGGTCAAGCCAGATTAGGAGCCTGGAACCTCTCTCTAGGCTCCATTGCAAAACTATATACACATCTTCATCAGTGCACCTGCTGCATTGTATTAGTATTGTTGGCTTGAGTGTCTGTCTTCCCTTCTAGCTTGTGAGTATCCCGAAGGAAGCGACCACATATTTACTCTAGTCCAAACACCTAGCACAGAGTATGAGCACAGAATAAGCTTATCAAATCTATTCAAAAATAACTGTTTAGGTGACCATACCAATCCACATGCTGCCATAGGAAAATAAACCATGCATTTATTTTATATAAAGTTTACTTTTTAAGTGCAGAAGATTTTCTAAAGTATTAAGGCCAGTATCAAAGACAGGCAGAGCCAAGTGTCTGTGGGGACAAATATTCAGCATTTTACCTTTTTTTTTTTGTCTTTTTTCGTGTCCGGCAACGGATCGCAACCCTAGGTGCTGCGCCCGCACCTCGCTCAGCCAGTGAGCAGGAACCAGTCTGTATGTGGGATCCGAACACTCGGCGGGAGCGTTGCCGCGCTCTCAAGCTGCGCACTGTAGCAGTGCGCCACCGGGCCGGCCCAATATTCAGCATTTTACCTTTTTTTTTTTGTCTTTTTTCGTGTCCGGCAACGGATCGCAACCCTAGGTGCTGCGCCCGCACCTCGCTCAGCCAGTGAGCAGGAACCAGTCTGTATGTGGGATCCGAACACTCGGCGGGAGCGTTGCCGCGCTCTCAAGCTGCGCACTGTAGCAGTGCGCCACCGGGCCGGCCCAATATTCAGCATTTTAAATGCAGAGATTTTTTTCTCAGAACTTTCTAAAGCAAACTTAGTGCCTCTATTAATAGGACCTTCACTTTTCTACTCACAACACTCATTGTCAGATCTCCCACAGACCATACAGAATCATGAGATACTGGACTACTAATAAGTAATAATTATGAATCTCAGGTGTAACAGGCATCAGACTAAGTGCTTTAGTGTATTATTTGGTTTAATCTTATTACAATCTTATAAGGTGGGTGCTACTAATGTTTCCATTTTAAAGATGATGAAACTGAAGCAAAGAACTGGTTTCAGTGCCTTGCCTAAGACCTATGCAGAATTTAAACAAATTGGTAGCTTTCCAAGCACCTTTCAAGCAGGTGCCTGATTCAACTACCAAGAAGAAGCAGTCATTTAATTTGTGCTGATAATCAGAATTCAATTTTTGATTTATAATCCCTCCCATAGTCTAATTCACTGTTTTCTTTTAAGAGTGCATTTTCCCTGTTTCAGTAAAACTAGCACTGCTATCTAGTAAATGATCATAATCACGCATGAGAAATAATTCTTACAAATTGTTTTGATATATTTTACGAATGATAACACAGTCATAAACACAAAACTTTCATGCACAATTAAATGTGCATAAAAGATCAGCTTGAAATTCAATATGAAGTTTCATAATAACTACATTATATGTATATAGAGAGAGATGTGTGTGTATGTGTACTTGTGTGTATAATCATTTTAGGTATCTGGTATTATATATTAGTGCATATATTTTCAAACATTGAATTCTGTTATATAAATCCTTAATCATAAACATATAACAGGCAGTTTGACTTTAATAAAAATCACATAAGTAGTAGCTTCCCTATTTTAATCCTTGTCAAATTCCTTTGTCATGTTTAATTATTTTATTTTACATACGTCCACTTTCAAAAGGGCCTTTGTCAAGTTATTGATCCACCTGTGGAGTTATCAAAGCTATGTTTTGATAAATGTCAATTTGGGTTGCAGAGCTATAGATATGATTTAATGAAGCAGCTACATGTAGCGAACTATAGATACATACTCTTACGTACATAGCACAGCAGCAGTTGGAAACATTAGTTGTCTATGCATTATTAAATGCAGAGCTGTGATAACTACAAGGAAGCAATTTCAAAGGGACTATAAATCATAAATACTCTAGCTGTGTTATTTCTCATCATCCACTTTTTTGCTGAGAATTTGTGTGACTGATGCTGCATAAACATATCACTTTGGGGACATATTATCACTTTGGGGAACATACAGAAGCAAAAAATGTATTAAAAATACCAAACTGATGTATTTTGAATGGATTAAAACACAGGAAAAACATGCACACTCTCACAGTACTATGGTAGCTTTAAGAATCAAGAAGAGAAAATGCTTTCACTTAAGAATGAATTACACATTAGAACAAAGCACAGTAGAAGAATATGTTCCTAGTTTACATGAAGCATTTTAAAAGCATTTTATTGCCTACAAACTTAACATTGCTGCTATAGCAATTCCTTGGGCACTAAATTCCTGTAAATAGTCCTATGTTTCTGTAGAAGAGATGCTATGTGAAGGAACTCCTATTCTCGACTGAGACTACAGGGCACGTTCCCTGCCTGCTTCCCTATACCTGAAGAAGACAGCGTGCACTGATATGAAGCCAAGGGCTATTAAAATGTGAAATAATACTTTACCTGATGGTAAACAGATGCTGCCCTTCCAACACCCTCCATCTCCACCCTACCACCACCATCCCCAGCCCTGTGCCCTGTGATTTCCTGGACTCCCCTTATCCATCAAGTTCAGGATTGGCTTTCTGCTCCAGAGCCCCTTATAACTAGTGGGTGTTGGTACCTGGCAGCTCTCCCCAAAGTCTCCAAAGACCCCTGCCCTAGGAGAGCTCCTCTGGGGGGCTATCCACCAGCCAGGCACAGGTGATGAAGCTCCTCCTCCCTGCCACCATACTCATTTGCTAACCCCTTTTGGAAAGAGATGGAGCCCCGAATGGCAGCAAGACACCCCTAGAGGCATATGCCAACTGCCTTCAGCACCATCCCCAATCCCTGGGAGATTATTCTGAGCTGGGCTCTCAAATTCACTCTCACATGGCCACTTGTAGGGACTGCAAGATTCGTGGGCTTTGTGCCTTCAGTGCCTGAGATAGACAGGGAAAGCAGGCAGCCCTAAAGGCTCTTAAATAATCTGAAGATCACCCTTGGATACATTAACTTTCCCTGGTGTTGCAATAGAAAGAAGTAATGTAAATACAGAACATGAGTCACTTTCATCAATTAGATGTAGCTACAAGGTATCACCTTATGATGTGGCAACAGTGATATAAACTTTTTTATTTTTTAAGTCCAATCTTTATCATTCTGGGCACATTCAGTCAGTTCAACCCCACTCCCAACATACATGCATGAGTGAGTCTTTCAGAAAAGGGCAAAATTTATCTAAGTGTATAGTCAATTAAAAGGAAATGAGATCTTTCATTAAATTCTTAAAGATATCAGGAGACTTCTCTGCAGAGGTTTAAGAATGTCCATAACATTTTAAAGTTGAAGGAAGTCATAAATTTTCTAAAAACTTTTTCTACAGGAAAATCTATTCTAAGAAAAGTTATATACATAAAAGTAAACCATTCCTCCTTGACAGCTATATACATTAATGAACATTTATATTGATACTTGCTTTTAAATGAAGCTGGTTGGTCCAGTGCCCAATGACTTTGTATTCTGTACTTTTGTTGGTTATTTGATACTGGAAGATATCATAACGTCCAGGAGCATCTCCATTTTCATTAAAAGTGACGGGTGTACCAGCACTACCTATAAAGATTTAGAAAACAATGTTAATAAAGTTTTAGTAAGATAGCCCACTGGGCTTATGTTTCTCTTAGAGAAAATGGAAGATAAAAATATATTGTGTGTGGTAAGTGACTGTAACCCATACAAGGTCATTCTTGATAGCATAATGCCTTTTACATGAAAAGAAGCCCAGACTCACATACAGGAATAAGATGCACTTTAAAATGCACATTAGAAAGTAAATGATGAGTATATACAAGTCAGGCAATACACATAATGGCTAAATAAATAAAAGTTGATAGGCTGAGCATTAAATACAGGCTACATAGAATGGCTGTTAATAGATAAAATGTAAATATCTTGAAGCATGACAGCTATTGTACAGTATGAACTACTAGAAATATGACAGGAGAATGTCCCAGCCAGACATCTGAGCATCAGCTCCACTCTGAAGGAGGTGCACTTTTCAATTTCTCTAACTTTGCTACCTTGGCCCGAGAGTACATCAATGTGAGCTACTATTGGGAACCCTCAATGGGTGAGACAGTGATCAATGGGAAGTCTCAACTCTGCTCAGATCATGAAAGTTTCCGATTCATTGTGACAAATGTAACTGGCAGAGCAGCAGGATGCAAGAAATGGAGCTTAGAAAAGTCTACATTTCTTGCATACTCTTTTCTAAACTCCACTTCTCTTGGAGGCTTTCATCTTTTCCCTTAAATAGCTTCTGCTCACTTTTACTTTCCCTCTTATTAACGTTTATGTTAATTACAGGTGTAAAGGTAGAAAAGGATCACACCTCCCCCCACCCCAATGTTTTCTTGTTTCACCTGGGCTCACTGCCTGTACAGACTTTCCTTTTTTCTTACAGCCTCTAGACCCTGCTTCATCTTCTTGGATTACTCTTTCCTACTTTGACAAGTTCATCAATCTCTATTCTTGGTGCCTATCTTCTCACTGCAGGCCCCTTTCCCTGAATTTCTTCTTACAGAAAACTGCATTTCATTTCTGTAGTGTCCTAGAAAGTTTCCCCTTCTTGCTATCTCTTTTCCAATTGTAATCTCCAATATTATATACTACTAATACTTATATACGTCAACTGGATATGTTTATTTCCATCTTAGAATTTCTTATTCTCTTTGTAGACTATATACCATTAATCACAAAATTCTAGGGCTGGCCCAGTGGTACACTGGAGAGTGCACTGCTTGGGAGCGTGGCGGCGCTCCCGCCGAGGGTTCGGATCCCATGTGGAGACCGGTTCCCGCTCACTGGCTGAGCGCGGTGTGGGCGCAACACCGAGGGTTGCGATCCCGTTACCGGTCAGTAAAAAAAGACAAAAAGGAAAAAAAAAATTCTAAAATACTTATCATTCAAAATGGATGACTTTATCAAAAACGGCTCTAACTTGCAAATAAATATAGTCAGAGTCACACAGC
The DNA here is from genome assembly GCF_000696425.1 of Galeopterus variegatus. Classification (NCBI taxonomy): domain Eukaryota; kingdom Metazoa; phylum Chordata; class Mammalia; order Dermoptera; family Cynocephalidae; genus Galeopterus; species Galeopterus variegatus. The sequence continues at coordinate 652,743 of NW_007726151.1, forward strand.
AATAATTAGAGTTCTTTCTTAGTATAAAATGGAGAGATTTCTAATATCCTGTTTTCTTCATTCTTCCTAAAATCTGAACATAGTGTGAAGTCTCTGATGAGACCACAGATACGTGGTGTCATTAAGAACTTCTGAAGCTGCAGAAATGGCACCACATGGAGGAAAGAGCACTGGGCTGAGGATCAGCAGCCGCACGTCCACGCTGATTTTGTTCCCCGTTCATCTTCACAACTTGTGTATATCTCTTTCTTTACTTATCATGTGGGGATGTAACAATGAATATGAATATATTTTAAAGTCTTAAAGGAGCTGTATACATGTAAATTATTATTATTATTAATTTATGTGGGAAATGACTTTATATATAAATTAAGAAATGAGAAATTGGGGAATAAATTAGAAGCTCTGCAATCAACCGGTACTATCTTAAATACTCTTTAGATGCTCAAGTGGAAACTCATTTGCCATATTTGCCATACCTGACCAAAACCCTTTCTAACTCCTAATGACCTTTGACAGCTTAACCTCTTAAATCCTCTGTTTCTTCATCTATGAAATGGGGGTAATAATGACACTTTTCTCATAGAGTTGTTATGAGAATTAAATGAATCAATACTTCTCATACATTTAGAATAGAACATGGGATAATTAAATATTATTCACTCCATATTTATTTTTAGTACATATCAATGCATAGTAATAGAAAGGATGTTGAAAGTTCTTTAGGTAATGTCTAGACAAAAGATTATTAGAATTAAAATGAGAAATATATTTCTGGCTGGAAAAAATACATATGTTATGGATTTCACATTATCATCATCCATTCCTGACCTTTCTATATCACTTTTAAAAAAATTTAATGTCATATTCTCCCCGAATAAAGGGATATTTAATTTTCTCTAACTAAAATCTCCAAAGCTCTCATCTTTTGACTGAATGACTCTATCTTCTACAACAGTAGTTCCCAGTCTTTTTCATCACAGTGATTCTAAGAAGAATGTCACTTGTGTAACACATTCCCATGAATGTATTCTGAGCTATACATAATTACTAATGTGCTAGCTCTTTCTGAATCTCTTTTCTCCTATTCAAAAAGCAGATTGGAAAGCAAATGAATGACAACTGCATAATCACGAAAATAATAATTTTCAACTTAGAACTTCAAATATCATTATTAATAGCAAGTTACACTAAATTTGACATTGTAGTAAGGGGAAATATACTAAAGCAGTTAGGAATTTGGGTTCTGGGGTCAGATTGTAGGGTTCAAACCCTGGCTCTGCCACTTATTAGATATGTTATCTTGAACAAGTTTCTTCATTTCCCTGTATCTCACTTTTCTCATTTTTAAACCAGGCTAATAGTAATTCCCACCTCAGAGGGGTATGTGAGGATTAAATGACTCAATACATTTTCTTTCAAAACAATACCACATATACCTAAAATCAAGTTCCCTAAGCTCACCATGCTCTGGTTCACCATCCTGTCTTTGCTCATGCTATTTCCTCTAAGTTGCCTTCCTCCTTCCGCCTAACCCTTCTTCTCTGTATAATTCCCTCAAGATGTGCCTCAAGGGTCCATGCAACTGTCGAAGCTTAATTCTCCAAGCATGAAGCAGGGACCCAAGTACCTCTTCGTGTCCTAATTTGCTCCCTCAAAGCACTCCCCACAGTTTTACTACCAATTCCATACCTGATCAAAGCATGTATTCAACAGATATTTATTGAGGCCTATTATGTGCTGAACACAAGGTGGACCCCCTGCCTTCTTCACAGAACTATGATCTCCTTAGTAAAGGCAGAATGTATTTCTTATCTTGTAGGCACTGCACCAAAGACAGTACTCAAAATTGAGCGAGCAATGAACAAATTACAGGAAAGCATGAAATCGGTACCTGTAAACTGGATTTAGATGTATTCCAATGAAATATTCTAATATTCAATGAAGTACTCTAATGATTCCAAGAAAACCCATGCTCACATAAATTTCATTTATATCACTTCTCATCTCTCATATTCACAAATTGAGAGAGCAAATCAGTCCCTTTTACACTGTTATCAGTGTGACATTAGAAACCATGGTGACACTTTGACATGTTTTTAGATGGTCTCTGAGTTAATTACTGGTAGCTGAAGTGGTTTTCATTACTGATCACTCTTGCATCGTGTTTTCCTAATCTGATTTCTGGTTTGGGCTAGATTTGCCATTGAATTACTTCAATCCCCTCACATGGAGAACTGACCCCGCTGCATATTAACTCATCTCACAACAATCGCCTGGTACTCTGGTCTATGAAACAAAGAGCATCCTTGAGTAGACATGAGCGGCTCATCACCTGTTTACTGATTTCTACAAGTTTGCCATCTTTTAAAAAGATCATCTTTTGTACTGAAACTGCCCACCCTGAAATACAGAATTAAGTGGTATTGTGTCCAGAAAAAAAATTTCAAATGACAAATCTCTTAATATATTCATTAACTTATTTAGGCTTAATAACAATACAAGTAAGAAGTATAACATTTTAGCATATAACATTTAATTAGGTAACATTCAGAAATATTTTACACTATAAATTATGCTTTATCAGATTTTCTTGTTTTGTTTCTTTCCATCCTACACTTTTGGTGCTTCAAAAAAATTGAAGTGCATTAAATTATAAAATATTTTTTCATCCACATGAGCTAGTGGAGAAATGGAAACAAACATGGAGTCATGAGGTAACTTTTGCTAGTCAGATACTACCTTGAGAGCCCACACATCCCCTTGAATATTTTCTTTACAATAAGAATTGTGTGGAAAAAATATTTTTATTTTGAAAATATTTTTCAAGCACTTCCAACATGATATGATGGAAAAAATAATACATCCAATGAAGATTTTATTTGAAAATACTAGCTATTGTGCGGTGGATAAAAGGGCTTGGGATTTAGGGACTGAAGTTTAATTTCTGGCTTTGCCAATTACCTGTGCTATCTGGACAAGTTACCCTCCTTAAGTCAGTTTTTTCATCTGTCAAGTGGACATAATAACCCCAACCTCCCTGAACTACTGCAAGATTTACATGAGATGGCACATTTAAAGCACTTAGTACATGACTGGCACATGGTAGATGTGCAATGAATGAAAGCCATCATCATCATTAACCATTTCTTTGTCCACAGTTATGCTCCCTTGGTCTACATATTCTTGTTTCCACAATGCAAAAGGCAATGCAGGAATAATTCATTCACCTTTATGTGCAAAAATTATAAATATATTTATAAGCGTAAGACATTCAGCTTGTTTACTGTCAACTTTATTGTTTTTCTTCCCCCATCTTGCTGTCAAAAGCTCACCTATTATCCTGCTCATTGCCACCTATACTACTAGACAAACAAGAAAAATAAGAAAGCTAACAATCAAATCAGTTAACTTAATAATTTTTAGCACCCTTCAAAAGAGGAATTAATATATGAAATTTAAGTCACTGACCAAAATGATGTAGGAAGTAGCAATTTTCAACAGAATCTCAATTATTCATACTTTTCTTTCCTTATCCAATTCATTTTATTGAGTATTTGTTATAATCAATAAATAGAACCATATTTTGAATTAACATCATGTTACAGGTTAATTATTTAGGAATCAATCAGATTACTCTTACGTATATCAGTTACTCAGACTCATTCATTGAGGAGTTTAACATTTGACTAACTTCAGTTTTTTATCCATGTCCCCATTATCATTTCTGGTGGCCTTCTCATCCACTTGGGTAACTCAATATCCTGGCCTCTGGAATAGCTGATTTCCTTGCTTTTAATTATTTTTATTACTTTATCATGCATCTCATTACCTACTACCGTGATCACCCTCTGGAAGTTGTCCTATCCAGTAACCAAAATTTTATTCATCTCCAAAATTTTATTCTCTGGACACCATCTTCCACCCCCACTGCAACAATTCAATCACCCCCTAAACTCAACAATTTATTGGTCACTCCATTTTGTCACTATCCTTGAGCCCCATCATACTTTCTCTTCCCTCCTACTCCTGCATAAGATCTACATTTCTTGCAAATACCCTCAGTTCTCTTGTGATTCTCTCAAAGTTTATTTCCCTACAAAATCACAGTCATGATTAAACTTAATCATATGTCTTTTTAAGCAGATGAATATTTTTTAGGAAAATCATAAAACTTTACTGTCTGGCAAGGCCAGGACTAGGCTGAGGCAAGTAGAGTGCCTGGAGCATGTCTCAGATTGAGTGTCTGTCCTCCTGAATTTTGCATGCTAAGTGCTCCATTTGCCTCACCTAGACCTCACCTTGCTGTTTGTTCTTTAAATTCATGACCTCAGATTTCACATGTGCAATCAACATTGCTCTGACATGCATCCTATCACACTTTCCCAACTGGTACACTTCCCCCACCTTTCTGGATAGTATTTGACTGTTTTACATCTTTTTTTTTTTTTTTTTTTTGCTCCTTATACATCCAGCATCTTCCTTTCCTTGTCACTTCAGCTTGTCTCATACTTTCTCAAGCTGAAAAAGCAGCAGTAAGACAGAAACTCCCTCACCATTCCAACACAAAACCTACCACCTTCCTTCATCCACATCCATATTCTCTCTCCCCTCCTGTCACAACACACATCCAGGATCCAGTCAAAGGCACACTCCTCCCCTGGTGCTAGGGCCCCATCCACTCTCACCTTTCATTCACTTTCTTTCAGGTTCACAGTTATTTCTTCTTTCTTTTACATCAGCAAATTTAAACTTTCTTCAGAGTTCCACCTTCGGTTTACAAATCAGTTCTAATAGTTCTTATTTTTTAAAAAAAGCAAACTAATCTCATGACTCACCCCACAGCCTCATCCAGCTACTGCTTCATTTTCTACTCTCCTTCAATGTAAACCCTGTTCACTCTCTTCATCTTCTCATCTGTCTTTCAATATGCAGCCCATTTTAAATTGAAATTTAACCTCATACCTCCTCTGATGAGTCTCAAATTTATGCATCTAGTCCTGAGTACAAACATCCAATTTTTTCTTTTCCACTCTGTTTTTTGATAGTTATCTCAAACTTAATGTATCCAGGCACAATGCTTGATTTTTCCACACTTCCAAATCTATTTCTTATTCTGTCTTTCCTCTCTTAAGCTATGACTGCTGTCCATTCATTCAATCAAGTCAAAACCTAAGTTTATAATACCACACATCTATCAGCAACACACCAGGAGTGAATCTTAATGTAAACTGTGGACTTCAGTTAATAATAATGTATCAATATCAGCTCATTAACAAATATATCACACTCATGCAAGATGTTAACAATTGGGGAAACTGTGCATGTGTTTGAGGAGTGTAGTATGGAAACTGTACTATCTTCTCAGTTTCTCTATAAATCTAAATTTTTTCTTTAAAAGTTTTAAGAATCAAAAGAAAAAATACAAAATAAGTTTTAGTCAGATATTTTCTGTAAACTAATATATGAAAAATATCATCACGACAAAATGTAATCAATATAAATGCATTAATGAGGTATTTCACACTTGTTTTCCTATCAAGCCTACAGAATCCTTGTACACCTTATACTTACTACTCACATTTACTTAACATACTCTCTGTTCAGACTAGCCCTGTTCAAGTGCTCAAGCATTTAAACAGCATGGGACTAAAAGGCAAATCATTTGAGTAGCCCGTCCTCTCTCATTTCAATGCTTCATTCATTGGGAAGAAGTTCCACTGCTGAGGCTTTCTGACCAGGCCTCATTTCTGGCCTCCACCTCCACCAGACTGAACCCTTTCACTTGTTTTTTTCCCCTAAAAGTGTGCAGATTTGACCCAAGACTCAGTGAATGCCAGATCTGGAGACAAAATCCTAAAATAAAATCTAAACCTTTCCAGAGGTAAAAACAAACAAAAGCTCATATCTAATGCATTAACAGTTTCTATCTCTAAAACATATCCAGAATTCTCCCATTCTCTCCACCTCCTCATCCACTAGCCTGGTCCAGGCTGCTATGATCTCTCCCTGAACCCCTAGCCAATACCTTGCATTCACACTGAGCAGCAATAATCCATGCTCCACCCTGCGGCCAGAGTGATATTGTGAAACAAAGATCAAATCATGTCACTCCTCTCCTTAAAATCACTCAGTGGCTTCCCATTTCACTTAGAATAAAACACTCACCATGGTCTTTAAGGTCCTCTTATTTCTCTGATCTTACTCATTTTTTATATTCCATCCACCCTGGTCTTTATACTGTTCTGCAAGCACATGGGTCTTGCCCTATCTCATGGATTGCCCTCTCCCATCATTTAATCATATATACCACCTCAACCATCACAGAGAGAGGCCTTGTCCGATCACCAAACAGGATTTAGCTTGTTTCCTGCCCCTGTCAGTCACTATTGCACACACTATTTTCTTCATAGTACTTACAAGTATCTAAAATATATATATTTTATTTAACTAATTGTATATATTGTTGGATTATATGCTTATGACTGTGGAGAATTTTTTCATCATGTTCACCACCATATAATGGCACAGATTGTTGAATGAACATCTAAATCCATATTCTCTTTTTCTTGGGGACATAGCTAGGCTACATTTCCAGTCTACCTTGTACTTAGGCAAGTCCACACGGTCAGCTCTGGCCAAGTGAAAGAGAGCAGAAGTGATATGTACTACTTTGGAAGTCCATTGAAAACCTCCTAAGTGGTCTTCTATACACTTTTCTTCTGGCTTTCTAGAACGGAAATGACATTCTGATCAACTTGGGGAGCTACATGTTAAAATGGCAGAGCTTGCATCAGCTTGAATTCCAGTGTGAGGGTGTGGAGAGATTGGTGCTACTAACCACTTCATCCACCATCCACCTAGCATTATTATGTGAGTAAAAAGTAAACTTCTGTTTGAGTCATTACAGGCTGGGAGACGACTACTTACAGCAGACAACCGTAACATTCAAGTATCTTATAAAGTGGATTCTCAATGAATAGTTATTAAGTGAATAAGTGAAATCATACTAAAGCTGGAAACAAATGCTTCATTTTATGCCACATTATAAAACTTTAAGAACAGTGTAGAGCTTTAAGACCAAGTATGAGAGACATTGGCATGGATCAATAACTGGTATCAGATTCTCCTTAAGAGTCAATAATGATAACTACAATGTGGATACATATATATATATATGTATATACACAAGATGGGATCAAGAATGTGTAATCATTCTCCAGAGTTGCACTGGATAAGTATCAATGTTCATTTGCCTTGGCTAAAGCACTCACAAAATTGCATATTGTCATAAAAACTAAATACAAAGTATATTAAAAACATGTGCCTAATTTTAGGTTGAAATAGTTTTCTCTAGATGATTGTTCTGGTGTTTGGGGAAAAAAAAGGAGAAGTGATGTAGTTGAGCGGCATTTCTAATCCTCTGAGCCAACCTCCTTCTTGATTTTTCCACCAAGAGACTAAGCTGACAATAGTAATTTCTCCTGTGAAAATGTCTTTATGATCCTTAGATTAAAGACACTTTAAGACTGCAAAGTGTCATTATCATTAATGAATAGCACCATTTGAGAAATAGAAATATAACCTATTATTGCATTTATAGTGCTCAAATAAGCTGATTGAACTTTTACAACAGGAAAAGATCCATTATTTTGTGATACACATCTCAGGGAAATTAGGAAGTTTAAATAAAATTTCCTGTAAGAAAAGTGACCAAAAAGACTATTGAAATATCAAATGTCTGGTTAAAGAAATGAAAAGAATATATAATAACTAGGCAAAATTGAATGATATACATTAAGAGGAATTTAGGAAATAAAGTATGGTACAATACCTGAATCCAATATATTTTAATTCCCTAACAGAAATCCTCCTTTTATCTTGTGCAACTGAAAAAAGAAAATATATTTATTTGGGTGGAGCATTAAATTCTTTATATTTAAGAATTTGTATACATAACTTCCATTATAAAAAGACCTGTGCTTAGAAACCACTGTATTTCTAACAGTGATGAGTACATATACAAGAGAGGCATGTGTATGTGCATGTGTGTGTGTACATATATTTCAGTCTCTTTAAATTCATCATACTGGGAGGTCTTTGATCATCTAGTTCACTGTGTTGTTGGAAAAGAGATGATGTTCCTGGCATCTGAATTTACAGAAGTCAGACTTCCAATTTTTATAATGAATGCTTTCATGGCTTGTGTAAGAAATCCTTTTTGTAACCCAAAGTCTAAAACTTCTTACCTTATATGTTTTTACTAAGAGTTTAAAAATTTTTCATTGATATTTGCATTTTTAATCCATCTGTAGTTGACTTAAGGTGTGAGGTAAGAATTCAATTTTACTTTTTTCTATATTGATAACCATTTTTTATGAGCTCTTTTAATTGAACAATCCCACCTTTCCCACTGATTTGACAGATGCTTCTGCTTTATACCTAAGATCTATAGAGAAATGGGTCTTTTTCTGGACTGTCCTAATTCTGTTAATGCATTTGCCCATCCTTGACCAAATATTATATTATATAAATTATTAAAGTTTTATAATAAGACTGAAGCTGATATGACAAGTCCCCTATTCTTTATCAGAAGTGTTCTGCCTTCTCTTTGCTTTGTACTTTTCCATATAAAATTTAGAAACATCTTAAACAAGTTCCATAAAGAATCCTATTTGGATTATGATTAGAAAATTGATAGAATCTATAAATCAATTGGGGAAGATTTGATGTCTTTATGTTATCTTCCTATCTATGAGCACTGATTACCTCTCAGTTATTTAGATTTATTTTATGTCTTAAAGCAGTTTTATAATTTTCATTTGACAGCACTTAACCCTTTTTGTGTGGATTTATTACTAGCTACTTAATATTATTTGATACTATTGTAAATGTATCCTTAATTATATTACCTACTACTTTGTTTCTACAATACAGAATACTACTGACTTTTTTTCTGAATTGGTCTTCTATCTAGCCCAGTGGTTCTCAAATAGAGGTGAGAATGTCCCTAGGGGTCATTTGGCAATGCCTGAAGATATCTTTGGTTGTCAAAACTGTGGAGAAGTGATGTTGCTGGCAACAAGCAAAAGACCCCAGGATGCTACTAAACGTAATACAATGCACAGGACAGCCTCCTACAACAAAGTATTATCCAGTCCAAAATGTCAATAGTTTCATAATTGAAAACCCCTTGCAAAATTATCTTATTTTACCTAATAATTTATCTCTAGATTTTTTTATTTCTATGTAAAGAATTATGTTATCTGCAAATACTTATACTTTTATTTCTCCCTTAACAATTCTTATACCTCTAAACTTTTATTTCTTTCTTCTTTTCTTTTTATACTATTTATAACCTCCAATACACAGTTGACACAAAGTGGCAATAGTGAACACCCTTGCATTTTTCCTAACTTTAAAATAATGCCTCCCACATTCCCCATTTAGTATTATGTTTAATCTAAGCCTTTGATGAGTACTTCTTACCAGTTTACAACTAAATGTACTAATATTTTTATCATGAATACATTTTGAATGTTAGCAATGTTGGTTTTTTTTCTGCATCTACTGTGATAATCTTTTTCTCCCTTTAATCTGTTACTGCAATGAATTATATTTATACATTTTAAAATATTACATCATGGAGACTTGGAATGGACCCAACTTAATTTTAATATGTAACATTTTGCGCACTATTGGATTCAACCTAATATTTTGTTTAAAATGTTGGCATACATACTAATGAATGAAATGAATTTGTAGTTTTTCTTTCTTATAATTTCCTCCTTGTTTTGGTTTCAATGTTATACTGACATCAAAGGATAAATTGGAAAATAATGTCTCTTTTTCTCTTGCCTGAAAGAGCTTTTGGAAAATTGTGATAATATCTTCCTTAAACATTTTGTGGAACTCAACTGGAATCATCCCAAATGTTCACGGGAGAGTGAATAAATCAATTGTGGCATGACATATTCACACAATAGAACATCATACTGCAGTCAACATAGAAGGACTACAAAGACAGCCACAAATAAGATAAATCATAGCAATATAACATTAAATGGAAAAGCACAGAAAGCACATTTTACAAAAATATGAACTAAAAATATTTAAATTTTATTGGGGGGGAATACACACAGATGCAAGACAAAGGATAAATCCACATTAAAATAATGGAAAAGGAAGGATATACTGAAAGATAATGCCTTATTTTTGTGTAATTCTGTGAATTAACTGAATGCTATACTTAGCTCTGTCAATATGCCCTTAGAGAATATGAATACTCCCTGTAGGTCTGTGAACCCAAAGAAAATAGGTCACATACGAACTGCTTTCACCCAATTCTCTAAAGCAGCTTTTCTGTATATTTTTAGATTTTATATTAGTCAACCTTCTGTCAGAATTTCTAGTTTATAAACTACAACTGTCTGGGATTAGAATCCCATTACATTTATACGCCGAAAAGCTTAATTCATTTTTTCACTATAAAAAATTCTTAAAGAGTAAAATAAAGTTGAAATTCACCTCTTCCTACTTGATTCATAATTTCACTTCTTGCTGAGTTTCAAATTGTTCTTTTATCTTGGATTATTCGTGCCTTTGCAATAATTTATTGTTTGAAATACCATTAAGGTACAGTCTTTCAATGTATTTTAGAATTACTATTTTGTTAATATTTGCATAATTATTATGAGCCAATCAAGTACAGAGAACTTTATAGGCACTGAGGCTAAAGTGTCTAAAGAAATGGATAAAATAGCAAACTAGGAAAGGTCTACTCATTTCTGACAATAACTTATGGATTGAATTAAAAAAGGACACCACATCATTTATTTATAATGGACCTGATTTTCTGTAATTACCTGAACTGTCAATGTATATTAGGCCACTGTGACAAATGTGAACTGTCTATGTTACTATGGTAATTTGAAGTGTTTCCATTCTACACTGCATGCATAACAATTTGGAACATAATTTTAAAAGACAGTGAAACATATAAAGAAAAAGTTGTCATAAATTGAAAAATAAAAGTATAGTCTGACTTTAGCATACTCCTTTCGGAAGCTGGCCTATCAAACATGAAAACAATAATTATTATATATTTTATTTTCAAATGTAAATAAACATTTACAAAAAATTAGTATTTTGTGGCAAAAATAAAATGTGACAATAATCATAAATTAGAAATCTTAATTCATATTCTCTATCATGCACTAAAACTTGAAAATTTTAATGACAGACTTAAAGAGATTAAAAAGTTAAAACAAAACCAAGTAAGAAAAAAAATCAATAAACCCCAAAGATAAAAAAAAAAAAGTTAAGCACTCATTTCAATTAATTCTATAGTCAAAAAGAAATTTAAAACTAAAATTATAGAGTAGTACTTAACATAAAATATATTTCAAAATCTAAAGGATGTGGTCAAGGCTGTCCTCAGAAGAAAATTTAGGAAATTAAAAGTTTTTATTGTTGCACAAATTATATATATAATATATAAACATATATATGTGTGTATGTATGTGTATATACACACACTTGTGTACATATGTATACATACAGACACATATGTATAATAATCTTTAAATGATAAGTGGCTTTTTAAGCATAATACCAAATCGAAAATATTAAGGAAATAATTGATTATTTTAACAAAATAAAATTTAAATTTTTTGAATTTTAAAAAATAATTTAAACAAGAATCAACTGATAGAAATGTAACAATGAATTAGTATTCTTAACATGCAAAGAGCTGCTGCAAATAATAAAAAATGTAACACCCCACCACAATTGAAAAAAACGAACAGAAATTTATAAAAAGAACATATAAACAATTACAGCTAGCATATAGAAAAGGTTCCATTAAACTAATAATAAAAACCACCACCAAGATGAGAATGTTCACATTTGATCCAAGATTAAATATTATAGATGAAATTGACACTTTTAATGTTCTGCTGTTAAACATTAAATCAATACAACCATTCTGGAGGCAAATTTTCAAGATGCATCAATATCCATTTCAACCATTCTTAATTAATATGGACACATGTCTATTGAATATTTTTACTTTCAGAAAAATTACACATACAGTGTAGGATAGGTATATTTAAAAAGTGGAAGATGGTGAAAATGTGGAAAAACTGGAACCCTCATACACTGCTGGTGGCAATGTAAAATTGTACAGACACTGTGGAAAAAGGTTCGGTGGTTCCTCAGAAAGTCACACATAGAATTACCACATGATCCTACAACTCCATACTCAGGAGAACTGAAAACATATGTTCACAGAAAAACATGTACACCCATGTTCATAGTAGCATTAATAGTAAGAGCCAAAGAGTGAAAAACAACCCATATGTCCACTAAATGATGAATGGAAAAACTAAATGTGATATATTCATATAATGAAATATTATTCATCCATAAAAAGGAATGAAATACTGATACATGTTACAACATGGATGAACCTTGAAAATATGCTATGCGAAGACACCAATTGCAAAAGGTCACAGATTGTATGATTTCATTTATATGAAATGTCCACGATAGGAAAATCCATAATGACAGAAAAATTAGCAGTTGCTAGAGTCTGGAATGGGGAGAGAATGGAGAGGAGCTGTTAATAGGCATGGAGTTTCTTCTGGGAGTGATGAAAATGTTCTGTAATTACACAGAGATGATGGTTACACAAGTCCGTGGATATGCTGAAAACTTTTGATTTTCATAATTTAAAATGACAAATTTTATAGTATGTGAATTATGTCTCAATAAAAAAATTACAGGTTAATATATAACATGATCTCATTTTTATGCTATACATATATAATATAAATGGAGGAATAGATAAAAGATACAGTATGATATAATATAGACACATATTTTTGAAAGATAAGCATGAAAATAAAGTTACTTTTTGTTAGCAAAAAGAAAACTGATCTAAATTTTCTTATTATTTTATTCCTGCAATAAATGTCTTATTTACATTTTTAAAAAGACATAAACAAAATTTCATTTGCTTTAGGATATAGGAAAGACAGAAGACCTGGAGAAATGAAATAAGAGGAGGCAGTTTTTGGTAATTAATGCACATCATATCAAAGGGTAACATTCACAGATTTTAGCAAATACATAGAAGTAGCCCTCAGAGCCTGCTGCTGCAATATTTTATGCCAAAAAGTTGAAAAGAAACATGGGACAGCCTAGTTCAGTTACTCTAGTTCTGTAAAAAAAAAAAAAAAAAATTGCAATTCACCAATGAGTTCAGTTCAGGTCAATCAGGTAGCTCATCTGTGAGAAGACCTCCCCAATAGTATTCCCGTATTTTTATCTAAAAGATACAGCATCTGAAAAAAAGAAAGGAAATATGTGTGCTCATTAATTGCTAGCACTCTAGCACTGATGTTCCTGATGATCTTGACACTAGACACTCTCGGTCTGTGTCGGTACGTATACGGTACATGGAACACTGGGATGACAAAAGATTTTTGATTAATACAAAAATTCTTTGTACTAAGTGGTTGAAATATTATTAATGTCAGTGATATTCTTGTATACTTTAATCTGAAATTTTGAAGACCGTTAAATAGTTAAAAACATACCTGTCTTTTTGAAAAGCATTAGGAATTCTTAAATCCCTATGCAAAAATAATAATTTTTGTATGTTTAAATAATCTCTTCCTTTCAATAACTATATGCTACATACAGAGTGTCCATACTAACCAGATATTTGTCTCCATTTAACAAATAGTTCAGTTTAGCTTTTATGTAAATTGAAAGAAAACAACCTCTTTCTCATATTTTCTAGTATGTTTATCACAGGTATAGTACAGAATGCCTATTTTGTCTTAAAACAGGTGTAAGTTTTAAATCTATGTTTATAGGGTTTTTTCAGAATATTTTTTATTACCATTTACACTGGAATGTTACACAGATATTAGTTCAATTAGAAATACATTTCTTGGTTTCATTTGAAAAGAAGAGGGAGTTATTATTCATCATTAGAGGAAATAACCTATTGCCATTTTAAAGTTCTGTTTTATGGAAACACACTGGATTAAAAAACTAAGGAATTAAGATCAATTAGAAGTGTTTTAAAGTGGTTTATAAATGTATCTCCAAAAATAAAAAGACAGTTCTATGCCCAGTCCCTCATCAGCTGTATATATTTTTAAACTGCTCATAGGATCCACAGCACCACATTAAATGAGTTGTGATGAATACCTGACCTCACCTTGGGAATTTCTCTAGACTTTGCTTATTTCCAGCTTATTCAATACCAACCGAATGGGTTTCCTGGCCCCCAGGTTTGTGAATCTCGGTTTTCCATTTTCCTTTTTCCCTTCACATTTCAAAATTTAGCTCTAAGCTATTTAACCTCAATGTTGACTTAAGCCCCCATAGGGACCTGCCTCTAATTTGCTATTGGCTGCAAGCTCTAAATAAGTACACCAGAGTGCTTTCTAACCTAGCCCAATCTTACCAGACACCTAGGCTTCTCCCCCAGCCTTCCTGCCCTTTCAGGGAGATTGTACAATATCATCATCTCTATCAACATCATCGCCAACTTTATGAGACAGTTATTGAGTCCTTATTATTTGCTGGACATTGTAGATATGCAGAAATATAAGGTTATCCTTTACTTAAGATAATCCAAGAGATGTTAGTAATTATATCTTCTTCAAAGCAGCAATGTTAATGTTGATTTTCAATGATGAAATGTTAAATGATGTCCATGCATGTCATGACCAACAACCATTAGAAAGGAGAAGCATCTACTGGTAGAAAGAGCTGAGGCTCTGGTGTTAAACTTGCCATAGCTATGAGATCTCTGAGAAACTGTCACTGTGCACGTCCCCTCCTCACCCACATCATAAGGTGGCTGGAAGATTAAACGATACAACATTTTTAAAAGTGGTATATTGTCAATAATTGTTACAGTCTCCATCCCTCAGTGCTATGTATATGAAAGTAGAATAAATCAATAATTTTGTTCAGCTAAATAACTAATTAACTCAAAAACAATTTTATCTTTTTTTTGCCTATTGATTTGATCAATGGTGTAAAAAAAAATTAACCAAGTTGACATTTCATTTTGTCAACATGAATTCCCATTTGAAAAGAGTTAATGCCTTCTAGCTATTTATGTTCATGTTAGTGATTATCAACTTTCTGCATTTCCTCTATATTTGGCTAATTGAGAAATTGATCTGCTGAATCCAACTAAATTTAAGAAAACATAATAATCAAAAGCATTAAACCCACCTGATCCTTTACTTTGAGCTGTTTTTGCCTTCTGTTGAGGCCCAAGTTTAATGGAGATTTAATGTGATTATTTGTTCCCATGAATAAAACTAAAATTTGTGTACATCATGAAATATATTCTTTCAGAAACAGAAATAATTTTTACACCAGATATTCTGAGAGGTGTTTTTTTTAAACTTCCTGTTATGAGTCCCACATTTTTGAAATTCCTCTACCTAATAACTTTGACATGTTTCAAGAATTAGCATCACTAGGGAAAGTAGCATATCCAAATGCATAATACATGTGGTGTACCTGTTCATGACCTGACAAGGGAGTGTGTTGGCTGCCACTGGACCCACAGATGCACTTGTTAGAATACTAGACTGATGTGATTCAGTTCAACCATGAGTTGCTCACTCACTATAACAATAATATGATAAAATAATAAATGTACTGCTTTATTGAAATATTAAATTTCCTAAATATATTCAAGCATTTATACATCCTAAATTCACCATTGAAACCATAACATTTCTCTTTTAGAAAATTGGTATCTTAGGTTAATGGAAATGCACTCCAAATATTTTTTAAATTCATTAAGTGATGTCCTACATGTTCAAAAACAAATGCCTGAAATGAATAATAACAAAAATATTCTTTGAAATTTTTATGAAGCTCTTTTTTCTTCCTTTGAAGTTGCTAAATGCTTTATGCTCTCTAATTTAAATGCCCTCCAAAATTGAGTCCTCTGAAGTTGTTAGAAGCATTTAACTTTATGACTAAAAACCCTCAGAAACTTATGTAAAATATACAAGCATATTTTGTATGTTTAAATTCTGAGAATAGCCTAAGAGAATAGTGTACATAATATATACTAAAGAGCAATATTCTACAAGCTCCCTTAAATGATGCAAAAACAAAATCAAGAGACCATATTTATGTTTTTTGTTGTTGTTGTTGTTGTTATCTGAAAGCTCATAGGAATTCTTTCTAAACCTGTTAGCTATCTCATAATTAATTAATTTGTTCTTACACCCTAACTAAATTTAGATACAAAATGGAAAGCTAGGAAAATAACAAAAGCACAATGAAAGTACCTTTAATAAATTGGGTGCCTTATGGTCTTTTATCTTTCTACAATATGTAACTTTTGTATCTATGTTTCCCTTATTTTGTTTTTCATTATATGTAACTTTTGTTGCACTAGTTTCTAAAGTTCTTCGCCCTCTCAATCGTAATGATGTTATTGAAATAGTTACCATATCTAAAGATAGGTTCAATGTCATCTTACAACAACCAATGATCAGATTATCTCATTGAGGAAAGGGAAAAAATTCAAATGTTCACACTTTCCTGGTCCATAGTCTAGTCTTTGTTTATCAACAGAAGGCAATTATATCCAAAAGCAAATATCCAATTAGATACATTTCATCTGTTTATTGCCTTTAAAACCAAACCCATGTAACTGTCCATCTTCATCACTGAAAATAGGAAGAAGCTGAATGTTGTCAAATGAAAGAAAGCGATGGTATTAGATTTAGAGAACAGTGTTGATGTTTTTACTTTTAAGATATTCATTATAGACATATTTATATTGTAAAGAAAATTTAAAAGTGGAGATAAGCAGAAGAAAGAGAGAAGAATAAAAGAGAGAAGAATAAAGGAGAAAAGAATATATTTGTTCACCACCCTACCACTATTGAATGATAACCATGGTTATTGTTTGATCTACATTCATTCTCATTATATCTACCGCTATATAGTTTTTTAAAAAATGAACTCATACTACCTATGCAGTATTTTTTATGTATGTAACATTATTCTTTTTATGTATGTACCATAATTTACTTCACCAACCCAGTAGTGGTACATACTTATGCTACTGACAATTATTTGATTATATAACAATATTGCCATAAAATTTAATATTTATTTCCATGTACAATATCTGGTTTTCCTTAAAAGCCAGCTGTGTCAAAGGGCATAAATATATTAAATTCTGATGCAGATAAATACCTTTAAAAAATTTTACTACTAATATTTATGAAATGTGCACACACACACATTTTCTTTCTTAGCCTATTTATGTGCAGTGATTATGTGCACACAAATTATCTAGGATATTTTTAAAAGGCAGATCCTGACTTAAAAGTCTAGAGTGAAGCCTGAGTGTCTGCAATTCTAACAAGCTCCCAGGAGATGACAATGATGCTCATCAGCAGACAATGCTTTGAGTAGCAAGAACCTACAGATTTTAAAATGTATTGGTCCAAAATCATTGAGAAAAGTTTCACCTCCACATCTGCACATCACTGATTGTTAAACAAATTCCATAGGCCCCTGGAGAATTTATAAATAAACTTTATAAAATTTTTGCACCACCTGTAATGGTTAGAAAATAGTATGCATATGAAAATGCATTACTCTGGGGAGAACCATTACTTTAATTCAAAACTTAAAGGAGTCATGACACCAAAAAGTTTATTGAGGATATTTCATTGTGCTTTATGGAATAAGTAGAAAGACTGACCAAGTTGAGCTCTATTTTTCCATCTGCACACTAGATCTTTTCTCCAACGTCTTTCCCAGAGAAACACCATGCTAGTTGACTCACTGTCCTGGTCCATGCTCACGTCGGAGGACGTGTAGCTTTCTCTCTCAGTACATTTGTGTGGCACAAACAGATGATCTAAAGATAGGTATTTATTGGCTTAATGAATAAATGAATTTTAAAACCATTTGCAAGAATTAAAATTGGAAGGCATAGTTTTACTTCTCAAATAAGGGAGAATATTAGTTCTCTTAAAGCAGCTCCTCGGATGCTGCTTTGAAGCCTGTGAATGTCAACTCAATACTGTTGACTAGGAATTGCCATGATTATAGCTGGCTCATAACACAGTCACAAGTCCTGAAGAGGCCCGACATCCCCAATTCCCTCTTTTTCAAATCGGGATGTAAGTTCTCAATTAGTGAAATGTGTGATTTATCTTCCTGAGAGAAAACACATTTTGAATTGAAATCTTATTTTTGAAATAGTCATAAAATTAGGGGTGAAAAAGGCTGTGATAGCTAAAAAAAAAAAAAAAAAAAAAAAAAAAAAAAAAAAAACCATGGTTCTTTAAGTATACAGAATTACCTAAACAAAAATGACTATGGAACAAAACTAAGGACTCTTGTTCTGGATGGTGGTGATGGTTGCACAACAATGTGAAGGCACTTAGTGACACTGAACCTAAAAATGTTTAAAATGGAAAATTTTGTTATGTATATTTTATGACAATCACAAAATAAATAGAGAAACTAATAAGCAAATAAATAAGGGCTCTAGACATTTTCCAGACACCAGACAACCAAAAAGCAAATACAAAAATGGCTTAGAAACTGCTGCTTTGCTCAAAAATGCGTGTTTCTCCCTGCACAGAAAATTACAATGTAGAACATTAATGTCTCCCTGAAACATGCAGCTAGAAAAAGAAGGATTAGCCTGGTTTTGGCCAAATTTAATTTGGGTAATTATGTTCTAGCTACCTTGAAGTCCTTTGAAGTCTCTCAGAATTTGTGTCACTTTCTAGATGTAATCTGTTTACAGCAGTCTATGCTCTTTCAAGTGGTCATTACCATCCGCTCCTAAGGTGACTGCATTTCAGCAGAAGGGAACATGATTTCCATGTTACAGAAGTACCCAACATGAACAAATTATTCCCCTGAAGGTTAATGATGCGAATCTACCTAGGAGTACCTGTGAAAGAAGTGGAAAAATCCTCACAAAGATAGATCATTGTTAACAGTAATAATATTAGTCTTCTGTTCCTCATATCTCCTGAAGTTGGTTTTTACCTATACTTTTTCATGATGGAAGTACACTTGGAAAAAAATAAAATAAAGCCATTATGTACCACACTTTTCTGCAACATGGGTGTGTGTAATATGAAATTTGTAAACAAGTAATATTTACATTTTGAAAATAAACTTTAATCAGGAGCTAAAATATATGTTTTGTTTTGTTTTGTAGTTCTGCATTGCATAAATATCACTAATTGGTTTAATAACAATTTCCTTTCCCCTGTTATGCTCTATAAAGAGTCAATTTCATCGACAAACAGAAGAGATGCACTTTATATGACACAAAAGGATCCAGATATCTTCTGCTCTGTCACAAAGAAGATTACCACTGTTAGCATAACCATTTAGATTAAGCAGAAGGTTACAGTAAAATTCAACAGGATTGCTTTGGAAGGTTAACCCACTAACTTGTTAATATATTAGCACAGACAACTTTATCTATTAATTTATTCAGTGAAAGATTCTGATAATCTGGGGCATATAAATAAGCAGGCTTCTTTACAAAGGTATCTCAGAGTATTGGAAGGGAATCCTGGGTGAGCAAGTATTTTAGGACAGCCAGAAGGCACTACAGAATGAGGTGGAGCACCATAATAGTGCCAGCAGATCAAAGTGCAGTTGTCCAGTATAGATGATTAGTGTGTGCTTAGAATAGTATTAACCTGCTTCATAGCATAGTCTGTTTTGCTTCTCTGCTGTATTTATAGGTGCTAGGATACTACACAGCAAACCAGCAACAGCGCAGTTTAGACACCCCAAGTCACTCATTCTTTCCCTAAATACTCATATCTGATTCTTTCCCAAGTCTTCAGCTTCTGAAAATTCTCCCGTGCATCTTTCCTTCTTTTCCTGACTATAGGCCTATGTAACACATAAGCTTTCAAATTGTTTTCTGTGGCCCTCCATCGACCAGAGTGATGGCTCTAAAGCATTAGCTGAATCATATTACTCAAAAACCTCAGATGCCTCCCTATGCCAATAGGATAAAGGTCAGTCTTATTTAGCTGGCATTCCAAGCACCCCCACCCCAACTCTGTATTCTACCCTGGCCTCACTGCCTTTTTCACCTAATTTGCTACTGAATCTCACTGCAGAATCTACTCTAGCCACATGGTCCACTCGAGCTACACACCAAATTCTCATCCACTCTTCCAAAATTGCTCAAGCTCTTCAATCAGCCCAAAATGCATGCTTGTGTTCTCTTCTGCTATCAAACTCTGAATCCCCTTTCAAGTCCTTGTCCAGATGCCACCTCCTTGGTGATTTCTCTTTTCCTGCCATTTGTAAATAAGTTTATCACTTTGCTTGCATCTCTCTTTATGGCACTATTTTGCATGAAAATGCATCTACTGACCATGTAGTACACCTCCTATCTCATACGAGGAACTGCATAAGGTAAGGATGTATCCTCCCATCACATGGAATAGTGCCTTACCCAAAGCAGATATTAACAACCATTTACTGAATTTATTTCCAGCAGTATAGAGTCCAAAGGCCCATAGGAGAGTTACCTGAGAGTGTAAAGGGGTGAATAAAGGGGAGTGGAGACAGTGTGCCTCAGGTATTCCATAGGTTTATCTCTCAGCTTCTTTGTACCTTTCATGATAGTTTTCTGAGTAGTCAGCCTCATTACACTGTCTCATTACATAAGTAGGGGGTCCATAAAACTTCTGGAAACCAGTCTCCAGCAGGACTAGCTCATTTTGGAGTTACAGCCAAGCAAGAAGAAGCATAGGCAGGGGGACATTCTTTTTCCTCCAAGCCTGGGAAAGGTGGTATTCCAAAAGCAAATGGTCACATAAGGCTAAACTAAAATATCATGACAATGGTACAAATAGGAGACAACAATATCAGGATAAACACCAATTATGATAAAATGAATAATGTAGCAATACCTAGATTTTCATTAGCTGATTCTGACAGTAACAATTTTGTGTTCAGCAGACTCAGAAGCTGCGGTGTGAATGAGACCTTCTACCCGGAATAAAGCACTCTCTGGCTGAATGATGCAAAGGATCATTAACCACATCTCGCTGAAGAACATTACAGGTTATAAAAATGTCATCTAGGCCATGCCGACAAGCCATCTGTATTTAAGGCTGAATCCCTTTGAGATAAAAGCACTCCATGTGACTCAAATGGGGCTGTGATTTCAGATGTCAGAAAACTATTAACACATAACCATAGCACACAAGCCGTAACAGAGCAGTTGAAGGATGTGGGATACAAAATCTTTCCCATAGCCTCACTTAGAGCCTAAATCACCAGATTATGTCTTACACAGAAAAAAAGAGAACTTTTTAAGAATTTCATAACATATAAATACAATTAATCAGAACCTATAATAGCCTTTTATGCAATTAGTGCTTGAAGTTCTATTTTACAGGGTAGTAAGGAAGAGTGGTCAAGATATTTATGATTGGCATTGGATTCCATATGCTATGGATGGGGGAGGCAGGGTGTTTTGCGAGAATAAACTAGAATAACTAAGGAGAAAGTATTATTTCGAACTGGGAGAAAACCAGGCTAGCCTGTTTTCTAGAATTACATCTGTGGACTAGATTGATCTTTGAGAGGAAATCAACTACTCTAATACCTATGCATATTGATTTATGTATAAAAACCTCTTTCTCTGTACATATAAAAATACACATTAGAGTTTGCACACATATATTTTCTGCAGTTTTTGAGCCTTCAGAGGAAATCAGGAGTAAAACTTTCTGACCTGATTTCTCACCAATGTGTGTCTACTTCCTGCCTTGTGTCCCTGCCATCTTCTGAAACTGGAGAAGCTGTTCTGGACCACCTGTCCCATCCACCTTTCCTCCTTCCTTTGTGCTCTCTCCCCTCTCCCCTGCTCCCACACTTCTTATTTCAGGTGTACACAGATGCGGAAGGCTCATGAGGAGAAGAGAGGCTCCAATTGAATTATATTGTAGTACCCTTCTTGCCAAATTAACCCCCAAATAACCAAAAAAAAAAAAAAAATGCTCCAGGGTAATGTGTTATCACAAAGCGTAATCACTTCTAGCCAAAAGGGTTTTCACTCTCTAGTGTAGATTGATATATACTACTACTATTAGCAATTTTTAAAGAAACTTGGTATAAATGCACCAGAAAATGTCCTGCCTACTGCTTTATACCCTATTACTTCAGTCACTACCAAAAGACTGCATAGTCAACATCAATTTATTTTTAATTTTGAATCATATTCTTCAAGTGCTCTGTTAGCAATGGAAATACTTTTCTTTTTTCAGAGTTTCTCTAGCATAGATCTATTTGCTTGCTCTCTTTATCCCTAGCGCAGTGATCTGTGACTATTCAATAAAACCTTTTAAGGGGCCGGCCCGGTGGCGCACTGGATAAGTGCGCCGCTTAGGAAGCGAGGCGGCGCTCCCACCCGAGGGTTCGGATCCCACATGCAGACCGGTTCCTGCTCACTGGCTGAGCGAGGCGCGGGAGCGACGCCGAGGGTTGCGATCCCGTTGCCGGACACGGAAAAAGACAAAAAAAAAAAAAAAAAAAACCTTTTAAACTGACCAACTACTATTCTGAACTGAAAACAAAGAAAATGTCTGCAAATCCGTGAAATAAATTCCGGTAGTCTTAAGCTCTAAAATAACATCTATTTTTACTCCAATAAAAACAAATACTAACTATGAGCAAGGGTCAATGACTTCAAGAAGTTTCCCTTTATTTGGTAAGGAAAACACAGATACAACTAACGAAAATAAAGCAAAAATAGTTCGTGACATGAGGTCAGGATGGTGCAGAGCAGTCCTCAGGGGAGAAAGAGCAAGGTCATCTCTGCTGAGTGCATGAGAAAGCTTCTTTGAGAAGCTTCTCTTTTGTGCCAGGGACCAGGTGAGGAAGTTTTCATACTTTATTCCATTTAATCCTCACATCCCTGGCAAGTAGTTAATGTTACTATTTTATGAGAAAAATAAAGCATAGAAAAATGCATTAATCTAGCCATTTGCCCTTGAGGTTTCTTTCTACCACTACATGAGATACTGCAGCCGAGACTGGAGGCAGGCTAGGATTTGGGGAGGTGAAATGAGCAGAGTACACAGCATGAACGGAGGCTCAAACCTAAGAGAATCCAAGGCATCTTTAAGGAATTAAAATGTCTTTTTATAGCAAAATCGTTACTTTTTATCTAAAGAGAAAAAATTTTCCCCAGATCATAACCTCCTTTCTTCCAGTTATACCTCATTGGCCACAAAGTGTAGGGCCATCTCTATCCAGCTGGAGGATGGATGGACACATTGCTACCCCCAAAGCAAACTGGATGGTATTAAACTGGACAAGAAGAGTGGAAATTGTGTAGACACTAGCATCATCTGTTACACCACGTCAGCCACACAGGAAGCACTGAATAAATGGTACCGCTTAATCATCATAACTATATTTCACTGAGTCTAAAAAACATATTTCCCACATACTAACATTTCTTAAATTAGTGTATACTTTACAATGGATGTTAAGAGAAACCTTGACAACTTGGCTTTGTGTTTGACACATATCCATGTATCACTGGTGGCAATATACATGATTGGACTTTAAATTTTTATTTCAAATTGTGATTTTAGATGTCATCAAAAAAAAATGATGTTATGATACACATTCAACCAAAGGATTGTTACACCAAATAAGACAAAGGTAGAGCTGAAGGAAGTAAATTTTCTTTAAGAGGCAGTATTGATAGTGGTCAAGACTATGGTTGCTAAAATCAGAAGCTTGTTCTGGTTCCACCACTTATGAGCTGTGTGACCTTGGAAAAGATACTTTATCTCCTGCTCATCTATAAAATGTGGGTGACAATAGGGTCAGTGAGAGTATTGTGTGAGTTAGTACTAATAGAGTTCTGAGAATTGTGTGTGACACACAGAAAGCACTCAATATGTAAGTATTAGTTATCATTATTAATATTGTTTGAAGCAATGAATCACCGTAGAGGAATAAGTGCTTTCCTATTACCTTTTTTAAGTCCAAAATCAAGTGTTTTCCAATTTCTAAGAAAGAAGGTATATACATGTAATTAAAACTGTGCATATGTATGTGTGTGTTTATGTATGTCTATGTATATGTATAGTTATTCAAATTTTAAAAATCGCATAATACATATACAGAAGGATAATTACAGGCAATAGAGGTCAAGTATCTTAGAATATATCATAGGATTTGAGGAACTAAGAGAAGTTCCAGAGACCTATAGAGCTTCATTACAGACTAAAATTCAGTCATTGTAAAGCTTCCAGCTGACATTCAAGAGAAACTATTTAATATCCAGCAATATATACTTCTATTATGGAAAAATTGAAACTGTGAATTCAACCAAATAGGAAATGCAAACAAAACCTGGTGTTTTTTGATATGCTTCAAAATTATTCAGTCAGTCCTAAGGCAAGTGAAGAGGTCAAGACCTTAAGCATGGGCTTTGGAAAGCAGCACAGCACTATGCTGCCAAAGGCACACAGAAGGCTCAGACTGTGACTGTTGTGAAGGCTTACACTAACTTTTGATTGTGATACTGAAAAACCAAGTCTAATGAAATCATTTAAACAAATGTATAAAAAAGTGGGCCTGATTAAAAAAATCATGTTCATTTAATGTGGTGTTTCTTCTTTTCTAGAAATATGCTTATTAGGTCAATGGTGAATCTTACACTAGATGGAATCTCAGAACAATGTTAAAATTCCAAAATTTGTCATTATAGGCTAACTGTGAATAAATCAGCTTGAACTTTATTTGTAGAATAAAGTTCAACATTAATAATATTTTATGTTGTGAATTTAAAAGTTTTAATCATAAATCCCTCATATCAACAGCAGCCTCATATTTTACTAAAAAGCATTTCCTTTTTCAGCATACATTGGTAGGGTTTTTGGAAGGAATGCAGACAAAGTGTGAGAACTCATGTCATTTGTGGCTTTTCTACTTTAAGATCTAATCTTCAAGGATTAAAAATGTCTGATGCCGTGGCCAGATGGCACTGTTTTTCATGGACAGATATCATATATTCACGAGCATCCAAGTCGTGCTGCAAAAGGTGATTTTTCCCCTCTTGAAAATTAGTCTATTTGATCAAAATGGTGGAAGCAGAGAGAGCAGAAAGCAAGAAAGACAAACTCTCCTCTTCTTTTAAAGCCCTCAGAACCACGCCCTTGACCACCATTTTCAGTCCACTCACTATGGCAGGGTCCTACAATCCAATCACCAATTTAAGGCTCCACCTTTCAACTACCATAATTGCATTTCCCACCCTCTTAACAGTCACAGTGGGAACCTAAGATTCTAACACATAAACTTGGGGGACAAATTCAAGCTTCAGTGAGTTTTGGAAGGGCATAAATCAGTCCACTACACCATGTAAGTATTATATGTTATGGTCTATTTCCAAATGCCTTCTAACTCCTACAGAAGGGAAAGAACCACTGGCAACACAGTGAAATATTTCACTTTCATATTCAGATCTCAAGACAAACTGGTTATTAAACACAAGATTTATAGACTGATAATGATCCTTAGTAAGTGAAAATGCAAACAGATTTCATACATGTTTTCAGTTTCACAGGTATTTTATAGGTATTTTTCACATGATAAACTCTTAAAGTAGAATGCCTTGTTTAATTATCCTTGGGAAAGGAAAAATAAATTACACAATGGAAATATTTTCTTATTTTTCTTTTTCTTCCTCATTTAAGAATATTAGCTGGCACTTTTTATTTAACCATAATGTTCACATAACATGATACCAATTACTCAATATACCTTGAAAATAGACCTGTATGTACTGAAAATAAATGAATTCCTCAAAGGAATGAAGGAGCTAGCCTGGATGTTTGGCTAATGGGTATGTTAGTAGAGAGATGATGACTTAAATGAGGGAAGAACTTCAGAAAGAAAGCTCACTGGGCCATCTTTAGTGAGACACATTGCATTGTAAATACCCCTGTATGTTTCTGTTTTTGCTGTGTAACTGGGAGCATCTACCCCATTGCCAAGACCATATGTTCTCTACAATGATACCCATGACCAGGGTCCATGGGATCACACCCGAAATATGTTGTAATAGACAGCCATAATTTTATAATGTCTTTTTGGTGGGAGGAGGGATGGAAAAAAAAAAAACACGACTTCTCTGATTAGTATCACTTTGATTTCATGATTATTAACATTAAAAAGACTTCAACACTGACTGGAAATTGCACTGCATTTCTCAATCAGCCGGATCCCTCACAGTGCTCAACAAACATTGCCTGGCTTCTCCCCTCTCCTAAATCTCCAACTATCCTGCCTTCGTCCTGCCTCAGCTGATGATCTTACCCTATACTTCACTGGGGAAAAAAGAGAAGTCATAAAGCATAGCCCCTGCTTTTACTCCACAATGGAATTTTCAAGGTTTTTTACCCACCTTCTCCCTCTCTGTCTCTCCAGTTATAATAGGGAAAGTGTCTGTTCCATCTGGTCATCACCCCACCCCCACCCCCGCCACATGCTCAGGGGCCTCCCTTCATAGATTCCCGTATCTCTTACTGCTTCCTCAACTCTTCACTACCAAAGCCTACCTCTCAGCGTTCAAATGCACAAAAGTTTATTTTAGGATTAGGGGAAGGATGAAATGATTCCAGGAATGGAAGGATGAAGAGAGAGATGGAAGGAAGGAAGGAAGGAAGGAAGGAAGGAAGGAAGGAAGGAAGGAAGGAAGGAAGA
>NW_007726151.1:679745-812353 GCF_000696425.1 Galeopterus variegatus
AAATAAATCTTCCTTTAACACCCTGATCCCTCTTCAACTACCACCTTATTTTTCTTTTCCTCTTTTCAGCCAAAGGTCTGGAAAAAGTTACCTAAAAACCTCTCTCCCCTTAGTAACCTTATCTTCCTTCCCTCTTCAGCCCTCTAATTTCCTCCCCCTTCCCTCAGTGCTGAAGCTTCCCTTTCAAACGTTACCGATTGTGTCCGTGTTGCCAAACCAGAAGACACTTATCAGTTCTCACTTTCCATGGCCTCTCCGCTGTCTGAAACCACCCACAGGCTTAAGAGAATGTGTTCAGGAGCCTTAAGTAAGTTTGCATCCTAGGCCACCACATACTGGATTCATATATAAACTTTTAAAGTTCCTCATCTATAAAATGAGGATAGAAATTTCTCTCCGTAGGGTTTTTGTGGTGATTAAATCATATAAACCATGTAAAGTGCTTGATCTTTGTACCTGGCACATAGCAAAGATTCTATAGTTGGTTTCTATAATTGATATTAATATTGGAGTTATTCTTCCTTAATTGTTCTCTTATTTTGCATTTCATGAACAACACTCTCCAGAGGAAGGCAGATGGTTCCTTGGGCTCCTGCCTGCAGTGTCCGGGGATGGTGCTATACTCACTACAAG
Source organism: Galeopterus variegatus (assembly GCF_000696425.1). Taxonomy (NCBI): domain Eukaryota; kingdom Metazoa; phylum Chordata; class Mammalia; order Dermoptera; family Cynocephalidae; genus Galeopterus; species Galeopterus variegatus. Next base: position 680,379 of record NW_007726151.1, read on the forward strand.
CTGTTGTGACTTTGCCTAGGGGTGGCAGCACTGCTTTTCCATTTGACTTTTGTGGGGTGATTCTGGGACCTTGTTCCCTATGGGTACTCCAGGACAGTCTGTGAACTTCTTAATATCTTTTAATAAATCTCTTTTTGGGACATAGTAGCCATATAGGGCTTTTGTTGCCTACAACTAAAATTCCTAACTGATAAAGCAGTCAAATATTGAACCCAACTTATTCCTGTCTTCAAAATTCATATTCATATATTCAACTATGCTCTTTACATCCCCAAGTGGATATTTCACAGCCCTGTCAAATTTAACATGTGTGGAACTGAACTACTGATCTCCCTCCTTCTCCTCTACCCCAGGCCACTCGCATCTCAGCATCTGGCCACACTGTCCACAGCTGCCCACCTGAAGAACCTGGAGCCACCACGGAATGCTCTCTCTTCACTCTTCACATTTTCCAAGTGGTGGTTTTCGCCTGCAAAATACACCTCGCATTTGTCCATTTGTTTCTGTCTGAATTTGTTATCACCTTAAATGAAATCACCATTATTTCAAAAATTAACCAAAATGTCTGTTTTTAAAAGTTCTCACCCTTTTTCCACTTTGCTCCCTTCCAATGCATTCTCCTCATAGCAAAGTAAATTTCTAGAAGGAAAAATCATGTTATTAGCCTACTCAATATTCCTCAATAGCATTTCATTTCACATTGGAAAAAATTCAAAATCCTTGCTATCAGCTCCAAAGCAATGAACAATTTGGATTCTTGCTACTTCTTGAGCTGCATCCTATACCTCTGCCCTCCATCTAATTCTCCAGGTTCCTACTTTATATCACCTCCTTAAAACAGATGGGCTTTTCTGTGTCAGGACCTTTACCCATGCCATTTCCCCTACAAGGAAGGCCCTGCCCATATAATGTAACCTCATTCCATACTTCAGAGAGTCAATGTCAGTTGACTTTTTATCCTGCCAGTGAAGTATACTATTATATTCTCGTGAGCCATGCTCTGTAGTACCATCACAATTGGAAATTACCTATTTCTGGATGTAATTGTTTGTTATCTATCTTCTCTGTTTGTCTGACTTTTATAAGGATGACAAGTGCTCTCTTTCATTTATCTCTAATATTTTATACCAGGCACAAGAGTTGTTGTTCAAAAATACCTGTCCAATGCTGAATTAATCATTTTCAATGGTAACGCCCTTGATTCTCTGAAGTCTGTAGTGTTTCCTTTGTATGATTCCTGTCAAAGCTCTAAATAGAAAGGTAAGAATGAGAGGACTATGTGATAGGACAGATTCAATAGCTGAATATCCAAAACCAAAATCCATTCTCACTGTTTTCTCAGGTGACTGTATGCAATTACACTTCTGGGTCACGGATGAATTTTTCTGGTAGACATCAACAAGTTGGGTATATAGGAACTCCATGGTGCCAAACATACACATAATTTCAAACAAAAATGATACATTTAAATGAACAAATGCTGAACAATGATCCTGTTGTTTAAGACCTGATTATTAGAACATAGCAATCCTTAGAAGGAGAACACTGTATTCCCATCATAGTTACTGGATTAGTTTTCTTTACTCTTGTGCTCCCTATAGTGACAATGTAATTTAGGGACTCCATTTGCAAATCATTCAGGAAATGACTGAAAAGACAGCTTCAGGATCATAGATTCAGGCTTTTAGAAGCCATATTAGCTTGGTGTATTTCTTATTAAAGTCACACTATCTTTACCTATGCTTAAAAATGTGGATCCCACATGTGAATATCTAGATGTGATGACAGAGACAATGGAGGAAGAACTTTTTAAGAGGGCTTACACCCTTCATTCTATAGGTTTAAGGTTAATTCTATGTATCTCCTTCCCAACATCAAGAATCACTGAGGAACAGTTTTCCTCAGTGACCCACGCATCTCATTTAGTGATTGGTCACAGAAACATGACCCCATCCCCAATAAAACAGTGTTCCTAAAGGACAATAAGGACTCCCTGAGAGAGTGTTGTGCATTTTAAGAAAAACTCTCTAAAAAGTGTGAGGATCAAAAGACTTCAAAAACAATCAAGAGAGATAAGCTGTGTCAGTGTGGTTTTATCACATCTCTCTCCATTGCAACCCCTTACAAATACACAGTAGGATGTGCATGGGAGGTGGAGGAAAAATTTCTACTAAAACAGGCTATTCAAATAGGGTAAATCATGTAATTCACTTATTTGACTGAAACGACCAATTAACTGGCCTTGTTTACTAAGAGAATAAAACTCTTTTCCAATTGTATGAAAATAACTAATTTTGCCTTAAATTAAATTAAATAAGATAACTCCAATGGAAATAAGGAGGCAATTACATTATTATACAGGCAAGAATTACAGTTTCTGAAAGAATGTAAACCTTACCAGAGAAGGTTACCCATATCAAAGTGGTTTTGATACTTACCCATATCAAAGTGGTTCACTTTTCAGCTACCTCTATGACTTACAGTAGAAAAGGGATTATGTTAAAAGGGAAACTTCAAAATCACAAAGCCCAAATAAAAATAACAGTCCAGGGCAAATAATCTGTAATAAAAATACCTATGAATACTCTGTGTATTTATTATAATACAGTTCAGTTCAATAAGGTTATTTTCTTTCTAATCAGGGAGCAATTTATATTTCCATTTATCTTCCTCAAGTAGTAACAGAGCCTATCCTGGTAATATACACTGTGGGGAACAGGGGAAATAATGGGACCCAGGGAGATTTCAGATAATGCAAAAGATATCCTTTGATAATTTGTGGTAGATCTTATAACACAGACTATAAACAACTGCTGGATTTAAAAGTCACAAAGGAATAGTTCTAAAGTTCACATAGCAGGATGGTAAGAGGGTTACAACTTTCCTTAGGGCCAAGAGAAAATGTCATCCATTAAAATTAAAGTGAACTCTCTCTATGATCATTTTTAGAAATAACCAGAGTCCTAAGCAGGTATAGGTGTATTCTTATCTTTCCTCTTCATCTGGACCTGAGTCGGGGTGAGGTGACAAGAGTGATTTTTTTAGACCAATTGGCATGTCTATCTTATCTATGGTTATAGTGAACATCCCTGGTGACCCCAAAGCAGCCAAATCCCTGGGTGCTGCTCTGGCTCTGCTCGTATCCAGTTCTGCAAACTTAACCTCTCTGGGCTTTGGTTTCTTCATATCTAAAATGAAGAAAAATAGCATACTTCATCCTTGAGATCAACATCCAATTCCAAATTCTTAATCAGAAAAATTATGTCAGGTTTAATAAAATAATCAACAGTCTACAGGATTAAAATTAAAGAGACTTGCTCAGGTAAGTGACAACATTTGCAAAGAACAATGTAACGTTTATTTTCTTCTAGACCGCATGAATATGTACCCAGCATTAATGTGGACTTGAAAACTTTAAGTTTTTTTTAAATAAATTAAACCTAAAATGAAGGCCTTTAAAATTATTAGCTGTTTATCAGCATGAAACACAAAGAACACTGAAGTGCGAGATTTTTCCAGCGAAACTTATCATTAAACTTTCACCAACAATGCTGTCATTTCTTTTCCCCTCTGTGATCACACTTTTTCCCAGGCACAATTTTAGGTTTAACCTGTAAAACTGATTAATACTAGGAAAGCTGAGCAGTCAAATCAAATGATTAAGTTTGTAAAGTTTTTACAGGTAGTTAAGCCTTGGGAAAGCTTAATTAAAGGTAATGAAGAATTTAAAACAGGAGTGAAAATTAAAGCAGTAGGAAAAGTTAAAGAAAAAAATTACTATTCCACTGGGGAAAAAAAAAACCAGGAAGAGTCACAGGGAACTGATGCTAATTATCACTGATTGGAGAAACTGGCTCTGGCAAATTCAGAAAGTGACCTGAAGAAACACACATGAGGAAATGTGGCGGAAAAAAAAGGGAAGGGAAATATGTAAAACAGAGGGTACAGTGTAGATTCTATTTTTCAGGCAGAATATTAATTCTGTTTAAATGCATTTTTCATAACTCATATTATAAAAACAATCATATCCTTAGCTCTTCATATTCATTCATTTTTTCACTATTCACCCATTCATTCAACATTATACTCAGAGCTCAGCCTATCAGATTATCTGGTTGAGTTTTGTACCACTAGCTTCTCCACCCACCTATCCTATGGGAACAGATCCCAACTGCACCTCATAATCTTATGAAATAAAATGAAAACTTTAAAATATTTCATCCTTCTTGGTCCCAGCTACTAGTTATTCACCTTGAACAGGGCTTATCCCTGACAAAGAAACTATGTATAAATGAACACATAAGATGATATTTTCTAAGATATCTTATTGCAAACATATATTAGACATTTGAATGAGTGCCATTGTTTTTATTTATCAAATAATTCCAAAATGATGTAAGAAACCAAATAGCTGGTACAAATCTAAAGATTTTTTTTTATTTTGAACAATTGCAATAAGAATTATTAAACTATCCACATATCATTTAACTGATTCCTATGATAGATATGTTCCCAAAGCTTGGCACATAGAAAGAAAAAACAGCATTGAAGTCATGTTCCAGGGCAACTATACTTACAGAAATGCACAGAAATAGATATTGTACTTAGCCATTTCTTCATAGTTAGCAATGTAACATAAATAATAAAATCTATCCTAAATAGTCTACCATTATCAAATTCAGGGAACTTCCCACTGAACTTTTAGAATTTGCTGTAGAATGGATGCCCCCCTACCCAACCTCATGAGGGCTTAATCCCTACTGTAACCACTGAGGGTGGAAATCCTATTATGGTAATTCCAAGGTGGGGTCTTGAAGAGCTGACTAGATTGTCATACCATGCCCTTGTGAATGGATTAATAATGGTGGTCATGGGTGTGTTTTTGAAAGCTTAAAAAAGAGAGTGCGTGAGGAATTGTCTCTTGCTCTCTCTGTTTCCATCATCTTGCAATGGGAGACCCCTGGGGCACTGTCACCGCCATCATATGTGTTCCTTGGACTTTGGACTCCCCAGCCTCTGAAACTGTAAGCAGTACGTTTCATTTTCTTTATAAATTACCCAGGTCCAATTATTTTGTTATGAGCAACAGAAATGGACTAATACAGAAAATTGGTACTAGAAGTGGGTTGTTGTTTGTAATAGACACTTGAAAACGTGGAAGCAGCTTTGGAACAGGGTAATAGGCAAAAGCTGGAGGAATTTGGGGGAACAGGCTAGAAAAAGCCTAGATGCTGGTGAAAGTTTAGAAGACTAGAAAGTCAGGGAAAGTTTTAGAGATTGGTTAAATGGTGGTGACCAGAACGCTTATGGAATATGGACTGTAAAGACCATTCTAAGGAGGTCTCAGATAGAAATGAGAAGGGACTTATTGGAAACGGAGGCAAAGGTCAACCTTGCTATGAACTGGCATGGAACTTGGTTGCATTGTGTCCATGCCCTAGGACTTTGTGGAAGTAGGAACTTAAGCATTGTGAACCAGAGCATTAGAAGGAAGAAATTTCTAAGAAGCAAAGCATTCAGGAAGCTGTGTGGCTACTTGAAACACCCTACACTGAGTTACAGCACCAAAGGCATGATGTAAAGCCAGAATTTAAAAGGAAAGCAGAGTGTAAAGATTCGAAAAATTTACAGCTTGGCCATGTGGTAGAGAAACAGGGAGCATTTTCAGAGGAAAAATGCAATGGTGCTAAGAAGATTAGCACAAAAGAAAGGGATTGTAAAAGAGAAGGGGGGAAGGCCCTGAAGGCATTGCAGAAGCCTCTGGCACCAACCCTTACATTTCAGGCCCAAAGGCCTAGGGAGACAAAATGGTCTTGGGGAACAGGCATGAGGCACCCTCCACGCCCTCCTGCTCAGAGCCACCTCAGGATGCTGCTCCCCACACTAGCACCCCAGCTGCTTTGGCTGCTCCAGATGTGGCTAAATTAGCCACAGGTGAGGCTGGAACTGCATCTTTGGAAAATATAAACAGGAAGGCTTGGAGGTGTCCACATGGTGTTAAGTCTGCAAGCTGACAGAATGCTAGTGTTGCCTCCACCTTGATTTCAAAGGACGTGTGGAAAAGCCTGAGGTCAAGGAAAAGATCTGTCACAGGGGCAGAGTCACCGCATAGAGACTTTACTAGAGCAATGCCAAGTGGAAGTGTGGGGTCCGAGTTGCAACATAGAAACCCCATCAGTGCCATGCCTAATGGAACCCTAAAAGTGGGACCACCATGGGGATCCCTGAATTGTGGAGCTACCAGTGTGCAGTGCCCACCTGCAAGAGCCTAAGCATGGTCGAAGACAAGGAAAGCCAAGTTGCAGAGCTGCCCAAGGGCTTGGAGACAGAACCTAGCACCAGCAGGCAGAGTACATCAAACCTGGAGTCAAGGTACATGATTCATCAGCTTTAAGATTCAATGCACGACCTCCTGGCTTTCAGACTTGTTTGAGACGTGTTACCCCTTTCTTTTGGCCTATTTCTCCCTTTTCCAATGGGAATATGTACCCTATGCTTGTCCCACCATTGTACCTTGGAAGTAGATAACTTGTTTTGATTTCACAGCTGGGACTTTGAACTTCAGACTTTTGAGACAAAAAAAGTTAAGATTTGGGGGACACAATGAATGTATTTATGTGTGAAAAAGACAGGAATTCTGGGGGGTCAGGGTGAAATGCTGTAGATTGGATACCCCCCAACCTGACCTCACTGAGGCTTAATCCCCCCTCTAACCATTGAGGGAGGGAAATCCTATTATGGTAATTCCAAAGTGATGCCTTGAAGAGGTGATTAGATTGTAGGACCATGCCCTAGTGAATGGATTAATAATGATGGTCAGGGGCATGTTTCTGAGGGCTTTAAAAAGAGAGTGTATGAGGAACTACTTCTTGCTCTCTCTGTTTCCACCATCTTGCAATGTGAGACCCCTGGGTCACTGTTGCCACCACCAGATGTGTTCTTTGGACTTTGGACTTCCAAGTCTGTGATACTGTGAGCAATAAATTTCATTTTCTTTATAAATTACCTAGTTCCAAGTATTTTGTTATAAGCAACTGAAATGGACTAATAAAATTAGCTTTCTTCTTTGGGTGGGGGGAGGGAAGGAAGGGTTTCAAATTATAAATGTAATAATAACAAAATAATACCAAAAGACATTAAATGCCAGAGTCCTGGTGATTTGGAGAGTGGGTAAGAGCTAACAGTGACCATGATAACTGGGAAGGAGTTGCTAAGGGAGTGTGCCCTGCATCCTGTTCTCTTCTGGCATTCAAAACAGTGAGGAATGTGAAGGAAGGACACAGCAAAGGCCAGCCTTGACTGCCTGTGGCATCTCATTGGCACGGGAATTGGTGAGGGACTTAACAGCTATGACCCCTCTTCATGTCATCATTTGGAAGCCAGACCTACCAAGCAGAACAGCAGCCATTAGAAGGAAATCAGAGTTAGCAGCTGGGATGGAGAAGGGATATCTCTGTATGTTGGAGATGCCTGCTTTCACAGACAAGCTGTGTTTGCCATTAATAATAGAAAAATTATAGTGTGCTGCCTCTCATCAGTAAGCATTGCCTTTGAAGGCTATATGTACTCAAGGAAACAAGTTAATTCACTTCTGACGTCAGTTGCTGGGTCTAACCTCTGGCAACAGATTAATGCATTTGCAAGGACCCCATATGAAAAGTGCTTATGCACATAGCACAATGGATATAATTTAGTAGTATTCACACAGCAATTTATATTTACTGAGTGCAACAATGCTTTCTATTATTTATTCTTCAAGACAAGCTCATGAAGTATTATCTCCATTTAATTTTATTTTTATTTTTTAGATAAGGAACATAAAGCACAGAGTAGTTAATATGGAATCATAGAGATTGATTTGGGTTGTGTTTATACACACAAAAACAATCTTTGGAAAGGAAAAATAAGCCTAAGATGCTTGCTTGACGTTCAATAGACCAGTGGCATTGAAATATTTTCTTAGAACTACAACCTTTTTTTTTCTCAGAAAAAAAAGTTCCATACAAATTCAATTTATAAACAGGATAACAACTACATTGTATTAGCAGAAATTTTAAATATAAATTTCTAATATTTATTAACTATTAAGGCAATCAATGCTTTTATGAACTTAAAATTGTAAATCACAGGGCATGGATGATAGTTCCAGGCTTATATCATTGTGAACTTCAGAACTTCTGAATGCCACAGACAACAGGACGGCTGGCTATGGGGTGGGGGGAAGGTTGGCCTGAATTTAACAGTGAAAAAATACAAATTCAGTAAAACTGACATGCGTGTATAAACATAACACTGTAATATGTGAGCTGGGAATGCATCTGAACCCTTGAATTCAGTCGGTTAATTAGTGAGCCATCCAGTTGTGGCGGGGGGGTGGGGACTCACAAGAGGAGGCACCTCTACAGAGTGATTTAAAGAGTGCAGGAAAAAGGCCTGTAGCCTGGGCGGGGGGGGGGGGAAACTCCTCCCTGATCCTCATCGTTTATCTGTCCTCTCTGAAGGAGGAAACAGCAAACTGAAATTAAATGATACAAATGGTTATATTAATTTTTTAAGAAGAAACAATAGCTGAGGACCTGGAAGCTAGAACTGTCTCAGTCAGCTGAGAAAGGTTGTAAGGGAACTAGAGCTTTTAAGCTGCATGTGAGTTTAAAAGGAGAAACAGGAAAAATAAAATAAAGGGAAGCAGGCAGAAAGAACAGGTGCAATTCAGCTGGGTGAAGGTGATGGCATAACGTGTGCTGAGACCAGACAATATCTGAGGGTGATCCGGGAGCCGTGGACTGAGTAGTGGTTTACGGAGTTGTTGAAGACCGTTCTGAATGGAAGCTGAATGTGGTGAACTGATTCCAGAAAGGATAAGGTCATTCTTCTCCAGGGACCAAAGAGAAAGTAAAGAAAATGGACTGGCCTTGAACTTGAAGGGAGGAAGTAAACAGTTACAAAGAAGGACTGGAACGAGCGAGTGACTGAAACCAGCAAGCAGGACTGGCTGCACAGAGAACACAACCCAAGACTGCCAGACTTAGAAGGGACTTAACAGAGTATCAAACCCTGAAGTTCGAAGATGATAAATTTGAGACACACACATCACTGGTTAGCTCTGTCCACAGTCTATTCAATGCTGCAAACCTGGGCCCAGGTGAAAAATGTAGTGCTGAGTTGCTATGCTACTTTGTATCAAGGCTGCATTCTAGATCAACTGGAGTGAAATACTTTGGTTCACAAGGGGAACCATAGATGGTGTGCTCCGAAGAATGGGAAGGGAGGAATACATTTTACATAAAGAAAGAAGACCAGGAATCTCAATAATGGATTCTTTGGAAAAAGAATCCTCTTGTTCTCCAAATCTGTGAAATAGAAAATTAAGCTATTACAAGTGGCAGTGGGAACCTGGCCAGGGTGGTGTTTCTGTTAAATGGGAAACTGGATGTGATTGAGCTTTGTAGACTAAAAATAACTAGAAAAAGAGAAATGATACTGTAAGGTAGGCTTGAATGTAAGAGCTAATTTCCAATATATATGAAAGATGTATATACATGTACATATGTATTTTTCCCAAATATAAATGTGACACATGTGCATTATAGAATATTTGGAAAATGGAGGGAAAGATAAAAAGACAAAGACATATTCTACCTTAAATCTTCCACATGGAAATGACCACTGCTGACAGTTTGGTGTATTACACACCAATCCATCTATATGCACATCTATGCCTTATTTACAAGTAAAATTGGGACCCTAATAGACTCAGAAACACATTGTGTATACTACCATTTCATTATAGTCTTAAAAATATATTTTAAAAACTACATTAAATTTTACTGCTTTTAATCAACTTCCTAAAGTTAAAATCATGTCTCCAAATTTTCAGTATTTTAAATAAAGTTGTGGATTAATGTCCTTAGTTTTATTTGCATTTATTTAGTTACTAGTAAGATTGATCATATTGCATGTTTGGGGCCATTTATACTTCTTTTGTGTATTGCCTTTATGTTACTGTCCATTCTTCACCTGAGGTATTAAGCTTTCTTTAAGAGCTCTCTGTATTTTAAGTATATTAATCTATCCTCTGTCATACAAATTTAAAATATTGCTGATTTATCTCATTTAATTTATGATATTTCCTCCAATATGTGAGGCTTTAAATTTTTATGTAGTTAAATAATTTCCTTCATGGCTTTTCTTTTTGGTGTTAAGTTTTGAAAGATCTCCTCTATGCTACAACCACATATACATATTCCCAGTAGTTTCATTTAGTTTTCTCAAAGAGTGCTGATTAAGAGCCTGGAGATGGAAAGCCATCCCTTAAATTCACCTTAACCTTGTGCTCTATTCTGCTTACACTGATCTGAGGATTAATCTGATCTGTGCCTTAATTTCTTCATCATAGAATGTGATTTATATTAGCATCTGCCTCATAGGATAGTTATAAATAATAAATGGGATAATCCACATAGAGTGTATGGTATAATGTCTGGCATGTAATAAATAACCAATAAACCCTAGAGATTATTTAACTTCCTGCTACGTATGAACACTACTTTGTAGAATATGATAAAAATGAATCTAAATTTAATTTTTTCCAAATGTATGCTAATATTATATTGTGAATAATATATATTGCTTCCCATTAATTTGAAAAGCCACCTCTATTATATACTAAATGATTACAGGTGTTTGGATACATTTCTAGATATTTACTGAAATCCATTGATCTGCCCGACTAGTAATGGAATACTGCTACAATATTAAAGTCAGTGTGGTTGAATAATGTTTTAATTACTTTTAGTTCAATTATCCCTCCATAATTATTCTTTTTTCAGAAAATACCCTTGACTACTCAGGCTGCCAAAACTCCTGGTTAAAGTGCCAAGAGGGAATTACAAAAGTATATGAATATGTCATTTCTCTAAAGATCACTCAAAATTTTCTCTCTAAATATTTTTAGGGAAAGTCCAAAGTGAACTTTTCTTTCTAAATCCTACCTCACCTAATCACTTAAGTTCTGTCCAGGGGAGTATAAACGTACAAAGTTCACACCAACTGTATTAAAAAAAAAAAATCATGTTTTTAAGTACATCCCTATTAAGCATTTAAAGACCAAATTAAAGAATGCATTGAGCTTCTCAAAGCATACTCTAAACTCAGCCCTGGGCATCGAGAAGACTTTGACTAATCACAGGATGGTGGTCAGCCAGCCGGAGCAGATCTGCTTCATCTGCTACCACAAGAAATCAAACACTTGCAGAGCCTGAGAACTTATAGCATGAGTGCCAACTCTTCCTCCTAGTGCCTTTGCTCTGCAGAGAATGGGCCATGTGGTTTTTGCTGGCCTTACTCACTTGGTGTCATCCTTCTGTTGAGTAGGAAAATAAAGAAGTGGAAATTCAGAGGTGCCAGAAGCATTACTGCCATATTACTCCTTCCAAGAGAGTAGATTTAAAATCCCCTCATAGAGGGCCGAGCCCGTGGCACACTCGGGAGAGTGCGGTGCTGAGGGCACAGCAGCGCTCACGCCGCGGGTTCGGATCCTATATAGGGATGACCGGTGCGCTCACAGCGCTCACTGGCTGAGCACGGTGCGGCCGGTCTCAAAAAGGACAAAAAAAAAAAAAAAAAAAATCCCCTCATAGAAATATAAGGAAAAAAGCAGCTCCTTAGCATCTTGTTTCAAATCAATACTTGCCATTTTAATGAAAGAAAATGACCTTCACAGTGGCCTGATTTCTGTCCTGTCTCCTATTTACTGATTCTAGGGCTCTGTGCCTAGATAACCTTTGATAGGTTACTGGAAAGGCGTTGTCATTAACTGTAAAAATACCATGCCCAAATTCCTACCCAGCTCAGTATTTATTTCATAATAAATACCTTTGGACTTTCCAAATTGCTCTAAATTTACATTTTATAACATGTTTCGGGGTTTCTTTTATTTTCTCCAGGGTTTAGGAGGTTTAAAGGAAAATAAAACTGCAAAAAGATCTCTTAATAGAAATGTGTAAATTATGCTGAAGATAATAGAATAAGCAATGAGGAAAACTGCTATTTTTCAAATTAATTCTAGCCATCAAGTAGATTGGGAGTGTGAAAGTGACAGAAACTACAGGAAAAAGTGTCTATGACATCTTAAGCCTCATGAGAGGGAGTGAGAGAAATGTTAAATTTAATCAGATGTATAGAATCCAGGAAGGGAGACTTCAAAAAGTCCCTGATACAGGGAAGGGTGAAACCATAGCTGAGATTCTGAAATGGAAGAAAGCTCAAGAGGTTTATTAGGCTATTCAGAAAGAAATTTCAATTTTTCTTCTACAAATAATTCAGAAAAGGGCGAGAAGGCACATCTGAAGAGATCAAAAGAAGTCTCCAATGACCTCAAATTTCATAAGGATTTGGGCAAATGATAGAAAGACAAACAGTAAAGAGGAGAATGCTTATAAAATATAGAGTCAAGAAAGCTAAAAAATGTAGTAATCTAGAGTCTGAAAAAAATTATACAACAGGAAAAATATTCTCCTCTTCCCCCTTTTTCTCTTTATACTGCATTCAGTGCAAGGAGAGTCATAATGGCAAATCTCTTTTGTTCATCACAGAAGGAATGATGAATGAATGTTTGGGGTTAATGAATGGGGTGGTGCCTATTTCTCAGTCTCTTCTAGAATAGAGGACAACTGTCAAAGACGGTTGGGGCAAATATCAGCGTGAAGCTGGGTGAATGAGGAGATTGTAAAAGGCACTTTCTCACTCTGAATGAACTGAAGACTCTCAGCCATGTTTGCTTATGGGTAACCATATGTCCTGGCTTGCCTAAAATAGTACCAGTGTATGCCTGTCTTTCTGGCATGATTAATAGACTTTCTTTCCCTTTTAAAACTGTCCTTCTTTGGGCAATAAATGATATGGTCATCTTTAACATATACCAGCATGCCAGGGATATTGTGTATTTTATTGTTTTCAATCATCATTGAGAATCCATGGAGAATAGAACAGTGCCGTGAAAGTGGAGATGATGTTCTGATTTTCAAAAGTGGAAAGAAGGAATATGTTGATAGTCAGGCTAAGAATACAAACTCAGTAATCTTAGGAACAGATTATCATACAGATTTTTATGATGAGTGAGAGAGAGGAAGCAACCACCAAGAGGAAACATGGTTCTATAAAGACTAAATTAGGTGAGATCCACCTTAATTCCTTCTTCATTAGGGCTACTCTAGTACATGTCGGGGATTTCTGCAGGTATATCAAATACAAATTTGAACAAGACCTCAAACAAAGATCTTCATATCCTTACAAACAAGGATGGAAATATTGTCATACAGTTTGATATTTTTTAATTAGTTAAATGACTATTCCAAATAGTGTTGACTAATGTTCACTAATGAGCAATATTAACTCTGCCCTTGGCTCTGTCCTTTTCAATATTTTTCTCACCAAATTGGATTAAGACATGCTGATCAAAGTTACGTATGATTCAGATACTGAGATGACAGAGTCAGGATCCAAAATTATCTCATCAGACTGGGAGAATGTGCCAAGCCTAAGTAATTAAATTTCATGGGGAAAAACAGTTTTATAGGGAGAAACTTATTTTCCAAAAACAAATTACACAAAAAGAACAAAAGAAAACATAAGATTATACAGTAGCACATATGAAAAGGAAATAAAGATTTTGTTGACTGAAAAGCATAGTGTAATGAGTTGACCATAAGGGCATTAATATCAACATGAAGAAGCTGATATATCAACTTTCTTCTTAGCCCAGCATGTCACACTCAAGGTAACATGTTCCAGTCAAAAAATAGTGGAAAACTGGGAACCATACAGAAAATAGTCAGTAGAGTAAATTGTAACTATTGTTTAAAAAAAAAAAAAAAAAAGCAATAAGAATAACATAGATTCACAATCCCTTATCTGCATTTTTGAAATCCAAAATGTTTGAAAACCAAAAGATGTTCCGTTGTTGCCAAATCCTGATTTGAAATAAGGAAAGAAAGGGTGTCTATAGTCTTTATGTATTCCAACTTAGTGTACAAATTCATATGGTTATTTGAAGAAATATTATGTGATTCTGCCCTGTGCTCCACTGGTAATACTGCATAATATTGCCTGTATACCTCCATATTGCCTTTTAAATAAAAGTTTAAAAATAAGAATTTCAAAATACATTTGGTCTTAAGAGTTCAGGATAAAGGATTGGGACCTAAAAATAATGATAATAATAACAACAATAATAATGATAATAATAATACGTCACACAAATAGCACTATGCATCAGGCACTGTTCTAAGCACCTTTCATATATTAATTCATTTAATTCTCACAATCCCTGGGATGTATGCACTATTACTTTTTTTTTTTTGTCAATATACAATGAAGTTGATTATTGTGTCCCATCACCGAAACCTCCCTCCCTCCTCCCTCTCCCCCCTCCCACCCAAGTGTGTCCCCTCCATTTTCTTGTTGTAAGAACTTCAAAAAAAATTGTGGTTGTTATATCTTCCTCTCCCCCCCCCGGTTTTTTTTTGGTTGTTGTTGTTGTTGTTGTTGTTGTTGTTGTTTGTTTGTTTTGTGTGTGTGTGTGAGAGTGTGTGTGTGTGTGTATGTATGTGTGTGAATTGATTTTTATGCCCACTTTACAATTAAGTAAACTGAAGCACAGTTATTTGCCAAAAGTCACATACTAATAAGTGTAAATGTTTATCATGGAAAGATGCAATTTAAATGGTAATAAGATGGTTGATAGTTGCCTTCAGGCTGAAATATTGTATGTGGAAGTTATAGGAAGACTACAAAACTTAACTAAGGTGCCATTGCAGAATACTCTTAAAAATTTTTTCAGCTTCCAGAAATACCCCTTAAAGCAGATCTTATTTTTTGCTTGAGTGGTCTCCCTTCGTAATTTTAGAAAGAAGAGATGACAACTGTTTAGGGAGAATCAAAAGAGAAAATTATTTATTTTGTAGTTGATCAAACTACAACTCCCTAAAGCCACATGCAAAGCTTGGGTTTCTGGAGAAGAAAAGAGTAAGAACCTGATAAATAACCTCCAGACTTCAAAGTTAAAGAGATGGTGGAAGGGAAGAATAACTTAACCCTAATAAAATAGAAAAGGGGTGGTATAGGCTGATGGCTCAGGCCCAAGACAGAAATGCAAGGGCAAAGCTTTTGGGTACAGTTCCTGACTAATGCTAAAAGGTACTCTGGATGCAAGACACTGTGAGGATGCTTTGGGGCACACAGCTGAGCATGCTTGTATGAACCAGGGGTCCACAGCAGTATCACAGCATCCAGACCAGCAAGGGCCTCACCATGGCACAGGACAGGATGCAAGAGCAACATGTTGCCATGAGAAGAATCAAGAGTAAACTATTAGAATTCTACTTCCTGTTCACCTGTTCTATGCAGAACCCACTCCCTGTGTGCACTGAGTACACCCCCAACATTCCTAGACAACTGGGGAAAAAATTTCAAATGGCACATAATGAACTTATAGGGTATATAGAGGTGACTTGGAAAGTAGGTCTCTTCAAGGTAGCTATATTATACATCAAGGTTTGGGACAAATTCTATGATACCACACAAAGAATATGCTTTACTGAGGAAAGGACAAATGTCCAGAGACAGGTTCAGCAAAAAGAGAACACATCAATCACCACCCAACCATTGTCTTAATAGAGAGGTGTGTGGGCTGGAGTGAGCTGCTAAATACACAGTGTGAGTTGCTTTTTTTTTTCCTTTTAAAAGGCAAGCTTATGCTTGTCAACTTTGTCATTGTAGATGTTGAGTTTTAATAACTGCTAACATATTAGTTGTTATTTTGACTGCTTTAATCCCTCCAAATATGCTGCTTTAAATCCTAACATTCCAAAGTATGTCTTGAACATAAAAGTTTAAGGAGACATTAGTGGGAGAAGTAGACTATATGACCTCTAAGATACTTTGCAACTCAGAGTCTTTGGTTTTATGAGACACCCTGGAGAAATATTATATATTATTAATATTTTCCCTAATCTTAGTTGGCATTCTATTAGCCTTCTTCACTGATACTGCACAGTGAATCCAGAACTTAAGTGTATTGATATAGACCTTTTCCTCAATTCTATTAAACTGATTCAATGCAATAGAAACGGCACTCCTGTTGAGCATCATTTCTACCTAACTCAAATGCTACAATTCAGTCTCTTCCAATTTTTATTCCATCTCTCAACCTTTTGGCCTCTTCCCATTTATTTCCTTTCCCTACTCAAGCTGCAGAGTCAACAAAATCCATGCTTCAGCTCTACTGTACTGCTTACCAGAGATTTAATAATCCCCAAATAGCAACAGAGTAGATTTATAGCTGTCTGTGTCATGACGACTGAGGAATATAAAAGGCACTGTGTCTTCCCTAGTCATAATCCTTAAATGCAGGTGATAACATCTCTGTGATCAATTTGAGATTCTTTCTCCCCTAAATAAGAGGGTATATTGTCTTCCTGCAGTTGGTACTCACACCCTCAAATTTGTTATCTACAGAAATGCTAAGTTTGTGTCTGTACTCAAAGCATCTCCATGGTGTCAGCTTCATGTTAGTTATCATGTTCAGTCAGACTGTTGAGCGGGACAAAATTGAGTTTCTAGGAAAAATACCATGTGCTATGTACTGTGTTAGATACTAGGGAAATAATTAGATGTAGTTCTTGCCCTCCAAGAACTCACAATATAAAAATAAAGAACAACCATAATTTATTGTAATAAGTATAATAAATGCAATTGGCCAGCCCAAGAAGGTCATGTGGCCCCAAGATATGAGGAAACATTTGTTTTGAGTAAGCTAGCATGGAAACAAGAAAGGCTGCTGACCATTTAGCCAAATTGCATAGAAGAAAGTCATCTAGTAATCGCCATTAGGTTTGTACATACTTAAGCACAAAACCTGAGTAAGGAAAAAAATTGAAAAAAAAAAGAATCATAGTTCTGATCACGTTTCTAGGCAGAAAGCTCAAGTACACAGATGTGCCATAAATGCATGTATTGATATGGGCCAAGGTGAGGAGAAGAAAGGAACTTCCTGGCAAATCTCTTCAGGCATCAAATAGCCTGTTATGGACTGAATATTTGTGTCCCCCCAAATTAATATGTTGAAATCCGAACCATGAATGTGATGGTATTAGGAGATAGGGACTTTGAGAAGCACATAGGTAAAGATATCAGTGGTTCTCTTTGGTTCAGCAACAACACAGATGTAACCCAAATATTAGCAACATTAAGATTCAATATTTAGCACCGCTGTTTGATGATTTCTCTTGGAAAACTGCTTCTGAGGATTAGGATTTACAAAGATCTAATAAGATACTGACTTCTGCTCTTTACATTTTGTTTTTTACATTCAGGACATACATGTATTGTGTTTAATAGCTGACAAGTACAGGTAGACTAGTGTTATGAATTCAAGAAAAATGATCTAGTAATACCACAGAGCAATCTAATTTTGAAGTGTCTTTGTTCATGTTGAAACTCTTGAGTAGCTCAAGTTTTTCATCCATAAAGAGCCAGAGTATTGTATTTGTGTGCAGGTGAGAGGAAAAATGTATTGGTTCTCAAGGATTCTTTGGGCAAGGGGAGGAAAAATGATAATAAAGTAGATTTTATTAAAAAGGGAAATATCTTTATCCAAGTTTCTTAAAGCACTTTTCAAGCATCAGCTCTCCTCTTCTGATAAACTAAGAGCACTCCTTAGAAGTACTCAATCAAAAAAAAATTATTTTGTAAACAATTTTCCATTAAGAGGTACTCAGCACATCTTCAGTGTGCTTGCTGCTTCCTTCTTTTTGATGGTACTCAGGTCGCAGTGATGGTTGCATCTAGTGTCTCAATTCCAGGAAAAGAGAGAGTTTTTCAAAATCAAGTGACAGTGGGGAGCGGGTGGCTCAAATCAAGCACCAGATCCCCTCCATTGCTTTAAATTTAGATTATAAAAAGTACTCTTGTAACTAATCATTTGAAAACTGTTTTTAAATTCAGAATATCTTTGTCTGAAACTCTGTAAATCATTAATAAGAAATTTATTTCCCACTCTTAGTATCTGTATCTAATCCTGGTTTTTCTTCAAATTCCTAAGGCTTCTCCAACAAAGCTCACCATTACATTTTTTTCTTCCTATTTCACTATCATTTTATTCATGTAAGCTCCTTTATAAGTTCAGTAAAGACTGGCCATCTTCCAGAGTCCGTGCTAGAACTAGAATTAAACATATGAGTAAATATAGTCTCTGCCTTCAAGGGGCTTAAAGTCCAATGAAAAATGCTCCAGTAGCTCATTTTTTGTTAGTTCCATAGTTCATTTTTATACCTCTAAAATTATTGCATAAAAAGTACATACTACAGGAAATCTTTCCCAAATGGATATTCTACCTACTATTACTTTTGGATACAGACAAACAATTTCTGATTAAAAGCTAGAGTTTCCTCTAATATAAAAATTTAAGTGATGACACATTAAAAGAAAATTAATACAGAATTTTAGTGCAGGAAGGACTCTATAGAGATCTTTTAGTGTAATGTTCTCATCTTACTGATGGAAACAACGATGCCTAGAGAGTGAAATAACTTTACTTAACAAATATGATTGGAGCATCAACCATATGCCAGGTAGTAAGGTAGAACCACAAATACACTGTTGAATAGGACCTACATTACTCAATTGTAATCAACAAATAATTAAATTATAATTGTAATGCATAATTGCTGTACCTGAGAAGTACGAGATGCTGAAACAGTGTAAAATAGATGAAAAGTCCAAGGGCTATTTCTCTCAGAGGATGTCATAAAGGATGTGACTCGAATAGGAGCCTTGCCCCAGACTGCATAACTAGTGAGACGCACAACTGGAACTGAAACCAAGGCTTCTCAAGTCATGAGCAGTATATTCTCTGCTATGGCACATTCCCAACTGGTGGTTATTTGTGAACTGACAATGAGATTGTCTACTTAGTCTATAAGCTCACCTCTAGTCCTGCCTGACCAGCCTGCTTATTCTTCAATAAACGTATTTACAATATATATAACTCATATTTCTTTGATCAAGAAGCACTTTTTATCACATGTGGAAGTTTGCAAATAACTAGGACTTGCTTTTTAGTTGTTATGTATCATTAATGCCTTTTATGTCCCAGGTAAATTATTATTAAATCATTTGTTTTGCAATAGATAATATAAGAATTGAAGAAATGTAGCATATACACATACATTATTTGTGTGTGTTTTTTTCCAATTATTTCTCTCTGATAGTTTAGGTCTTGCCCCTCAGTGCCATATAATACAATCATTTTAATAATGCAAAGAAAGAAAGAAGAATTTTAGGTTTACAACTCCCATAAGTAACCTATTTATCACTAATATACATATTTTGTCATTATCTACGCTGGTGCACTGTTGACTAACATTATTAGTAGTGTGCTTTAAAATAGGAGGATGCAAGGATAACTAATTTTGTGCTGTTTGTCAAGAAATATTTGTTACGTCCAGCTTTTTGGTGAATTCAGGCATCATTTGTGTTAATAAGCAAAGCCCTCAGCACTTTCTGAGAAAAAGCCAGTCATCTGGCACCTGGAGCATTTGGTTGTTCTTTAGGTTATTAACTTGCCCTTGTTAATTTCTACACACACACACCTGTGCATGTGTACATGTGTATGTGTGTGCACCTGATTTACACTGCCACCTTTTTCCTCTTTCCACTGTATAATTGCTTAAGACAAGAAAAAATCTCATTTTTAGAGCTTAAAGGAAAGTAATTCTGTCACTTATACATAAGTGCTTTAGAAATATTTGAAGGAACAGGGAGCAGGTAGAAAAAATAAATGGTTAGGCAGCCAGTTTGACTCCTTAATCCCTGTATTTGTTATGCCTCATCTTCTGCAGATTCTTGCCCCATATACTAATTCAGAACAGCCAGGCCCCTACAAATCCCCCCTATTATTTTAGTATTTCCCCAAAAGCATTTCATTATTTAACAAAAGTTGTTCTCTACTGTTCTGTGGCAGCAACATTGACTTCTCCACCAGCTCTGGCTCCCTTCAGAGAGCTGTCCATCTTCCACTCTCCACAATCCCTGAGAGCTGCTCCCAATTGCTGTAATTATTGGTGCACATCATGACAGCTGGATCTACCCAAGGTACTCTCCTGATGATCCCAAAGCCACAAAGTCTACTTCCTGACAATGACAGGTGACCATAAAATTGCAAACTAGCCAGAAAGTACTGTGCATGCATTTTTTAAAATTTATTTTTTGAATTGAAATATAATTGATTATACGTATTAATGGGGTACAGACTTGACTATCAGTATTTGTGTACAGATGTGATGATAAAATCCACATTATTAGCATGCTCATCATTACAAATTGCAATTATTTGTGTCTCTTACCCAATTACTCTCTAACCCCCTTTCCCACCCTCTTTTCCACTTCTAGTGACTATAGGTCTGTTCTCTCCTTCTGAAAGTTCAACGTTTTATTGTTTTTTTTTTCTTTTCTTTCTTTCTCTCTTTCTTTCTTTGCTTCTACATACAAATGAGAGCATGCAGTATTTCTCTTTCTGTGCCTGGCTTATTTAACCTAGCACCTATTCCTTATCAGGAGAAAGGAAAGCTAGGCTGAAGCTCAAAGATTTGGAGATCTGAGGGTTTTCCTCCAGCCTGAATCAATCACCTCTGACAGAGCAGGGAACTTGTCTCATCCCCAGGTCTACAGATGTCTTGGCATTAAGGTGACATATACTTACTTTCAATTGCTACATAGATCTTTTCATAGGTATATATAGGAAGGATCCCTTTAAGTTGGTAAATTCAAGTTTACACTAGCTTGCGTGATTTCCCCTTCTCCAAATCCATATTATTAATTTAAATTATTATGTATACAGGCAGGCTTTACACAAAGACAAAATTCATTTTTTTTCTATTTTGGAGATTATTTTTCCTTCCTAATTTATTCACTGTATTTATTATTTCTGGTTAAATGTTATGGTTAACCGCCCCACCATGAATGGATTTTTCCAGGAGTTTATGAGCTATCCCAAACCCAATACATGGAAATAAATTATCAACTGCTCTAAATATAAAGAGCATCATTCAAAGTCAGGAAGCTTCAAAACTAAACTGGATATACCCTTACCAGTTCCTAAAGCATTTTTGAATTATGATGTATTTCTTGGCATCAATCCCTTACCCTATAAATGTTTGTACATATGTTCATTTCCCCCCCAATAGTATGTGGTCCCTTAGATCAGTGATAGACATTAAGCACTGTAGTATTCCCACCCTACCAAACACCTGACATACAATAGGCACCCACTGGATGTGTGCTGACTGAATGAATGGAGAGTGAGAGACTAATAATTTTAACCGCCATTTACTGAAGACATAATACATAGCAGGCACTGTGCTGGGCAATTTACATAAATGATCTGGTTAGATTATCATGATATTGTAAGGCATGTATTATTATCCCTTATTTGCAGATGAGAAAACAGCTGCTTAGAGGGATTAAGTGACCTGGCAAAAGTTACAAATCTCACAAGTGACAGCTTTAATTTGAACTCGAGGCTGTCCTATTTAAAGCCCGTACTCATATACCAGTATACGGGTCAGCAAAGTATGTCTGCACTGCTTTTGGCTGCCACTGTTTTAGAGATAAAGTTTCATGGCAACACAGCCTTGCCCACTTGTTTAAGTATTGCCTTTGGCTGCAACAGAAAAGTTGAGCAGTTGTAGTGGAAACTATTCAGTCTGCAAAACTTAACATATTTATTTTATAGCGATTTACAGAAAAAGTGTGTGATCCCTGCCCTAGGATACACTGAAGGAGCAGACCACAGGGGCCAGAGGAATGATAAATGAAAAAGCAGGGAATCCTGCCAAGGTGACAGACTCCATATTTGCTGAATCCACATTTTTTTCCCTACTCCCCACTCTAACACAACTGGGTTATTGTGGAATTGAAAAATACCCAGGCGAGAGACCCTAATTTAAATCTAACCAGCCTTAGATTAAAGTTGGTCTTGTCTGTGCTGCTGCCTTATCTCTTTTCTTCCCTGATTGGTGCTATGCTAACTCATTCTCTGATAGTTAAAGCTGAGAGCAGATTAAGGGCCAAAACTCTTGTTAAACAATTAATTAGCCCTCCAAAGGGCAAAGAGAAAGTAATCACATTCTTCAGCTCTCAGTATAAAGAGTGAAAGTATTTTAGAACCTACTAAGTCTTTCTCTCCATCCTTTCTCTCTTTTCTCCTGGGTGTCTTTCTCCTCCTGCTGCCTCTTCCCTCCCTACCTTCATATCACTACCCAACTGTTCATATACAGACCTATCAAATGACAGGTATTTGTTGTATTAATTAAATAAAATCCAATGCTCCTCTGTCAATATTCAGTCAGGTGTTTAATTGTGTTACATCTGATAAATGTTCCATAAACAAGACATTCTGCCCAGACAAAGGCCTGAAGCTTAAGTGCTTTGGTTGGAAAGACGTATGGCCCTTGGATGATGGGTGGATCTTCCTCGCCCACTGCTCTTTTCATTCATGAGTGATGACTTAATAGTAGACTAAAGGCAACCTAGGAGAAAATGAATTTGGACTGCATTGTCTCCTCTGGGAGACAGTTATTAAAACATTTCTGAGGTTTTTAGGTGACCGCAAATAAAATCAGAAGGCAGAAAACTGGAACAAGCAAGAAGGCATGAAAGAAGGAACATGTTGCATGTTGAACTTTGTCACTACTGTATTCTACATTGCCTAGGACAGTCTCTGACATGCAAATATTTGTGAATAAAGGGAAAATGAGTAGGAGGGAGGGAAGGAGAGGGAATGGGAGGTGGGGGCGGGGGTACATGGGGGGAAGGGAGATAAAGAGATCAGAGAAAAAAAAAATGGAGCTCTTTAGATCACACTCACCATAACAGAGTGGGTGGTCTGGGCTAACATTCTGATCCTAGTGTACTAGCACCTGATTGTTGGGGGGGAAGGCTGATATAGTTGCAGCAGACTGTGGCTAATGCTGGATCCCCCCTGGCACGAAGGGCTCGTCTTGGGGGAAGTAGCGCACTTTGTTTATTACCACACTTAGCTCCCAGTGATTTTTGCTGTGACTTGTTTGTCAAGACACTCTGGAAGAGAACATCCTCCTTCACACTTTGATGGGCCAAGCATTCAGGAGAGTGGCAGAACTCTGCCTTGGACGGAGGTGTCCTCAAACAATGCACTGAAGTTAGCAGGAGGTGGGGGCTTGGTTATCTACCACATCTGTAGGCCTGACAGATTTTAACAGCACTTGGTGGGACTCTTTCAAGGGCAGTAATTGGCCAGCCTCAGGGCCACTTCTGGAAAGTTCGGTTTGGAGGGGTATTTGAGGGTTGCTGCTCTCCAGCACGTAGAAACAGACGCATAGCAAGAGAAATAGGTTCATGGCTAAATGTGGCCTATGCTGCAGATTCTCAGGGTGATGTAAGAAAAGCCCAGATAAAGCCTGGATTTTCTAAAAGTTTGGGAATTGGGAGCCCATACACCTTGTGTTCTGTGAATTTTGTTAGCCTTATTTCATTAGTCACAGGTTGATAATGTCTGGAAATTTGATACTTTCATGATGTCCTTAATTACTGTGGAGTATGCATAAAGCAAATGTACTTCACAGGGCCTGGTTTTCCAAAGCTTTGCAGTTTCAAATATTGACCTTGCAAAGGACATGAAATTTTTCCCAGGCTATAGTCTCTGTTGTTAGATAAGGAATTGTAACACAACAAGGTTGCTGGCTCAAAGACAGATTACTGATTGATATGTAAAGATACTGGGAAATTGCTGTAAGAAGAGAATGTTTGCTAAGAAAAAGCTTTTGCTAGTGGATGACTTAATTGCATTATAGATTGTCACCTTGCTTGTTTTACTGAATGTTACCAGATTCTATTGTTAAACTTGTTGAACTTTAATTAGAAAATACCCCACCTGTGTTCTCTTCCTGTAACTTCCTGGTCTGTAGAATAAATGCAGGAAAAGAACCTCAATTTATAGTTAATTTCCCAAATGGAAGGAATGCCTCTATCTTGAGGGTTCTGGGAGATTAACCCCTTTTTGGGGGCTTCTCACTGCTCAGAAGAGATGGGCTTTGAGTAATCTTTGGTGGCTCTGTCACTCAGGGGAAAAGGGGTGACAAATCTGTGGGAGGCAAAGCAACAATTACTATCCCACACTGAGATCTAAGAGAAAAGAAATGCACCATCTTGCCTTCAACCCAAAGATACATGAAAAGCCAGCCCAGAAATCACTGGCCTGTCTAGTCCTTCACAGGACTAGCTCACCTCTACCTGTTTTTTATCTTTTTAGAAAGTTTTAAAATATGAAATATAATGCACATACAGAAAACTAAAGTAAACCAAATTGCACACCTTAATGAATTATTATAAAACAGGCATCTGTCTAACCACCATGCAGATCAGGAGACAGAGCACTGCTGTCTTTTGCAGATGGCCATGTCCCACCCCAGGTGCCCTCATGTGCCCTGCTGTACCTGTTGCCAATCACTAATGGGCATAATTACAATTTGTGGTAATGGACATGCTGCCAGTATGGACCTGGACATCACATTTCGAGCATGAGTGATGACAATCAAATTTGTACTCCATGAATATTCATAACCAATAAAATAAATAAATAAAAATTATAAAATCTCATTTAAAAATAAATAAAGATAACTGCCCTGACTTGTAAGACAATCCTTTTCTTGAAACTTTATTATCATTTCTATCTAACTGTGCATCTCTAAACCTTTTAGTTTAGTTTTGCTTGTTTTTTTAACTTCTCATAAGAGAAATCAAAGATTATTTTTGTTTGAACTTTATGAGGGTTCTTTAAAAAGTTCATAGAAAGATTCATATTATTTTTCAATTCTATTTTTCCACAAACTTTTTGAAGTACCCTTGTATGACAGACTATTATAGAATCAGTTTATCTTTTAGCTATTTTCAACTTTGCTTATAAAAATTATCTTCACCATTATGGTTATCTGTAATTTATTTTCATTGATGAATAGTATTCCATTTTACAGACAAACTATACTTTAAGTATCTCTTCTAGTATTGATGAACACATGGGTTATTCTAGTTGTGCTATTATGGACATTACTGCTATAAACTTTCTTTTATATACTTTCTGATGTAAATGGATGCATATTTCCATCAAGTACATAACTAAGTATACAGTTGGTAGATCAGCCAGTATGCCAGTTTTCAAGCATAGTAGATAATGTTTATCTGCTTTACAAAGTGCCAATTATGCTCCTCCCAGCAGCGTATGAGAATCTTTATAGCTTCAGATTCTTGCCAAGACCTGATAGTCACAGTTTTCTTTAAATTTAGCCATTTTCACAGATAAAAATTACAATAAAATAATAATATTTAACTTTCAAACCCAAATAATCTTCCAGATTATTAATGGTGCTTCAAACCATTTAACTTTTCTCTTTTGTATTAGTGAAGTACATGTTCAAGTAATATGCTCATTTTTTCTATTAGGCTGTCTTTCTTTTCCTCATTGACTTGTAGGTTTTTTAAAAATAGTTATTCCAGGATTCCAGTCAAGATGGAGGAATAGACAGTCCCCAGCATCACTCTCTCCCACAAATCAACCAATTTACAACTATTAAAAAGCAATGACAGCCAAGCTTGGGCTACTAGAGCTCAGGGGAAGAGGAGGAGAGACCTACGGAGTTCATGGTGGCAGGAGAAGCCACAATGAGGAAAAGAAAGGATTGCTCCCACCATTTCGAGCCCTGGCTGCTTCAAGGCTGGAGCTGATGAATGCATGGAGCAAGAGCTGGCAAAAGCTGCAGCTGTGCCCTTCTGATGAAGTTGCTTCGACATGGCAGGTGAGAAGAGAACCTTGTTGGCTAGCAAGATCACTAACGGGGTTCCTGTGGACCCACACAGGAGCAAGGAGCTAAAACAACTGAAAACAGAAGCAACTCAGAGCCAGAGAGTCATTGCAAGGGACTGGAGCATGGCCTGTCCCATGGCAAGTATTTGGAATAGGAGAGGTGGTGGAGACAGCCCCACCAGAGGAACACTGGGTCACACCATGGACAGTTGATCTGCCCCCTGATCAGCACAGGACCACTCAGTGGAGACTGGTCAGGAACACAAATCTGCAGGGGATGCACTCTGCTGAAAAGTCTCAGGTACAGACCAGAGTTTTCACCCAACCCAAGTGTATCAGAACTCACGAGACCAGAAGTGCATACAAGGTCAACAATTAAAACTTGAGCTGCACAAAAAGCCTTCCCCAGGAAATCAGCAGGGAAGCAGCAATTTAACTCAACTACAGTGCTCAAGTACTGGTCCTCACAGGAAGTTCCCCACTTTAGAAGTAAGTAAAGGACAACAAATTAGTTCCAGCACAGAGTGTGAGTGGCAGGAACAGTGAATAATCCAACACAAAACTGAAAGAATAAACAAAATACCCACAGACCAGAGATGAAGTTTGATATTAACTAGTAAACGTCTCACACCACCAAAGAACACCTATAAAACCTAGAAGGACTGGAAGCCCCCTGGGCTCCCAAGCCAGGGAGGTGGGAGGGGCAAGGATCTGAGCCATGCCCCCCCGACACCCACAACCAGCTCAGAGACAACCACTGAGCTGCTGCAGAAAGTACCCCAGACTCCCAAGCCAGGGTGGTGGTAGGGCTGAGGGCTTCAGCCACACCCTGCTTACATCTACAACCAGACCAGCAATAACCCCCGAGCCACCGCTGGAAGCCACCTGGTCTCCTGAGCAGGGGCAGTGGGGGGCCGAGGGCTACAGTCACATCCCCCGACATGTGCATCCAGGGTAGCAATAACCAAACTACCACTGGAAGACCCCTCATCTCCTCTGCTGGAATGAGGGGGGGTGCCACGGGCCTCAACCATGCCTCCCTCCTTCCTCCTTCACCCACCCTTTTTTCTTCATCCTTCCCCCCTTTCCCTCCCCCACAACTGCTCTGCAACAACATCTTAGAATATAAAACAAATTAGTAAATAAACTTTAAAAAGTAAAAAATGAATAAATAAATAAATAAAAATAGTTACTCCATCATATATACAAGCACTTCAATCATTACAAATATTTGTCCTATTCTGTGGCTTGCCTTTTCATTCTCTGAATGCCCTAAAGATTCTTATATCCAGTATGAGGAGATACACGTTAAACAAAGTCTTTGTGGTAGGTTCTCTGATACACATATGTTCAGAGTATTGTGAAATAAAGAGAAGGAGTTGTCAATTAAACCCAGAGGGGATGAAAACTCAGAAAATGTCATAGGGAGAAAAATTGAATATTAAATACATACATGCATATTTCCCAGGAAATTAAGGGAGCAGGGGTCTCAATACACATAGAGACTATGACTCCTCTCTTGCCCTATTATGCAGATGAGTGTAAGAGTGGGGCTTTTGGCTGGAAGAGGTTTTCGAGGGAGGTCAATGATGAATAGATCCTAAGTATAAAAGGAAAGGTAAAAGAGGTCCGTAAGATTTAGAGGCATGTTTTCACTTAAAATAAGTATTCCCCGTGGTTTAAGAAGAGGGGTGAATGGAACAGAAATATGGTTGTCCTAGGTTGGAGTAGAGCTGAACTACATGGCAATGAGATGAGTTTTGGGAAATGCAGATAGAAAAAAACAGTTTGGCAGGTATGGTAGGCAATGGATAACATATCAGCTTTGGAGTCAGGGAGATCTGAGTTTAAATTCTGCACCCCTTTCCCATAGCCACCCCCTGACCCTCCCCTCTGCCTCCACCACACACACACACACAC
The DNA here is from genome assembly GCF_000696425.1 of Galeopterus variegatus. Lineage (NCBI taxonomy): Eukaryota > Metazoa > Chordata > Mammalia > Dermoptera > Cynocephalidae > Galeopterus > Galeopterus variegatus. The sequence goes on from NW_007726151.1 coordinate 708,193, forward strand.
ACACACACACACACACACACACACACACACACTATGTGACTATGATGTGTGAAGCAAAATTTTCACAAAGTTACTGGGAATACATTCAGTCTCCTGAAAAATAAAAAAAACTCTCACTTTTCCCAAGAGGTGGTGCTACAGTGTCCCCCTCACCCCTCAGAGGGGGGATTGTATCTTCCCCCTGACTTCCAAGTTCCTCAGGTTCTGAGCAGCTGGCTTCCTCAGATCACTGTAGAAAACAGCTGAAAGCTATGACTATCACCCATATAATCTGCTTGCAGTGTCTTTACAGGTTGCTCTTCTCCTTGTTCTGTTAAGAACAGAGACTAATCAGCCTGAGAGAAAGGGAGGAGGTGGGGGACAGGGTGCCAGTTACTGTGATTTGTGCTAGAGATATGAAATCCAAAGTGTTTGCAGTCCAGTAAGGTCAACACACAAGTGAACAGAACAGACATTTGCAATAAGAGGTTTACAGTGATACACTGCAGTCACTGTCGCCACCACTGAGGCCCTCACCAGGTATGTTCCCTTTCTGGACTTCCCAGCCTCAGACACTTGGTTATCCAGCCCAAAATGTCAATAATCCAGAAGTTTAAAAACCATGCTTAGACACACCCTGCGGTGCCGTCACGGGACCCAGCACGTAGGCCTCAAAGCCACCACCCAACTCCATCCCCAGCCCAGCCGAGTGCACACGGAGTAGGGAGATGTCCAGCAGGGGAGGAGGAAGCGCCTCAGAGACCACATGCCCTGTGGTGCCAGCGTGAGACCCAGAAGGTAGGCTCACTGCCGCCACCCAACTCCATCCCCAGCACAGCCCCATGTGCACAGAGCAGGGAGACATCCAGCAGGGGAGGCAGAAGCTCTGCAGAAACCACATGCCCTGCAGTGCCGGCACTCAAGCCAGCAGGTAGGCCTCACCACCACCACCCAACTCCATCCCCAGCCCGACCCAGTGCATGCTGACCAGAGGGGCAGCTCCACAGAGAGGCCCAAGACCCGAGGCAACCACACACACAAGGCACTAGTGGCCAACTGAGCAGACACTGAGGTAGCCATACCAAATTGGCAGCCCCAGCAGCATCCTAGCCAGACAATAGTATCAAACCAGTGGACTGTGAATCTCCCAGCCACAATGACTAAACATCAAAGGAAAGATACCAGAAATATGAAAAATCAAGAAAGTACACCACCAAATGGTAATAACTCTCAAGCTCTAGATCCTATAGAACAAGAAGCCCTTGAAATGTCTGACAAGGAATATCAAGTGATAATTCTAAGGAAACTGAAAAAGATACAAGAAAACTCAGCTAGACAACATGATGAAACGAGGAAAAGTATACAGGATCTGAAAGAAGAAATGTACAAGGAAATCAATGCCCTGAAAAAGAATGCAGCAGATCTTGCAGAGCTGATGAATTCATTCAACGAAATAAAAAACACAACAGAGAGTTTAACCAGCAGGCTTGCAGAAATAGAAGAGAGAACTTCTGACCTTGAAGATGGACTGTTTGAAATAACACAGGCAGACTAAAAAAATTGAAAGCACTGAAGAAAATCTAAGAGAAATATTAGACAACCTTAAGCACTCAAATATCCGAGTCATAGGTATTCCAGAAGGGGAGAAAAAAGGAGATTGCATTGAAAACATATTCACCAAAATAGTGGCAGAAAACTTCCCAGTTATTGGAAAAGACACAGATCTTCAGATTCAGGAAACTCAAAGATCCCCAAATGTATTCAACCCAAAAAGGTGTTCTCCAAGATATGTTATAGTCAAATTGGCAAAACTCAAAGACAAAGAGAGAATCTTAAAAGCTGCAAGGGAGAAGCATCAAGACACCTATAAGAGATCCCCTATCAGACTAACATCAGACTTTTCATAACAAACCCTAAAAGCCAGAAAGGAATGGGATGATATATTCAAAATACTAAAAGACAGAGATTGCCAGCCAAGAATCCTCTACCCCGCAAGGCTATCCTTCTGAAATAAAGGGCAAATAGTATATTTCTCACACAATCAAAAACTGTGGGATTTCACTACCACACGACCACCCTTACAAGAAATTCTAAAGGGAGTATTGGGTTTGGTACCTGAAAAACAACTACCACTGCCATAAAAACCCAAGAAAAATCAAAAGCCACTAGTATAATAAAAATGGCATCCATGACGAGAAAAAAAAACAAGCAAAAAAAAATAGACTTTAAACTAAAAACCATAAAAAGAGACAATGAGGGCCACTAAATAATGATAAAAGGATTGATCCATCAAAAAGATGTGACAATCATAAAAATATATGCACCCAATTTTGGAGCAGCCAGATTTATAAAACAAACTCTATTAGACCTAAAGAAGGAAATAGACATAATAGCAGAGGACCTGAACACCCCACTATCAATATTGGACAGATTATCTAGGCAAAGAATCAGCAGAGAAACAGAAGATCTAAACAACACACTAGACCAATTAGACTTGGCAGCTATCTACAGAACATTCCATCCAACAGCCTCAGAATATTCATTCTATTCATCAGCACATGGATCATTCTCCAGGATAGATCACATGTTAGGTCACAAATCAAGTCTCAACAAATTAAAAAAAATTGGAATTATCCCATGTATTTTTTCAGACCACAATGGATTACAATTAGAAATCAATAACAAATGATATTCTGGGAAATATACAAACACATGGAAATTATACAGCATTCTACTTAATGATATATGGGTCCAAGAAGAAATCGAACAGGGAATCAAAAAATTTATTGAAACTAATGAAAATAATGATACATCATACCAAACCCTGTGGGATACTGTAAAAGAAGTACTACAGGGGAAATTTATTGCATTAAATGTTTTCTTCAGAAGAATCGAAAGACAGCAAGCAAACAACCTAACACTTCACCTTAAAGAACTAGAAAAACAAAAACAATCCAAACCCAAAGTTAACAGGTGGAAAGAAATCATTAAGATCAGAGCAGAACTTCATGAAATCAAAACCCAAAAAAACAATGCAAAAGATCAACAAATTAAAAAGTTAGTTTTTTGAAAAGATAAATAAAATTTACAAACCATTAGCATGGCTAACTAAAAAAAGAAAAGAGAAGATCCAAATAACAAAAATTAGAAACGAAAAAGGTTATATTGCAACTGATACCCCTGAAATACAAGGAATCACTCAAGACTACTATAAACAACTATAAGCCAACAAATTTGAAAATCTGGAGGAAATGGATAAATTTCTAGACACACACAAGCTGCCAAAACTGAGCCAAGATGATGTAGAAAATCTGAACGGACCAATAACAATAAAGGAGCTTGAAGCTGTTATCAGAAGGCTCCCAACAAAGAAAAGCCCAGGACCAGATGGATTCAGAGCAGAATTCTACCAAACAAAGAGGAGTTGACACCAATTCTGTACAAACTATTCCAAAAGATTGAAACAGAGGCAAATCTCCCAAACTCATTCTATGAAGTAAACATCACCCTGATACCAAAACCAGGTAAAGATACAACTGAAAAAGAAAACTACAGGCCGATATGCTTGAGGAATATATAGATGCAAAAATCCTCAATAAAATACTAGCTAACAAAATACAGCAACACATACATAAAATTATACAACATGATCAAGTGGGATTGATCCCAGGGATGCAAGGTTGGGTCAACATACGCAAATCAATAAATGTGATACACCATATCAATAAAATCAAAGACAAGGACCATATGATCATCTCTATAGATGCTAAAAAAGCATTTGACAAAATTCATCACTCGTTTGTGATAAAGACTTTCTACAAGTTAGGTATAGATGGAAAGTATCTTAACATAATTAAAGCCATATATGATAAACCCACTGCCAATATCATCCTGAATGGGGAAAAGCTGAAAGCTTTTCCTTTAAGAACAGGAACTAGACAATGATGCCCACTCTCACCACTCCTATTCAACATAGTGTTGGAAGTACTAGCCAGAGCAATCAGAGAAGAGAAGGAAATAAAGGGCATCCAGATTGGAAAAGTTGAAGTCAAACTGTCCTTCCTCGCAGATGACATGATCCTATATATCAAATAGCATAAAGCCTCTAGAAAAAATCTCTTCGAGTTGATAAGTGATTTCAGCAATGTAGCAGGATACAAAATCAACACACAAAAATCAGTAGCATTTCTATTCTCCAATAGTGAACATGCAGAAAGAGAAATCAAGAAAGCTAGCCCATTTACAATAGCCAACAAAAAAATAAAATACTTAGGAATAGAACTAACCAAGGATGTGAAAAAATCTCTGTAATGAGAACTACAAACCACTGTTGAGAGAAATTAAAGAGGACACAAGAAGATGGAAAGATATCCCATTCTCTTGGACTGGAAGAATCAACATTGTGAAAAGGTCCATACTACCCAAAGTGATATACAAATTCAATGCAATCTCCATCAAAATTCCAATGACATTTTTCCCAAAAATGGAAAAAACTATCCAGACATTTATTTGGAATAACAAAAGACCACACATGGCCAAAGCAATTCTGAGCAAAAAATAAATAAATAAATAAATAAATAAATAAATAAATAAATAAATAAAGCTGGAGGCATTACACTACCTGACTTTGAACTATAGTACAAAGGTATAATAACCAAAAAAGCACGGTGCTGGCATAAAAACAGACAGATGGAATAATGGAATAGAATAGAGAATCCAGAAATCATCCCACACACCTACAGCCGTCTGATCTTTGTCAAAGGCAGCAAGTCTACATACTGGGGAAGAGACTGCCTCTTCAGCAAATGGTACTGGGATAACCAGATATCCATATGCAGGAGAATGAAACTAGACCCATACCTGTCACCATATACCAAAATCAACTCAAAATGGATTAAAAAATTAAATATGCACCCTGAAACAATAAAACTTCTAAAGGAAAACAAAGGAGAAACACTTCAGGAAGTGTGACTGGGCACAGACTTCATGAATATGACCCGAAAAGCATGGGCAACCAAAAGAAAAATAAACAAATGTGGTTCTATCAAACTAAAAAGCTTCCGCACAGCTGAAGAAACAATTAACAGAGTTAAAAGACAACCAACAGAGTGGAAGAAAATATTTGCAAAATATACATCTGACAAAGGATTAATATCCAGAATATACAAGGAACTCAAACAACTTTACAAGAAAAAACAAGCAACCCAATTAAAAAATGGGCAAAAGAGCTAAATAGGCATTTCTCAAAGTAAGATATACGAATGGCCAACAGACATAAAAAATTCTCAACATCACTCAGCATTCGGGAAATGCAAATCAAAACCACACTGAGATCCATCTCACCCCAGTTAGGATGGCTAATATCCAAAAGACTGTGAATGAGAAATGCTGGCGAGGTTGCAGAGGAAAAGGAACTCTCATACATTGTTGGTGGGACTGCAAAATGGTGCAGCCTCCATGGAAAATGGTATGGAGGTTCCTCAAACAGTTGCAGATAGATCTACCATATGATCCAGCTATCCCACTGCTGGGAATATATCCAGAGGAATGGAAATCATCAAGTCGAAGGTATACCTGTTCCCCAATGTTCATTGCAGCACTATTTACAATAGCCAAGAGCTGGAATCAACCCAAATGTCCATCATCAGATCAGTGGATATGGAAAATGTGGTATATCTACACAATGGAATACTACTCTGCTATAAAAAAAGAATGAAATACTGCCATTTGCAGCAACACGGATGGACCTAGAGAGAATTATATTAAGTGAAACGAGTCAGGCACAGAAAGAGAAATATCACATATTCTCACTTATTTGTGAGAGCTAAAAATAAATAAATACACACAAAAAAACGGGGTGGGTGGGAGGGAAGAAGACACAACAATTACAATTCCTTGAAATTGATATGACAAGCAAACAGAAGAACAGAGACTAATTAGGGGCAATGTCCCATTAATGCAATATAATAAACCCCTATGCATCCAGCAAGGAGATGGCCCTGGCCCACCTGTCTGTGGGATGTTGAGAGGTTCCAGGAACGCGTGCCTCTCTTACTGAACCAGCTTGTAGGTTTCCCCAGTAAAGCCTGTTCCTTAACCACACAATTCTGTGGAATTCATTTTGAGCCCTGTTGTACAACAGTGATCTGAGGCAGGTAACAGCCATTGTTAGTCTTGGTATCTTCATCTGTAAAACAGAGAGGATGCCAACTACAGTAATGAGATATTGTGAAGGTTGAACAATATGATGGGTTAAAGATGCATAGCCCTGGACCTATTTTACATGGTGAAGAAAATTTAGTTATGGCTGAAATAATTAAAGCCATGTAGCCTCAGTTTCCTAACTGAAGATAATGCTGTGGTGGTGACCTCAACAAAAGCAGTCACTCGATAACTGAAGAGTACCAGTAGAAAGAGAGGTCATGTGTGTCTGTGGCAGGGGGCGGGGGGTTGTCTAGGGGGATGGCTGGAAAGGAGATTTGCAAAAAGGGAAGGACTGACCAGAAGTAGACCTACTCTGCAAATGTATCCCACTAACAATTATAGATTGCATTTTCACTTCTAATAATGACTCAATAGCTATTTTAATTATGTTTGTACATATGCATACAGTATCTGTATATACCAAATATATGAGCAGAATTCTCCACATAATCATGGGTAAATTTTCCCTATGTGACCATACTCAGAATGTATGTGTCTATAACTCGTTAGATTGAATAAATACATTTGGTGGTGGTGGTGAGGTCTGTTTTCCTCTGTTTGACCTGAGAGGTGGGAGATTTCCTATACAGCAATGTATAAGGAAGTTAGCTAGAGGAAAATATAAAAGACTAGCTCTAACTGTATAAATAATCTAGTCAAAGTAAAGACAAATTCTAGGACTGAACTTCTTCTGTTGGAGCTGATAGTTGCTTTTGAATTTCTTGCTAGTGTTACTAGGGCTAGCTGGAAGGACCAAAATGCCAGAAATGGGTTAAAACAACAACTGGAGTAATGAGACTCTGCTTGGGCCCACCTGAAGGAATAAGACTGGAGCCCAGGAAGGAGTAAAGTCAGCAGGAGAGTTAATGGAGCAGGCCAACTTCTTCAATGGGCTGCCCTCGATCAAAAACAGGGCTGACTGTAGGAAGAAGAGTCACCAACCCCTAAAACACTCCTCACAGATTTGATAACTCAAAGAAATCAACTGAATCAGAATTTAATCCTACAGATTAGTCAGATCTTTGGGCCCTTTTAAATGTAAATGGAACCAAGAGTGACTGAAATCTTATTATAAATTAACTGGCATTTAGGTATGATTATAAAGGACTGTAGGGAGTTCTTTTCTCAATGGCAGAATGGGGTACGAAGGAGAGAAGACCAGAGCTCTGGAATCTTAAGGGAGGAAGAAACCGGCTGGGAGGAACAGGAACTGGGAAGTGAAAGTTGGGAATGAAAAAGACAACATTGCCCAATCACAACGGGAGTCAGGCTTTCCTATGATGCAGACCTTGACATAGAAGGGGAGAGCTAACAAACACTCTCTGAACAACAGTTAGCACTACCATGTATCACTAAGTCATAAAAACACTCTTGGGTACGAGAATTTTAAATTTTACACCACAGTCTTTAAAGTTCTGCTTTGATCAAGTCAAACTCTGGAACAACTGTAGCTATGGAGACTTGCTGCACAATGAGAGGTAAAAAAAACGGTGAGGAAATGCTTCAGGTTGAGTCCCAAAGGCTACTACTTGTCCCCTACCGACAATAGCGGAGGCTAACACCATCCTGCATGTCCTTGATGTCAACATCAGGTGATGTTGTTAAAGGTGTCGGGAAGGGAGGTGCCTGTCCTCAGGACAGGGCATTAGCCTCCACTTGGAGGTGTGTTCAATATGCCATCCTGGGAAGATTGAACTCTTCCAGCAGCACATAATGGAAAAATAGTATGGCACTAAACAATAAACTGAGAACGCATCAGAATCCCAAAGACTACATCTAATATTGCTTCTCCTAACTGCAGAATATGGAGTTTTATGCTGTTCTGACTGAAAACAACTGCAGTTTTCTCTCCCCTATTGTGGAAGCATTCCTTACAAACTTTGAAATCAGTTAAGGTTACTTTAACTGAGCTATTCCTTCAGGAGTTGATTCCCAACAAAGGTTAGATCCTGAAAGAGTAAAATAATCACCTTCTAAATATCAATCGTGTAAAACAGATGTAAGATCAGAAAATTAATGTCATAATTTATGGGCAATTTCTTTTCACAGCTTAATGCTTTATTTAACTATCCTCATTAAACTATTTTAGCACAAAGAGTAGTATTCCCCACCCCTGGCTCTACCACCCAAACCCTCAACAGGGAAGAGTTGGCTGAAAAAGTAAATAACATAATAATCTTCTCAAATGACACTAACATTAGTTAAATATGCCACCTCCCCTAAAGATCACAGTAGTCGTTTATTGGAATAACTAACGACAAGACAGAAAACCAAACTGTCAACATTGGTACAAAGAATCTGCTAATTTGCTGGGGGTTAGTGGAATATAGGCAGTGTCATATTAACGTTATTCCCTTGAGATTCATTTTCTACCAAATTCCTTTTATTAACAATGTGAAAGTAATAAATGCCCCTATGGAAAATCAAGGGGATAGAGAAAAATACAAGAAAACAATAATAATAAGCAATAAAGCTGCCAACCATAGATAATTATGGTAACGGACTTTGCATTCTTCTGTCGGTCTTTTGGCATATATAAGTACTATATATTACACCATGTATGTGCTTTGCATTTTAAATTTATAAGCATGTACTCATTCCATAAATTATCATAAGCATCAGTCTTAATGCCTGTATTACATTCCATTTTATCAATATTTATATATCCTTTTTTCTGATAAAAAAAACTTTAAAAAATTAATGCACAAATGCTCTTTAAAAAATTTCACATTGCTTATTAAAGTAAAATTATTGGAAATAGTGTTTCTGAATCAGAGAGCAAGAAAAGAAAAACTGCCAAATTATTTTCTAAACATTTCTTTATAATTTAATTTTTTGCCAGCTATAGAAAAGAGCACTCTGATCTCTGTGCTGTCTTATCAACCCAAAACTTTTCTTCTAAAAGTATTTTCTAATTCATTAGGTCAAAAATGTGTCTCAAGTTATAGTATGTTTCATTGATTACTTCTAAGTCTTAATAGATTTCATAAATGTATCAATCAAACAAAGTTTCTTTTGTGAATTATTAGAATATGCCCTTTGTGGACTGATATTTTAGGATTTTAAGGGAGGTTGTTAGAAATTTGTATGTCCACTGTAAATATTCGATATATGAAATGTTTCTCTTATATATTTGAATTGAATATTTCTCTCAGCTACTTTTTTCTTAACTTTGCTCTTGGTGTTTAAGCTTTTTATTTAGTTAAATCTATTTATATTCCCCTATGTGATTTTTTCTCAATTCCTGAGTTTAGACAAATTCCTCCCCTCCTACAGATGAGATATGCACTATCAAAAAAAAAAATAGTGCTTGCTTTTTAATTATTATTGTTAGAATTAAATGAAACTGAAACTTGTTAATGAAATTAGCTAACAAAATTTTCCACTGCTGACCAGATATTATAAAAACATTGAACCTATCATGTTTAATAGTGCATACATTTTCCCAAGCTGGATAACTGTGAAATCAAGTGTAACCAATGATTTGAGTGTAGCTGTGATTAAACTTTCCAATGCTGGGAGACACTTTAAACGGAAGCTTTTATCTATATTTATAGCAGTTTCATTTTTTACTTCAGCTGTTACTTAGTTTTTTCCTCCTTTTTTTGCAATTGATTTGCAAAGTATTCCATTAATTGCCTTATAACTGTCATACCTATGGAAAATTGTTAGCATGCCTTAAAGTGATCAAGAAAGCTCTTGAGTGCTGAAGTCTACTAAGTCTTATAGATCTCTGTTTCTCATCTGGGTCTGCTTAGGTGAAATTAGATTTAATGACGCTTTCATGCATTTGCTATTTGATTATATTAGTCTGGTTCAGTCAGACCCTTGAGATATGTTTGTCCCTCCAGGCTCCTCACCTGAACTAGCTGTCCATGCAATACTGGTCCAGCTCCAAGGTCCAGCCAGATGCATGTAATCTAGCCAACAATGGTCACTTGACTTGATAGCCATATGTCTGGAGGTCTGAGCTTAAGAGTGGAGAAACAGAATTTCTGTGGTCCTGTTTCACACTGAACTCTATCTAGCCTTTCTCTTCATCGCCAATCTTGCCTCATAGATCTCCTATGGAAAATGTCGTGACTTTTAAGGACGTCTTTTTGAACCAGGATTGCCTGGATGGGAGGGCTTTTCCAACGGGGGAGACGTAGGGAGGGAAGGATTGAGATTCCTATATTCAAGAATAACAATTTCTAGGCAAATACACAAATCATGATCCATCAAAACACTAGATTAGTAATACATAAACATGTTATAAAAGGGAATTCTGGGGGCCGGCCCGGTGGCGCACTGCGCTAGTGCACCGCTTGGGAAGCGCAGAGGCGCTCCCGCCGAGGGTTTGGATCCCACATACAGACCGGTTCCCGCTCACTGGCTGAGCGAGGCGCGGGGGCAACGCCGAGGGTTGCGATCCCGTTGCCGGTCCCGGTCCAGTGCGGGGACGACACTGAGGGTTGCGATCCATTGCCGGACATGGAAAAAAGACAAAAAAAAAAAAAGTTTCACTTGGGAAGCGCAGAGGCGCTCCCGCCGAGGGTTTGGATCCCACATACAGACCGGTTCCCGCTCACTGGCTGAGCGAGGCGCGGGGGCAACGCCGAGGGTTGCGATCCCGTTGCCGGTCCCGGTCCGGTACGGGGGCGACACTGAGGGTTGCGATCCGTTGCCGGACATGGAAAAAGACAAAAAAAAAAAAAAAAAGGGAATTCTGTTTTCATGCAAAGAGGGAGCAGGAGTGTGAGAGAAAATGTGACTGAAGGTAAATACAATTCAAATGAGTTACCTATGAAATGTACAAGTAGATATGCAGGGCCAGGACGAGGGGAAGGTGAGTGAGGCTCTTGATTCGGTGCAAAATCTAAGGAGCAGAAAAGCTTAGTAAACAAGATAAATACTATTTTAATGAAAAAAATTAAATTAAGGAAAAAATACATAAACAAAATATCGGAATGTTAAATAAAGTCAGAATCAGTCACAGTGTCATGCCAAGACATGTCGAATCAAAAGGAAAATTAATGATATGGATCCAGGTACATAATGCAGTGGCAATAGCTGGAAGTCCCCATTCTTTAAGGAAGCTGTGACTGAGAGAGAGGCAGAAGGCTTAAAGGACATGTTTTTATTTATTCATTTCTACTTTTATTTGCTGAGGTTAAAAAGGGTTGGTGAAGGAGAGGGGGTTTAGACAGGAAGAAATCAGAGAAGATAGACTCCCCCAGGACAGGAAGATAAGGGGGCCAGAGAAAAAGAGATGAGTTGGGGGCTGATGCAGACAAGTTACTGAATAAAGGCCTTCAAAAATAAGGAAGTTTCGGGCCAGCCCAGTGGCGCACTGGAGAGTGTGCCGCTTGGGAGCACGGCGGCACTCCCGCTGAGGGTTTGGATGCCATGTGGAGACCGGTTCCTGCTCACTGGCTGAGCGCGGTGCGGGTGCAACACTGAGGGTTGCGATCCTGTTGCCGTTCCCCAGTACGGGCACGACACCGAGGGTTGTGATTCCGTTACTCGTCAGTAAAAAAGACAAAAAGGAAAAAAAAAAAAATAAGGAAGTTTCTACCTAGGAAGTTAAAAATACGACCCAGCCATCCCACTGTTTGGTATATCTCCAAAGGAAATAAAATCAGTATCTCCAAGAGATAACTATATCTCCATGTTCACTGTAGCATTATTCACAATAGACAAGATATGGAAACAACCTAAGTGTCCACTGAAGGATATATAAATAAAGAAAATGTGGTATATATACAAAATGGAATATTATTCAGGCTTAAAAAAAGGAGATCCTGCCATTGTGACAAAATGGATAAACTTGGAGGATATTATGCTAACTAAAATAAGCCAGATAGAGCAAGACAAATACTATATGTTCTCACTTATATGTGTAATCTAAAAAAAAAAAAGTCAAATCAAACAGAGAGTAGAGTGCAGTGGTTACCAGGGGTAGGGGGGGAACAGAAAATGGAGAGATGTGTATCAAAGGGTGCAAATTTGCAGTTATGTAAGAGTAAGTCTAGGGATGTAATGTACTACATGAGGACTACAGTTAATAATATTGTGTTGTATTCTGGAAATTTGCTAAAAGGTAACTGTGTGAGAAAATGGTTATGTTTATTTACTTGACTATAGTAATCATTTCACTATAAATATGTGTATCAAAACTTCATCTTGTACACCTTAAATATATAAATAAAAAGGAAGGAAGGAAGGAAGGAAGGAAGGAAGGAAGGAAGGAAGGAAGGAAGGAAGGTTTTTTTTGCCTGAATAACGCATTAGCTCATCTTTCCTCTGTGCCTCATTCCTTTCTTTCTTTTGAAGTGTTTCTAACATTTACTCACATCTTTCTGCATCTCTCCCCACATCCAAATCCAGAGGAATTTAGTATGCAATACTAATCTTCCTGTAATCCCTTCTCTTTTGGTCATCAAGCAGCAGTTACTAACGTGAAACTTTAACAAGAGAAGAGCAAAGAAGCATTAAAAACACTATTTGCTAAAAATAATACAGAAAAGGTACATAAGTGCTGCTCACATCTCTTCAAAAAATGCTTTTACCCAACCTTCAGGTGAAAGTTATACTCAAGGCTGCAATGGCTGGATCCCCAAGTTCAGTGAGTCTGCACTTTGGAGCAATTTGTCCATAAAACAGATCTCATTTTAGTAATAAAACGTCTTACTAAAAAGGTTAGAAACAATGCAAGTAAATACACTAAATGTTTGTTATTCGTGGAAGCAAGTTATTCCTTTGTGCACTGCTGTTGTTTGAGTGAAGTTCCAGAGGTGCTTACTAATGGAATAGATTGCAGAACTGTGCCTAAGATGCCTAAGAACTACCTCTCAAACATGCTAAGTATCCAGGCTATCAAATTAAAGGAGTCTCCAAGGCTGCCGCTTCTCTGGTCATCCTTAATTAGGCAATACTCTAGTGAAACCCTCACAATTAATCTTAAGCATTGTTTTTCTCCTACAGTAAGTGGAAGGTGAATTTTTAAAGTGTGTGCAATGGATTGCACTTTGTTCCAATTTTATTTAGAAGGTTGTGGAGGAAGGATTGGAATATAACAAAATTGTTATGTTTTCCCCCATTTAAAAACTAGACCGACAAATCATAAAATTGCAGAAAAAGAGGGGCCGGCCCCGTGGCGCACTGGATAGTGCGCTGCTTGGGAAGCGCGGCGGCGCTCCCGTTCGAGGGTTCGGATCCCACATACGGACCGGCTCCCGCTCACTGGCTGAGCGAGGCGCGGGAGCAACACCGAGGCTTGCAGTCCCGTTGCCGGTCCCCGGTCCGGTGCGGGGGCAACACTGAGGGTTGCGATCCGTTGCCGGACACGGAAAAAAGACAAAAAGACAAAAAAAAAAAAAAAAAAAATTGCAGAAAAAGAAAAGGGATGCTCGTTTTTTGTTTTACAAATATTTAACTTATATTAAAATTATTTTTCAGTTGCACTCACATCACAAAATATTCCAGGCATATCAGTGTAAACACTACTCACTAAATATTACTATGCCTTCCTACCTCTGAGGTTTATTTGGGAGAACGAGGGTCATGTAATTTCCTTTACTCAGAACAACCCAGACTTCTGTGCCTGTTAACACTTTGCCCATCTGACTCAACCTGGCTAATCAAATCTTTCCTACTCAAGCTATTTTTTCATTAATTTAACAACAGTCATTGACTGCCTTAAATTAATGAATGAAGTAATGAGACAATGAATTAATCAATGTGGGCAGATTCTATAAGACACATATCTCTGTAATCCAATAGCCTGTTGTAGTGCCTGAGATATTAGTAAATAAATGCTTGCCAAATTATTGATTACACATACATTGCATAAATTGAAATACATTTATATTTACGCCAAGAAATTCTCTCTAAATTATGTTAGCTTCTGAGGAGAAAGCATATCTTTCTAGCAACCCGATCTTTAAAACCTTCATAGGCACTTTCTCTGTAAAGATAAATAAACTTTCTTTTGAATGTGGTGGAAGAAGTTGACAGATAACTTCTGACTGTGAATGTCTGGTTTTATAATAAGGAGGGTCACTGTCCTCAAAGTTTAGCACTCATTAGAACCTGAGAACTTTTATCTAATCTTAACCCTGCACCTGAGTGCCAGGCAGAGCTAAATCACTTAACTTTCCAGTAAATTAATGGTTTAATCTGTAAAACACAATTGCCATCAAAGGATTTAAAAGGAAAATACTAATGACGGAATGAAGGTAGATTTAAAGATTCAGCAAAACTATTAAAATTCATGGCAAAGCCATTTTCTATTATTTTTCTCAGTTGTAACTGTACTGCTTTTATGAGAAGTGAATTCAATAAAAATAAGCTTGTAAGAGTTCTGTAGTGTTAGCTTGTCTCTGCTGGACTGATGCCAAATGTAAGACAATCCTCTTACTTTCTGAAATGTAAAATGTAAAGTACTTTGAAAATTCATGATATTTTCATTAGATGCCCAAGGACTCTGGACCCTGATAGACAACACAATCCCTGTCATTTTGATAAGACTGAAAAATAAAAAAGCAGTTTATACATTTCTTTTTATCACCTCCTTCTTCTATTTCCTCTTTCATTTTTCTATTACATTTTGATATTGACTTTTATGTTTCTGCATCTTTACTTTTTTCCACCCCCGAAGCGATTGGAAGTATATTTGCAGACTCCAAGGTACCATTTCCAGAGTCTGATGAGGTTCTCCCTTTGGTGTGTGTCAAACAATCATTTCCAAGCTACAGATAAACAGCCGGAGTGCCCCAGAAATGCCCTAAGCCCACTAGGGGCTTGCTTGCCTGAGCTGGCTGCAACTCTGTAGTTGCAATGCACACTTTTTGGGAGGATAGTAACAAATATCGGCTCAGAAGAGAGAGTGATGAAAGCACATTTCTCTAAGACATGAGATTTAGGTCTATTGATAGATAAACAGATTTTTTTTTCTAGGCAATATAACATCTGTTCAGAGTAAGTAAGCATCACTGCACAAGGGGATGGAGGATGTTAACGGAACTGGTATTGGGGCTGCAATGAGATAGAAGAAAATCAGAACCAAGGCACATATTGTTCAGACAGTTAATAGGCTTATTTTAATCACTCATTTAACTTTACACAGTGATTGTATTATGTGGGAGGTTAGTGGAGAATAGATGAAACAACAGAAATTGTGCAATTTCACAATTTCTAGACAGCTAATGAACATAAAAAGCTATTTCATGGGTCAGAGTCTGAAAGAAAACACGTTGGACTTCAAAGAAATAAAGAAATCAAGAATTCAATGTAGTGAAAATAAGGCTGAAGACTACTATAGAATTGAATATGGCATGCCTCTACATTCTAGCTATTAATGACTAGTTTTTAAGAAAACCAGTATTGTGAGAAGGCCAAGGGATCTTTTTACATTTTACTTTTAAATATTTCCTAGCACTTTCTCATTCATTAGCTCAATTGATTCTCATATTTTCATAACCCTAACATAAAAAAGATATTTCAATCTACATTTTAGTGTTTAAAAAGTTGAAAGAAATTAATTTCATAACTTGATAAAGATGGTAAAGGGGCCTCTTGAGCTCCAGTCCCAATTTAGTTTATCCTACCCAAGACCATTTTCACATCAACCTGTTACATCATTTAATGAAATAAAATGTCAATTACATTTATTTTTAAGTTATGTTCAGTCAGGAAAGGGAAACAAAAGGAGCTACTTTAGCTTTCCGATGCCTAAAAACCTGTCCAACAAAATTTCATTTTTCAACTAGTCATACAAAACAATGGAGGACATAATGCTGTCCTCTTCCCAAGAGACTTTAAGTGTTTATGTTGTTAAGTCAAAATTGCTTCCTAAAGACAGTAAACTTGTTTCTCTGCTATATTTCTCACATTATCTCATTATTTGATCCATCCATCCATTCCTTCCTTTCTTCTTTCCTTCCTTCCTTCCTTCCCTCTTTTAAAAAACATGTATATATAACCAGCAATTACCAAGCATTTACAGTGCACTGGGCAGAGTGCTAAGCTCTTTATTGCAAACATTGCAAAGTGCAATAAGAGAAATAGGAAGTAATGAGATGAGTCAGCTAGTTTTGGAATCAAGTTAGTCACAATTGATCCCAGCTGCAAGCCCAGTATGTTGGGGGTGGGCCACCTTGTATTGCAACCACATGCAATGCAGCAATATAGGAGCACAGTGGCCTGTCAATTCACACAGCTGGACCACTTACAGCTTGTACCTTGTTGATGCCAATGATTACATATGTTAAAGGTACTTAGTAGTCCTTGTACCAAATGCAAAAGAAACCTCAGAGACTTGTACTCCCATGGTTCTTAAATCTAATCATGTACCAGAGCTACTGGTAGTTTTTGTAAAGAATGAATTTTTAAGCTCCCCCAAGAAAACTGGTATCTTCAGGAAGAAAGCTTTAAAAAATATCTATTACTCTAGTAAATTCTCCCAGCAATTATTGAGTAGCCTATTTAAAATGGCTACAACCTTAGTCTATATATAACTTTGCTTTTGCTTTCTATTATTGCAAGATCTAGAATCAACTCCAAATAGTCCAGATAGTAAGGTTTCCTGAGGATTTTAGTCTTCAAAATACCACATGAAGTTGAAAATTGATATCATAGTCCATGTAACCAAAACCCTTGCCCAACCATTGGAAAATATCAGCAGAGAAAGAGTAGGCCAGAATAGAGACATCTGGATCCCTCCAAAGCCACCTAAGAAGATGAGTCCATCAGAGAATAGTGATTATAACAAGTAGTCTGACACTGTACTGGTTTGCTTCAGGTAGACCCATTTCATGCCTGCTGTCTCGGTATAATTATTAATTGTGTTATCCATTTCTCTCTCAAAAGTGTCCCTATTTGGGCAATAATATGGTCACACTAAGCATAAGAGAATCATCGAAAACTAATGAGTGTCCTCCAGTGGGTGTGGGGCAGGACAATGGTAGTTAGGCTGTATTCATTCAATTATTCAATTCGGCAACATATGTGTGTTGGCATTTATATATGCCAGGTCCTGCATAAGTAAGAAAAGTCCCTTACCTCATGTAGTTTGCAGTCTAGCGATGGGAGACTCATATAATATACAAAAGAAAAATGAACAGCAAAAAAAGATAATTAGAGATTACGATAAATGTTGTTATGGGAGCAAACAAGGGGATATGACAGGATATCATGGGACAGACAGATGAGATGGGGGAGTCCTTATGGACAACATCATCTGCTTCATCTCCTTTTCTGTGTACCTTCTTGCAGTCCAGAGATTGGAATGCTGAAGACCATGTTTCTCATCCTCCTTTTCAGCTAGAGTTCAAGATTTAGACTCTGCCAGCCAGACATACTCATGTGAGGCATTAATTCAGAACTGAGTTGAAAGAAGAGGAGGCAGTGGCATGGGAGGCATCCACTTCACTGGTGTAGACATTTGGCTTCCTGATTGTCAGGAAACACATAAAGTATGTTGTGTTCCTGAAGCTAATTGTTCTGGCCCCACTTCCTGAGCGCCTGTTCATGGTTATGGTGCACCCTGAAGCCAGCAGATGGGACAGTGGCTTCCTAATTCCACATCTTCCTGATGGTCTAATGGGCAGATCTAGTGGAACAGTTCTGGAGTGATGTTCTTGGAGTCACTCTTGAAGGCCAGCCCAACTTGGAACTATTCCTAAGTCCTTCCAAAAAACTGTAAGCGGTAACTTAGGTTAAATTCCCTTCTGCTAAAAATGGAATTGTTTATGTTATCTGTCACAGAACTCTAAGTGGTAAAGATGTGAAGAATGAAAAAGTCAAGGGATATGTCAAGGGAAGAGAATTCTAGGCAGAGAAAACAGCAGGGGCAAAGAGTCCTGACGTTGGGAAAGGTCTTGGCATGTTCAAGGAACAAAAACCAAGGTCATTGTTACTAAAGCAGAGTGAAGAGTTGAGATTGGGAAGGACAAGACATGTGTGGGAGTCAGGTCAGGGTCATGTCAGTGAGAGACAAATTCAGATATTTTCCTAAACATATTGGGAATTCATTGGAGAGTTTCAATCAGGCATGATCTAGCTTTGAGAATATTAGACTGGATCTTGTAGAAAAAGAATTAAAGCAGGAAGATTAGTTATGGGGCTATTTCAATAGTAATAGGGATCAGAAGGCAGATGTAATACAACTCACCTTCAGATAGCATAAGTGTATGTTTGAGGCATCAAGAGCTTTTTTGTTGTTGTTGTTGCGGGGGGGGGGGGGGTTGTTGCACAAGCTGAACTTGAGATGCCAACTAGACTTTCAAGGAAATATGTCAAAGAGAGGGTTGTAAATAAGAGTCTAGAAAAGAACTGTTTTTCGTCTAGAGATCCTCATCTAAACAGGTCAAATTGTTTTTGCACAGGAGTCAACAACAAAACCTCTGAGCACAATGCATCAGCACCTATTTCTTATGTTGGTTCTTACCAAAGACCTCAGCAGTTTCACTCTATTAACCCTACAACCACAGCCCCCGTGTTTTCCTGCAAATTCATAAGCACTTCCTCAAACCCAGGAGGGACTAGATCTCTTCTACCTACCTCTACCACCAGCAAATTCCTAAGTCAGACTGTCAGGACATCTACAATTTTCTTACTGTGTGTTTTCTCCGTACTTCCAACCCAGACCAGTTAGCCCTAACTGAGATCATAACTTGCAGTATATTCGCCCTGCAATAATAACTACCTGAAGAGTTGACTTATTATACTTAATAAATACATTCATAAGATTGCAGGACACCATGTGCCACCATGCCAATTTCCTTTTTGCATAAACTTGATAAGCCCATCCCATATGCAATTTATCATCATAATCATCAACACCATGTGGTGGTGGTTGTTTTTATGATTGCTATATACTGAAAACTGGCTATGTCAGTGACTATTTAAACATACATTTGTTTCCCTACCTAAATATATTTGTGTTCATGAAAACTTTACAGAGGGAATATACATGACTCTGTGTGTGGACAAGTCTTTCTCTATATATATGTATACGTATGTGTGTATATATTATATATGTGTGTGTATATATGTGCACATGCCTAAACAAATATATATGTATACATGTATGTATGTACATATTACTAGTGTTGTTAGTTAAAATACTAGTTTAACATTTACATATATATCAATATATATATAGATGTTAATGTTAAACTAACCTTTTGCCATAAATGTGCTATTTGATTTCATAGCCATTGAAAGAAAACTTTCAATATGTTTAGTATCTGAAAATATTGGAGGGCCTCATAAAGCCCAATATTTAGGTTGAAATGATTCACATTAAAAAAAAAGAGAAGAAGAAATATCTTTGCATATTTATTCAGGAATGGCAGTGAATTAAGAAACTAAGGGACAGTTTTCTTCTTGAATTTTCACTATATTAACTTCAAGCTCTTTATTATTTTATAGGTTGTCTAGTTTATTAAAGCCTAATGTAAGTAAGGAAGGCCCAAGTAATCATTAAATATATCATTAGTAAATAAATTTTAGATAAAAGTGACATTATTTTCAGATAGGAGAGAACACGTAATTACCAGGGTTGATATTAATTTTTAATGTCACTGACAGTATATTTAGTGGGAGAAAGATGCTTGAAAATAATATCTAAGTGGTTTTTTTTTCCACGTGAACCTGAGAGAAATTGCCTGTAAAATTGAGAAAAACTCTACAGTAGGTACATTAAGAAGAGTTCTCCAGAGAAACATAACCAAGAGTCAGGGTTCTCAAGAGAAACAGAACCAATAAGCCAGCTCTTTATAATAAATCTCTTTTATAAATCTCTTGATGTCAGAACAGATTTACTGCAAGGAATTGGATAACATTATTATGAAGACTGACAAGTCCCAAGATCTGCAAAGTGAGTTGGCAAGCTGGAGACCCAAAGGCCAGCATGCTTGAGACCCAGAAAGAGCTGATATTTCAGTTCAAATCTGAAGGCAGAAAAAAGTTGATCCCATTTCTATGGCTATCAGGCAGAAAAACATTTTTCCTTACTCAGGGAAGGATCAGCCTTTTTGTTCCATTCCAGGCCTTCTACTGGATGGATGAGGACCACCCACTGTAGGAAGGGCAATCTGCTTTACTCAGTCTACTGATTTAATTGTGTATCTCATCTTAAAACACCCTCATAGAAACATCAGAATAATATTTGACCAAATATCTGGGCACTCTGTGGCCCAGTAAAGTTGACACATAAATCGGCCATCACAGTAGGTCAACATTCTCTCAGAATGCAGAATTAGGGGGGGCCGGCCGGTGGCGCACTGCTACAGTGCGCCACTTGGGAGCGCGGCGGCGCTCCCGCCGAGGGTTCAGATCCCACATACAGACCAGCCGCTCACTGGCTGAGCGAGGTGTGGGCGCAGCACCAAGGGTTGCGATCCCGTTGCCGGTCCCGGTCCGGTACGGGCGTGACACTGAGGGTTGCGATCCGTTGCCGGTCACGAAAAAAGACAAAAAAAGGAAAAAATAAGAATGCAGAATTCGAACTTTATACTAAACGTTATACAAAAGAAAAAAGTGAACAGTAATAGTAACAGGCAAACATAGTATAAACTACTCTAAGTCTGGTTTAATAAAGTATTAAATGCATTCTCCACATCTTATTTCCAATGGCCCTCATTATTCAATATTCTTTATCCATACCTAATATTCACTACATCTAGTACAAAAGTGAATAAAATGCTCACTGAGGTCCTGGTTCTTTTTACCTTATGCCTAACTGGCAGCCCTATTGCTTCGCTTGCTTCATGACAAACAATTTTCTGCACAATTACTAGATAAATCTTCCCAAAATGCTTCCATCATCATAACCCTCTCCTGCTCAAGAACCTACAATGGCTCACCAGAGAAGCAAAGGTAGATTAATTTTTACTTCTACAAACAGTCTATGGCCATTATTGTGTATTACACTTTATTTAATTAAAAAATTAAAGGCCCTACACTGACTTTCAGAATTTCAAAGAGGACTAAGAGGTGCAAGCAAACTGGAAACAAGATGAGTACTATAATGGCACACCGGTGTGCATTAAAGCAAATTTCATCTATGCCATAAGGTTTGTATGTGGAGGGGGTGTGTAGTATCAGGGAATGCTTCATTTAAGTGGCCTTTTTTCCTGCATCAAACATTTATTTCATTTCTCCTATACTAGACCCTAGGCACTAGGTCTATGCTAAGCACTAGGGTGTCCAATCACTAAAGGCACAGTCCCCCAGTGGAACAGAATAGAGAGCCCAGAAATAAACCCATACATATATGGTCAACTAATCTTTGACAAGGTCACCAAGAATACACAATGGGAAAAAGTCTCTTCACTAAGTGATGTTGGGAAAACTGTATATCCACATAAAAAAAAAAAGACCCTTATCTTACACCACACACAAAAATCAACTGAAAATGGACTGAAGATGTTAATGTAAGAACTGAGACCATAAAAATCGTAGAAGAAAACATAGGGAAAAGCTTCTTGACATTGTTTTTGGCAATGAATTTTTGGATAGGACACCAAAAGCATAGGCAGCAAAAGCAAAAAATAAACAAGCGGGACTACATCACACTAAAAACCTTCTGCACAGCAAAGGAAATAATGAACAAAATGAAAAGGTAACACACAGAATGGGAGGAAATATTGGCAAATCATACATGTGATAAGGGATTAACATCAAAAATAAATAACCCAATTAAGAAATGGGCAAAGGGCCTGAGCAGACTTTTCTCAAAAGAAGACATACAAATAGTCAACAGGTACATGAAACAGTACTCAACATCACTAATCATCAGAGAAATGTGCATCAAAACCACATGAGATATCTCTTCACACCAGCTGTTATGAGAAAGACAAGAAATAACAAGTATTGGTGAGTATGTGGAGAAAAGGGAAATTGGTACAGCAATTATGGAAAATGGTATGGACTTTTCTTAAAAAATTAAAAAGTGATGGATATGCTAATTACCCTGATTTGATATTTACATAATATATACGTGTATCAAAACATCACACTGTACCTCTAAATATGTACAAATTATTATGTGTCAATTAACAACAAAATAAAAGAAATTTAAAAAAGAACTACCATATGATCCAGAAATCCCACTACTAGGTATATATTCAAAGGAAATGAAATCATAATTTTCAAGAGATATCTACACCCCCATATTCATTGCGGCATTATTCACAATAGTGAAAATATGAAACAACCTATGTCCTCCAGTGGATGAATGGATAAAGAAAATGCGGTATATATACACAATAAAATACTATTGAGACATAAAAAGAAGGAAATCCTGTAATTTGTGACAACATGGATTTACCTGGAGAACATTATGCTAAGTGAAATAAGCCAGGCATAGAAAGATAAATACTATATGTTCTCATTTACGTGGAACCTAAAAAAGTTGAACTCATAGAAGCAGAGATTAGAATGGTGGCTGCCAGGGGCTAGAAGATGGGGGAAATGAAGTGGTGTTAGTCAAATGGTAAAAACTTTAAGCTAGAAAATGAACAAGTTCTGGGGATCTACTGTACGGGGTGGGTGGTGACAGATGTGTTAATTTGATTGTAGTGATATTACACAATGTATATATATATATATATGTGTGTATATATATATATAAAATCATCACATTGTACACTTTGAATATATTCAATCTTTATTTGTTGATTAAATATTTTTAAATAAATGAATAGGTAGATAAATGCACAGCCTTTAATCTTATGTAGCTGAGAAACTAGCAGAAGGTAATTCAATAATGACAGTATCCATTTACAGAGTATTTACTTTGTGCCATTGTGCTCAGCAATTTACATATTTAAGTCATTTAATTTTCACAACAAACCTATCACATAGGTTCTCTTATTTTTTTTATTTTTATTTTTTTTTTGTCTTTTTCCGTGTCCGGCAACGGATCGCAACCCTCAGTGTCGCCCCCGTACCGGACCGGGGACCGGCAACGGGATCGCAACCCTCAGTGTTGCTCCCGCGCCTCACTCAGCCAGTGAGCGGGAACCGGTCTGTATGTGGGATCCAAACCCTCGGCGGGAGCACCACCGCGCTTCCCAAGCGGCGCACTATCCAGTGCGCCACCGGGCCAGCCCCATAGGTTCTCTTATGATCTCCATTTACACATGAAAAAAACCTAAAGGACAGAAAAGATGAAAACTTCACTCGAAGTCACTCGCTAAGTGGTCTAACCAGGCTTTGATCATAGGCAGTCTGGCTCCAGAACCTGCACTTTCAACCACAAAATTCTACTGTGGAATTTACTAAAGAAAGTTTTGTCTGGAAGTGTACAGGAGCCCAAATGAAGAGTGTCATAGGAAGTGACTTCATGAACAGATTAACTCCCCTCTTTTTAAAATGTATTTGTCTTTCTCCTTATTTCCCAACAAAAATATTCAAACATAACTAGGCCAGGCTCCGATCCACATTCCTACAGCTAAAATTCTTCTTTCTTGGGCTAAGAAACCCTAGCATCTCTTTTCAAATACTATTTCTATTCCCTTCAATGGTTTTTCTTTTCTATTTCCTTTATAGATAATTCCAGTAAACACTACTATTTTCTTTTCTGACCACCTTCATAGGTTAACTGAGTGTATATTTTCACAGTTGCTAATAATTTAACTTTGTTCTCTGAATTTTCATATGCATAAATCCTTTGACCTGAAACAGATTTTATATAACCTTGCCATAAATATATATGCATCACCCAGAATAGCTGAACATATAGTAGATGTTTAATAATAATGTACTTGATACAATTGAATTGGATTAAGAAGCACTTAAATTTAGTAATGAAATTGAAGAAAAACATTAATTTTTCCTTTTTAAAAGGCTAGTCTGGCTTCTTTTTTGAAACAGGGTCTTCGACTCCTGACTTTGCAGTCTAATTGGCCTAATTTAAAAATCATGTTGGCAGCAACAATTTCTATAACTATCTGGAATTATGAAGCAGTTAGCCAGAAAAGTGTATTTAAAGTTATTTTTCTCTGGAAATGCACTGAAACTTAGAAAGAGATCATTTAGGCTTGTAATATCTATTGTTTTTCTACAACACCCTCTGCTGTCCTGTGTCATATGCTTATGTCACTCACCCTGGGTTCTCAAGGTGGGTCCTGCTAGAAAGTATGACTTCATGATGTATCATGCCTAATATTTCAGTAGTCCTTTCCCAAATATCCCTATGGAATGTTGGTTCTCACCTCCACCCTCCTGTCACACTCCCTCATTTGTCCAAAACATCTACTGGATCATCTAGTCCATCTGTGCCTGTGCCCAGAAACTTTCAGAGTCAAGAGCTTTCATTCTCCCTGAGGATGCTTTTAAGGATCCTCTACTCTCATGCATAGAGAGAGTTTTTGAGTGCTTGCAAGCAGAAGATAAAGTAGCAGTGAGGAGGGAGAGACTGAAGAAATAGGATTGATTGAGAGAAAAAAGCATGAAGAAGGAGGATCATGAAAAAGAGTGGAGGGATTATTCTCTGACAGAGGCCAGCAAGCTCTTCCTCCATCAGTGAAGCAGAATAATAAACATGTCAAGAAGAACAGAAAGAGGGTGATAGTTTCTTTAATTTTTTTGAGGTGGAGAAAAGGAACTACATAAAAGATCACCATAGAGAGCCTACATTTTTTTTAAAGGTAGAGAGTAAGATCATTTGCTTGGTAAGTGTTGCAGATTATGTAAAAGACTTGGGACCACCTTCATGAGAAATGTATTTGGGCATCTATGAGAAGTTAGTAATTGTGATGAGATCCCAAGGGAACGTGGCTGGCACAATTGTATAATGGTGTAGTGACTGGAACTCTGTGGCCATCTGGCATTTCTGGACATGGAAGAGACAGAAAGCTTGGGAAATGGAGCTGATCTCAGCGGCAAATATGTCTAGAGCATTGGGATGGAAAGTACTGGTGACTGACTGAGAGGTCCAGGCTTGGAGGGTAGAGAGTGAATTAAGAGGGTGAGCTATCCAGAACATGAGTGACAGCAGTGACAGACACAAGAGACATCCCTCACCCTCCTTTTTGTTAGGACAGCAAGTCAAACTTGGCTAGACATACAACTATGGACAAGCTTCCCCCAAAAGAGACCATTAGGAAAAATAACACAGGTCAATAACTATGCTTTCTCCACATATAATTTTCAGGAGTTAAAACTTCTAATGTAAACTTTATTTCCACTTTAAAAATCTGTGGTATCTAACATTTGAAAATACATATTACTCCATATTACATATTACCAATTTACATACTTGTAAACAATAAAACTTACAAAGCAATTGTTTATTTAATAAAAATTATAACAACTTAAATCACCAGTTCTTTTGGTTAATATCTAAATAACTGTATGGAAAAAATCTGGCAACATAAATTTAAGATTAGCTATTCACCTATTTCTAGAGTAGCTCTTTCAGAAGAACATGTTAGGTGGGCCTCTTAATTTGAATGGTGACAACTTTCATAACTTCAGTAGTTTTTCTCTATGAGCCCAGTTTTTCAGAGGGAAGGCTAAGCTTGCTCCATACTGGAAGGTTAAAAAAAATGCATTCTTCAGACCACATGTGTTTATACCTGACTATTTTAGGCTTAAGTTCTGGAACAAGGGGAAATATTTGATTCACAAAATATTTGGGTTTTGATTCAGAAATCACACAGCCTGGAGTGAGTCAGAGTTACAAGAATGTGCAGTGATGGTCTTTGCCTCTACACTAGTAGGTTGATTTGTTGGTTTAGGTTGGAGACCAGGACTCACCAGGGTAATGTCTCCACTGGCTACATTGCAAGGCATCATAGCCAAGTGAGAGTCAGAGGTAGATGTAACCAGATGTGAGCTTTAGATTTTCCATTTGCTTTCCATCCTAGCATTCCATAATTATTTGTCTCTGGGATCACCTCCATTGTCAAAGTTTTCTGTCTCTTCCATCTCCAGAATTGCAGAGGGCCAGAGACCTAGTGACTACACCATTATACATACATTTGTACCAGCCACTTCCACTTAGGCTGTCACTACAATTATTAACCTCTTATATATGACCAAATATATTTCTCAGAAGGTGGCCCAAAGTCTTTTTCATAATCTGCTGTACTTCCCAAGCAAATAACTTTACTTCCTACTTCTTAAAGAAAAAAATATAGGCTCTCTATGGTCATATTTCACGTAGTTACTTTAATCCACCTCAAATATTTAATCTATGTGAACCACAGATCTTTTATAATTCATATTTTACAAAGTGGATTTTACAATTTACATTTTGCAAAGTTACTATAAAGAACAAACTAATGAGATATTATATTAAAGTATTTTTCATAATTTTTGGCACACAATCAATAAATTGTCACAGTGTGCATTACTCATTTTAACTTACTGAGTCCTTGCAATGTAAAGGATATTTTGAAAGTGATTATTTTTAACAAAAACATAGATTTTATTTTCTGAACTACATTAACTGGTCAAAATGAAATATCTACTCAGTAAAGTATTCATCAGTATGAAGTTTTTAAACATGCAGGAATTCTGCTGCAATCAAATACCAGTAACTGGGAAGGTACAGTTCAGGTATTGTAGTAAAAGGAGTCATAAAGTAGGTTGTAAACGATTTTGTCAAGCCT
The DNA here is from genome assembly GCF_000696425.1 of Galeopterus variegatus. Classification (NCBI taxonomy): domain Eukaryota; kingdom Metazoa; phylum Chordata; class Mammalia; order Dermoptera; family Cynocephalidae; genus Galeopterus; species Galeopterus variegatus. Next base: position 734,985 of record NW_007726151.1, read on the forward strand.
TTAGTCTATTCCCATGAAAGTGTGCTATTGTAGTCTGTGACAGTGAACATGTGTGAAAAATGACAACAAAGGGCCTTAGAACCACCAAGATACCTTACAGAGGTGTATAATTATAAAGCCCTGTGATAGCTGAAGTTTACCCAGGCTGTGAACCACTATCATTCTGTGCTGCACAATCTCTGGAAAAATGCCACACAATTCACCAGGCCTCCAGGGAGCTGTGAAATTACAAATAGACAGAGACTTGAGAAGTGGGTGGATTTTTTGTTTTTCCTTCAAAGCAGCAGCTGTTAGGATAAAAGGCAATCTTGAGTCTTTAAAGAAAAAATCAAGAAATACAAGGTGTTTAGTGATTTCTATAGCAAGTCCTATTTTTTCTCTTCCCTCACTTCTTCTCTCTAATTCCAATGTTGTATAGTTTTAAAGCCACAATCATAATTTTACCAGAGTCCCAAACTTATAATACCCCTAGTAAAAGCAGCTGTTATATCTACACATCATAAACATAACCTTTCTTACTTTCTCCTTCCTACTCCTTCCCCTTCTCCCTTCATTCCTTCCCTTACTTTGTTATATATATTTAACTCATGTGATCCTCACAAATTACTTCTTAAATAAATAGGTGGTTCTTAGAGCAGTCATCATTCTTATGACAGATTGCCTTCCTGGCAAGGGCACTATATGTGAACATAAAGAAAGCAAAATTTGATTTTTAACCAAAGCTGTTGATGTAAGTTCATTTGAAAGGGATGACACAGAAAGGATAACCAAATGACTTCTAAGACCCCACACACATCATCTTTAAAATTCTAAGGTTTTATCATTCTAATTTTAAGGAACAGACTGATAAAATATAATACTTTAAGTGGTTATAAATAAACTAGAAAACATGCATTATGAATCTCTTATATAAAACTGAATTTAATATAACATAGCAATACTTCCTTGAGCAAAGATATTCTTTACAATTCTTGCCTTATTTTTACACGTGAGGAAAATGAGGAAAAAGAAAACTTTCACTGGATGGGAGTGAATTTTTATTGGCATCTGTAAAAAAGAGTTTGTGGAGACTCAAAGCTTTCAGAGACCTATAAGGAAACTGCATTGTGAGTGTTTATTTTGCTTCCTTCCCTCACTTTTTCCCTCTAGCAAACACAGGAATTAAAGATCAGTATGTTGGTCATTCTACTGTCATCACAACATAAAATGTTGTCTGCTCTCTTGAACTGCCATCTCATCAGCACTAACAGCTTGACCCTATACCCCAGTGGTGTATAGGATACACCTGTCTTTAAAATGTGCAAAACGAATTTTATCTGTGGTGATTTTTCTTTTTATTCTTTGATCTGTCACTATTTCTTCAAAATGTCAAATGCCTCAGAGCTGGGTTTGAATGGTGATAAAATTCAAAGGCACACAATTTTGGGTCTGATCCTGAATCTACACTATCAAAAATCTTTTCAATTCCAACTCAAACCCTGAACTTTGTCTTACAACAGTGAAGTACAGCCGTTACTAAGGCACTGTTTACTCCTTTAACCTTTTTAAAGAATCACCATAATGAGGTTACAAAAAAATGAAACAGATTTACTTAACCAATTGTACTATAGAACATGCATCTAAAGAAATATGACCTTCTGTGACACCGAGGAAGATTAAACCCTTTCTTGGTGGTGTTGTCATTGCCCAGAACACTTATTTTTACGTCCCTCTTCGGAACTGACTTCAAAGATAGTTTCCCAGGTTCATCAGAAAAGCAACATCATCAATTTATTTTCCTAAGACATTCAATTTGCCTAATACATTTTCTTCCTCTCATTTCCTTTCTTCAGCTCCCCTACTTAGACTTGACCTACCCTGCACATCCCTGCCTGTTGATTCACTTTCACTTAACAAACTTTCATTGAAAGCCAAGCTCTGCCCATGAATGGGGTTTCCCTATGTCTGTGTTAAATTGTACTGTCAATTACTTCCTCTATATCCTAATCCTCACTACACACAACATCTACACATTTCTGTATAAATAACATTCTTTGTAACTTTGTGAATTTTGCAAATTTCAGGTTACACATAAGGCATAAGACACAAGAGGTAAGATATATAGACATAAGATTCAAAGTTGGAAATGCTAATAAACACATTTTGCAATGATTTTTTTTTAAGTTGTAAGTAGATGACCATACCACACGGGCAACAAATAAAAAATACACAGCAACACAAAGAAAGAACAAATAGTGACATGAAAATAGGTCACATGTTATCTTCCCAGTCACTCTTTTCAATTCTTAACCAGCAAATCCATTACAGACCAGAAACCCACTCAAGACAAGAGTTAAAGTTCCCTTTATCAGTTAGTTCTAGAAAAAAGAACCTAAGTTAATCTAGGCCATTTCATGATATCAAAACCACCTTGTGAAGCCCACTCCAATTCCTCTATGTTAGTTTAGATAGGCTAGAATGAAAAATAATAAATAAATAAACAAATAGACCCACACAGCTTTTTGTCTTGAAGAACGAGAACAATTTTCCTTCATAAAATAGTGCAGGGCTACTGTTCAGGACAATGGGGCAGCTCTCCTTCACATAGTCATTCAGAGAGCCAACATGACAATTCTGTCTTCTTCGATATGTGGCTCCGAAGGTCACCCTGGTGTGCACCATGTTAGTCAGCCAGAAGGTTGGGAATCATGAATAATTATGTGAGAGAGGTTTTTATACTAGGCTTCAAGTGGCATACACCCATTTCCATTAGAGGGATCTTGGAGACATGAGCACACTTACATGTAAGGGAGGCTGGGAAATACCATCTAGCCTGTGCCTCTGAAGAAGGAAGAATAAATTGATGGGCAGCTGGTGATGCCAGACACAGCATCAGAGCATGAAGGAACAGGTTGAAGACTGGGACTTATGGGGGGAGGTAAGGGTCTAAGCAAGTTAGAACAATGGAGGAATTTCTGAAATTGGTTTCAGGAACAATGAGGTAGGACTAATTATCTGTGACATCAATCTAAAGATCCTTGGAGCATTTAGGGGCAGGACTTCCTCCATTTTTCATCAAAATGCTCCAAGTAACCTAAGTGTGTGAAGATCAGGTCTCCTTTCCACAAGAATGCATCCCTGGATGTGGAAACTGAAACTGGGATGATATAAGGAGTAAAGCTAGGCCAGGCTGCCCATCTCGCAGGCCTTCCCTGAGATGGCACCTGTCCCTTTATTAAAAGAACTGACTCCCTCATTTCTTCAGAAAGAGGTAAAAATTGAAGGGCTATAAGAAGTCTCCTTTCCCTGCCCCCTTATCTAGGTCAAAAATACCTAACACAGCCACTGACAGTCAAGAATACAGCGTGAAGGGGTACAGGAAATGTCCTCTTTAGAGTCATGCCTCCTTCATGAAACCTCCCACATTTTTTCATTTCACCTGTTTTTACAAATCCTGTCAATTTGTGATTCCCTTCTGCTGTTAATTGTTGGCTTTAACTGAAAAGTTACTGACCTGCAGCCAGAAGAACAGGCATGGGAAACAGGGGTGGGAAATGAAGGCCCCCAAATTGATCTGGGTTAAAGAATGAGTAAGTCAAGCATTGGAAACCCCATGGATACTAGAAGTCAGAACACCACAGAATAGGAATGATGGCTCAGGAATTTGTAGTTATTAATGGTCAGAGGCAAACCAAAAGAGCTTTATTTTAGGCAAGAGAATAACAGCAGGTCAAAGAGATTCAGGGAATCAGTGTTCGTGTTAACAGAAGCTTTGGAATGATAGGTGGGGGCAATAGAAAGTGCGGTTGTGCTGAAAACAGTGCTCTGCAGAGGCACTTCAAATATGCCTCACTGACGAGTAATGTCAGAGGGGTTGAGTGAATTTTACAACTCACTATATCTTAGTGTGAATCATCTAAGCACATTACTTTTCTCTTAACATCCACCTAAGTTCAGCCACTCTAGGCAGTAGGTAAAAAGGAAGAGCATTGAAAAACTGGGGGTCAGGGTAAAAAGCGTAAGTAGTCAGAAATAACAGGAAAGAAAAAAACAGAAACTTGTAATTTTACTAAAGGCCGATGCTAAGATGCCATCCCTGGCTTCCACATTTACATCAAGGGTTCACATTTACATTGACGGTATACATATTTAAACAAGTGTCTGTGTCAGACAATTAAGTGAATATGTTCTTGTGTTTTCTCTGCTTGAGGATATCTTCATTTACTAGAGACCTACACTCAAGAGTTAGAGGAAAGGAACCAACTCAATTACTAGTGCGAGTTCTCTGTCATAAGATGCATAAGACTAGCATCTCTCTTCCTCCTGGGCAGGCAGCTACATTTCCCAGCATCCCTTGCAGTTAGGTGCAGCCCTGACTGAGTTCCGGTGAAGGAAATGTGAGCAGAAGTGTTGCACGACACTTCCAGGCCTAGCTCTGAAAGGCTTTCTACTTGACTTCCTATGCTTTTTCTCTTGCCAGGTGCAAAGATCCAGTAGCAAACCTTGAGGCCCTAGGAGACAGCAAAGTTACTATGTGAAAGGAACCTGAGTCCCTGAATGACTGCACGGACCCAAGTGCCCTCCTTCAGGCTCGCTAACCTACACTGGACTGTGACATTCATAAAAAAAATAAAAATAAAAATAAAAATAAAAAAATCAACCTTTCTCATGTTAATCCACTGAGATTCTGATATTGCTTACTAGCTGTACAACAATTGGTTATCCTGAAAAATATATATGGGTATCTTGGGGATGTTTTGTGGTGACCCACTTATGTTGTTTACTCTATGATTGTTAAAATGTATAACTTAAAGACACTTTTGCTTAAAGCATATTTTCAAATATGTGCTTGAAAAGGGACAGCTGAAAATAAGCACATATTTATAATAACCTTCTATGTGAGAAAAAAATGTTTTGGGTATTTTGATTGTTTTAATACATGTATTCTGTAATTATCTTCAAAATTGATTATAAGCAGCACTTTAAAAGAAGCAAAAATCGTTGGTTTGGGACAGAGAAGGAAATGAAATAAAAAAAAGCTCTCCAAAGTCACTTAAATTGATGTAAATTCTTATATGTAGCTGGAAACGGATAGCAAATTGTGTCAGCCTTTGCATTCTATGTGTTCTCTCAGATGAGGTACACGCTGTGAAAAAGAATTGTGAAGGAAATGACAAGAGCAGATGTTCGCTCAAGATGACTAGAAATTTCTGAAAGCATAAAAGCACACACTCTACAGGTTATCAACAGATGGTAAGATTGTGGCCAGCCTTCCAATTTCGATCTTTAGACAAAGTTGGCCTCTCCAAGGGTAATCTCATTATACTCAATAATGAAAAAAAGCGGTCTACTCTCTGTGCCACTTTTAACTTAGATTGTTAACTTAGTGATCACATACATAAATACATATAATACATGCATATTTCAATCCAACATACCTCTTTACAATTTGGGATGTAAAGATAACGCCCTAGTCAGATCCCACTTTGTGATGTGCAGGACCTCACAAATAGCAGCAGGAGGTCCAGTCTGTCCCTTCCAAGTCTTACCCCACCCCACTTAAAGGTCCACAATCCCCATGTCGCTTAACAGTAAGTCTGGGAGGGACGGAATTCAGAAAAATCCAATCTGATCCACTCCTAGTTTAATGCACTGACCGTAGCAAAAGGTCCACTGGCTTCCAAAACAGGAGATGACCTCGAAGTAAGAACATAAGCTGATTGGTTAGATTCAACTAATTACTAGATTAGACATTTAAGTGTACCTCTCTGTGCCTCATTTTCTTCATCTGTTAAAATGACTTAAAGTGGATTTAAAAGTATAACTGGTATATTCCCCAGAAAAGAGAATACCTGCTCACCTAAAATGATACCAAAAAAAAAAAAAACCCAAAAAAACTCATAGGTCCTCCCCTGCCATTTGCCTCCCCACACCCCACATCTGCCCCCACAAACTTTAAGACATGCCAGAATTTTGACAACTAGAAAACTGAGTATCTGGGTAGTGAGGTCAACTGTGAGGTGTGTGGTAAGTAGTTTCTTACTAATATTATTGCATATATACTTGAGCACGATTACATCTAAAATTATATTATTAGTGCTTGCATGCTGATACAATTTGCTTATTTGGAAGGGAAGGGGTAGAGTTTCCTCTAGCACATTGGGAACTGCACAAACCTCTACAGACACAAAGGGAAGTCGGTTGTGCATGTGAACATCATTTTCAGAAATGCCAGGAAGAAAATAATTGTTGAGAACCTGTCTATTCCACAGCCACTGCTTTTTTGAGGCAGTATGAGTAATAGATCTCTGCCACCACCAGCCCTGTGCCACACCCCAACCCCACCACCACCATTAGTGCTCCACTTTACAGATCCAGTCCAGGACTACAGCATGTGGTAGTAAATAAAGGAGTGGAGAAATACACGAACTGAGGCCATTCTCACAGTGCTGTGCCATACAGAGCTGCTCCTGCCTGTGCCCTTGCCTACAGTCCTGCTTTGGATACTGTTTGTGCATATCCACTGATTTCTCTTTACTTCCTGAAGAAGTGCAGACCCCAGCTGGCTGGCTCACAGTGAGAGCAGGAGAAAAAATCCCATTGCAGAGAAGTATTGTTGCAGAAAAGGAAAGTCTCCTAGATATTAGCAACTGGGCTTGGAGCCTCATACCTTCCCTTATTGTCTTCTCAATCTCTAAAAAGCCAAACAACGGAGTAGAGAAAGCATCACAAAAAAGCAATACATCTGCACCGGCTCTGGAGGGGTTGCCCTTCTTTCACATATGCACAAACAAAAACATGAAAACCCATAGTGTCCTTGCAAAACACTCCAAAAAAAACTTGATTCTGAAAAGTCATAGGAAACGAAGACCTTTGAGAACATTTCAGTAGAGGAACTAGATGAAATATCTTGGAAAACTAATAAACTCACCACGTGACAAGAAGGAACAGCATCAATAATCTGAGGGTACAAGACTTAGGAAGGCTCACTGCTGGCTTCTGGGCCCTATGGGATATGGCCCCAGCTGCCTGTCCTTTTTTCCTATACTTATTTTGCTCCAGCCATCCTGGTCCCTTGCTGTACCTTCAACATGCCAGACACTCTCCGAGCTGGGAGGTTCTTTCCTGAGATAACCCCTAGCCACACCTCCTCACTTCTTTCAGGTTTCTTCTTGCATTCATGCCTTCTTCAGAAAGCCTCTTCCCTGACCACCTGCTTAAACAGCAGCTTCCTTCACTCTATCGCCTTACACTGCAATAAAGTCTCAACAGCACTTGAGCACAAAGGCAGGTTATCATAGTGATTAAGAGCCTGACCCTATCACCTCCTGGCTGTGTGACTTTAAGCAAGTTACTTTCCCTCTCTTTGCTCCATTTTTCTCATTTGGTACCAATTATAGCCTACATCATTGGTGCCCCCTCCTTTTGGCACTCACCAATCCTGTGCCTTCAGATGGCTTTACACTACAAGCACCTGCAGTCTTCAGCCAGAAAGTGTCCTCTGGCCCTGGTGGCAGGCCCAACCTACATGCAGGGCAGGCCAGAAGTGCCTAGGCATTAACACTCCAGGGAACAGCCTCCACAGAATGAGCAAGAGTTTGAAGATAAACGTCTCAGCTTCTTCACAGCTTCTTCACAGTTTGGGTAAAGTTGAGGCCAGTTCTATAGCAGAGGTCTATAGCTGAGCTGAGCCCTGCTTGCCCACAATCCAAATACCTTATAGTAGCTTTCTTCTCCTTTCCTTCCCTATCTTAGTTCTCCACTCCCTTACCAGCCCTTCCTGGGATCCCTTCCCACTTAAACCGCTTGCACTCAAATGCTAGTCTCGGATAGCTTCTGAACAAATTAAATTTATAACATCTACATTATAAGATAATGGCGTTGATTAAATGAGTTGATATAAGCAAGTGTGTAAAACAGTACCTGGAACAGAGTAAGCATTCAGCAAATATTAATTTTATTATGCATGGTTATATCTTAGTGTCTCAAATAATGCCTGGTAAAAAGTACATGCTTAATGAATACTTTTTGGAATGAATAAAAAGACTATAAAAGAGCAATATAGTATTAGAGAAAAGGAAGATGAGAGAGATAAAGAACCATAAGGGAAAAATATGTGGTAATTATATTATAATTCAAATTAGAGGACAGTAAAGGCCTAAAATGACATGAAAAAAAATCATGTTAGGAATATAGGAGCAGACATGTTAGGCTATTCCAGAATATAAAGAAAAGCAACAAAGAGGCTAAAGTGACTAGCATGGATATGATGAATATGGAACAAAAAGAACAAAAATTAAACCTAAGAATTTAAAGAGTTCCTGAGGCAGAAATCAAAAATTCTCATTAGGAATGATAATAACCAATGAGAGAATAGGCTTAATATTTAAAAATGGGAGTGGGGTGGGGGCTAAGTATGCAGATCTAAAGTACTAAGTAGCTGTAGGAAAAAAATAATGAGAAAACCTATCCTGAAACTATTTCTACTTTCCTTATCTACTCCCTAGCTCCCTGCAAGAAAGCAGGCACTCATCTGTTTAGATGGAGCTCAGGACATTCTTTGGCAACATTTTATTAATGGGAGGATGGGGTTTGTTCCTGTTCCTTAAAAGAGAGGAAACCTCCTTAAATTCTCATTCCCCGCCTCCATGTAGTAGGAGACTACTACTCCCTTCAGGGCAGCTGCCATCGTCTGTGTGGCTGGCTGAATATGCAGACTCTAGTGTCCAGCACGGAGGGAGTAGCAAGCAGACAGCTTCACTAAGCCCCACTGCATAAGTTGTGTTTTCCAGTTTAGAAGTCCCACATTTAGTGGCTACTTGGTGCTGCACTAACCCTAGATAAAGTGATGCATCACTTTGCATGTGATTACGTGTTTTCTCTTGTGATTTTTTTTTTCCTCATTCAAGATTTCAGAGAGAACTCAAGCCCTGAATTCCCACTGGACCCTAGACAACTCACAATTATTATTGAAGTTACAAGGATAAGAAAGTAAATGTCTCTCAAGTATTTAGGCAAAACTAAAGAGGAATGAAAATCATACTGCCTTATCTCTACTACATTAAATGCTGGATGACAATGTAACAAATCTAAAGAGTTCTGAATCAAAAATCTGTGTCCCAAGGGTTTGTACTCTTCCAAGTTAAGGGAACAAAAATATAGTCTCAGATATGCAAGAGTTTAGAAAGACCACTGATATGGGTTGAATGTGTCCTCCAAAGTTTCATTATTACAAACTTAAACCCCACTGTGACAGCATAAGAGGGTGGGAAATCCTATTATGGTAACTGAAAGGTGGGACCTTGAAGAGGTGATTAGATTGTGAAGACTATGCCCTTGTGCATGGATTGATCTATTCATGGAGTAACAGGTGTGGTTCTGATGGCTTTAAAAGAGAGCAAGTGAGAAGCTTAGCTCTCTCTTGCTCAGCCATTTTGCCATGTGACATCCTGTGTTGCTGTATAGAGTCACCACCCACCAATAAGGCCCCCATCAGATGTGTTCCCTGGACCTTGGACTTCCCAGTCTCCATAACTGTAAGAAATAAGTTTTAGTTCTTTATAATTACTTAACTTCAGGTATTTTCTTATAAGCAACTGAAAAGGACTAATGCAACCATCTTCTACTGAGAAAATCCAGTAGGAAAAACAAAACAAAACATATAGATCGAATGAGAGCCGAATCAAAAGGAAGGACTTATTAATTAGGAAGTAATGTAAGTGTCATGTTAAGTCTTTTCTGTTCAGATCAGAACATGATATAAGGCTCTTGGAACTAGTTGAGAAGATCAGCAATAGATCCACACATAAATATTATGTGTGTCAAAGAAACGGTATTGGCAATGCACTGATTTAGAAGCAGAAATAACGTATGCTATGTGCCTTGAGCAAAGATTTGAAAAAAGATGATGATTTGCATGGATAGAGGAGACAAAAGAAAAGCACTTTTGAAGTTGGAAAATGCTTGAGCAAAGGTCCAAAATTATGGATATTTAAGGTCAATTTGTGCAAGAGTGAATGTATAAATTGGACTGGAAATACAGGAATCACTTTAGAGATGTTAGAACGTAAATTTGACAATTTACGGTGATGGGCCATAATAATCATATACATTGTATATTGACAAAATAAAAATTAAAAAAAAAAAAAAAAAAAGAACGAAAATTTGTAAAAGGGAATTGGGGAATTTGGGGTAGACTGTGGAGAGTTCCTATGTCAGTCCAGGAAATTAAGAAATCTTTTTTTGTAACAAATGCAGAGCTGTCAAAAACTCTGAGCATGAAAAATGGAGTAGCTAAGGGACATTAGCCTGTTTATCAATGCAAAAAGGAAGCAGGATATAAAGCTATCACAACAGAACTGAAAAGAGAGAAAGGAAAATAGAAGAAATAGTGAGGTGGAAAAAAAGATAGTTGATAAGTGCTTAAAAGTGACTGAGGCTCAATATGGAAAAAGATACTACTCAGAAGTATAAAAGCAGGAAAATGTTAAGGCCATTGATTAGGTTAGAAAATTAAGGAAACAGGTAATTTAGATACAGAGCACAGAAGGAATAATGTTATCTATTAACCAGGTACATTTGGAGATAAGAGTTAGCATCTAATTTAGTTATAAACTCACTTTTTGATAATTATGTATGACATCGCTTTGCTTAAATATAATTGTTTGATAAACACTATAATTTTTAACATTGTTAAAAGTCACAATTTAATTAAATTATACATCTACGTTTTTATAATTCTTTTTAGAATACAATTGCATACTTAAAAGGATGCAAAACAATGAAGGTTTGAAATTAACTTTTCATATTAAGTCAAATTTGTCAATTGGAAAGAAACTTGTGAAATTAAAGACATTTTTTTAGTTCTTCAACTATATCTTCTCCTGATGTCCAAATGGTAGTGCTTAATATTGATTAATTGCAATTAGATCATGTAGAGAAGCCATTTTATTAGGTCTGATACCCTGGCCACTCTACAGAGGATATGAAATAGTCACTGGATAACCTCAGAACTTATTGTCTAACTAGGTAAAGTCTAGACCCAAATTTGACCTAAATATTTATCCTCGGGGTTGGATCATCTCAGAAGTTTAAAGAATCATTTAATGGATTTCCTGATATCTATTTCCATCTGCTCCCTTTTCTGTATTTCTTTTATCCTTAATTTCTGAACTTCCTATAAGAAAAGATAGAAGGAATATTGGCTAAATATTCCCAGTAATAGTTAACAGAAAAGAAACAAAGCCCCTACAAGAAAGTGTCTATTTTAACTCAAGCATTTTCTGACATTTTATGATCAATATGGGCCATTTCTAAGCATTCCGAATCTTCTACTCATGACTTCTTCATTTAATATATTCTCATACTCCATAATATTACCAGAAATAAGTCCCTAGAAGCAAGCACTCAAGTTTGGATTAGGATATTTCACCAGTATATGCACAATCATAAAAAAAATCTTGGTATTATTGATAAATGCATATATGTGTTCACATAAACTATAAATATAAATACTTCCCAGAGACAATCAACTCATTTTCTAATTTCTATGATTTCTAATATATATATGTAAATAGAAAATAACTAAGAAATAAGTTAAGTATATTATTTGTATTAATAAGAATAGGGAGTTTTTTTCTTTTTTAAGTGAAATTTTCTTAAAATACTGTAAAGATTTCTAAATAAGATACTATATTTTATTAAAACATTGTCGATTATATGTACTTGGAGTGTACAGAAATGACTGTCAATACCTGTGTACAATGTGTGATGATCAAATCAAGATAATTAGCACGTTCATCATTACAAAATGTAGTCATTCTTTGTGTCCATAAACCAGTTTCTCACTAATGTTCCTCCCCTTCCCCCTTTCCCACCTCTAGTAACCACAATTCTCTCCTTCTGAAAGTTCAACTTATTATTGTGATTGTTCTTCCTTCCTTCCTACCTTCTTTCCTTCCTTTCTTTCCTTTCTTTCTTCCTGCACTCCCATGTTCATCTCAGCACTATTTACAATAGCCAAGATACAGAACCAACCTAAATGTCCATCAACAGATGACTGGATAGGAAAACATGCTATGTATACACAATGGACTACTACTCAGCCATAATAAAGAATGAAATCCTGCCATTTGTAGCAGCATGGATGAGCTTGGAGAAAATTATGTTAAGTGAAATAAGCCAGGCTCAGAAACAGAAATACCGCCATGTCCTCATTCATAAGTGGGAGCTAAAAAAGATATTATATACATTTCCTATTTAGGGAATATAACCTCATTCAATATTAGAAGACTTACCATGGGGTATAAAACATCTACGAAGTTATCAAAATGACTATCCATCAGAAAGAGAGTACCACCAAAACCCTAATTAGTTAAATGTGCCAGAAGTTATTCCTTGTATATTCCTTGACTACAGCCAGAATAAATATTATCGTTGTATGTTCTTTCACCATACTAGGTGTTTAATATAATTTTAAATAAACTAATTGAAACTGTGAAATAGAAAAACTGCAGGCAAGTTATTAAGGATGATAAATGAACAGTTGTAAAAGAACATCTGTTGTAAAATTAAAAGGCCCATTAAGAAATCTAAGAAATTATGTAATCAAGCCTTCTATATCTATTCAGAGCAATAGCAAATATCTACAAGTCATCTCTGAATGGATATAGAAGCCTTGATTACATAATTTCTTAGAAATGGATACACTGTATAATGATAAATATAGTAATTATCCTGATTTGAGCATTGCACATTTTACATAGGTATTGATATGCAATGCTTTACCCCACAGATATATATATATATGTTTCAATTATGTTTCAATTAAAAAAAGGAAAAAAAAGAAAATTTTGAAGTCTCTAATTAAAAAATTATTTTTTTCTTTTGAGTTTTGAATCTTGTGTGAATTTCACTTTGAGAATTATTAGTAAAATCTATCCATATACTAATTTATTTTTTAATTCAAAATATTTTAATGTTTACTGCTACATATTTGTGGAGTACAGTATGTTGTTTCAGTACATGTATATTCTGCCCAATGATTCACTTAGGGTAGATAGCATAGTTTTGTACCCATTAGTCCACCATATCCTAATTTAAAAGAATTCATCCTTTCCAGCTACAATCACCTAGAGCAGGAAAGAAAAAAATACTTTTTGTCTGTTTCATCCGAAATCAAAGATATGCAAATTAAAATAATAAAATAAAGTTCACCTCTGATATTGATGAAGATATAAAATAATAATACCTAGTTTGGCTGAATGTACAGGAAGATAGTTAAACCTAGCCACTCCTACCGCTGTGTGTGTAACTATGAAAGGGCAATTTTATGATATCTGTCAAGAATCTTGAAGGTAGCAGTTACACGTCTAAGAATTTTTCCTAAGAAAATAATTGAACAAGTAAACACATTGTTGTCATATACAAAGTTGTTACCAAGATTCTGATGAATTATTTATTTTTTCAGAATAAAAAGCTATTTACTATTATAAAGACCCTATCTGCACAGCCCATGAAAATCAAGAAAACACAAAGATTATTTTTTATATTACACCCACAATTCAAAAGCTCTAATCATAAGAACAAAGAGAGACACAGAATGTAAGAGACAGATGGAGACAATGTTGGTCCCATTTGTGCACCTGTGGGGAATGGGTTCTCCAGAACACTTAAAAGCTGAAAGCAGAAACAGGGACACCAGGGAACTACCAATCTTTCTTCCTTGTACCAGAATGAAGCTTGCTTATGCTAACTTCAAATCAAGAACCAGAAGAGCCCAATATTTGAATACAATATACCTTAAACAGAAGTGCACAGATTTTTGATGTTAAGTTCTTCCAGAAGACTGATGTAAACTCTTGGTACAAAAAACTTGTGGCTCAGCACAAATTGAGCATTTTCCCACAGCAAGTACCACTCTACTCAGTATAGGCAACATCAGCAGCAATTCTGTGATCTATTCCAGAACAAAGGGCCAGAAAATCCTTGGACAAAATGTGTGTCAAATCAGAAACTTCACCAAACTTACAATATATATGCATGTGTGTTCTCTTCTCACTAATTGGAAATGTGCAATACCTTTACAGCTATGCATCATTGAAATGCATCATCGAAATTCTAGAGGGTTTTTTTCAAATTTTTTAAGCTATATGTAAATATAACCCCCAAACTAAGGATCAAAAATGTCCTAGAATTTGTAAACATAACCTGCTGAACCGAGCAAAAGCATTTCCATTTGCTATGCTTGATACATTTGGTCCATCCTATAATTTGGACAAGGTCATTCATTAATTATGTGTGTCAATGTTATGAGACTATAATTGCAATCTGGATGTTTTTGTGTCCCTCTTATTATATTTGGAAGAGAAAGTGCTTTAAATACTTCTAACCTTTGCTACTGTTTATCCTCTGAGGCTACATGATGACAAAATATCTTAATAGAAATGGAAAAGTGCAGTCAGTCATTACTCTAAATAGCTTTTCCATATGAAGCCAAATATGCTTATATTTTTAAATACCCAAAGATTTGTTGGAAAATCATTCAGTCAATGTTGTTGGCATTACAGCAATGCTAGCAAGTTTCTTAGAGATTTGGAATTATGTCTCAACTTAGTACCATTTCAAAAAAATAGTCTTTCTATTTTCCCCCTAAAGATAACCTCTCTTATGATATCAAATTTAATACTAGAATAAAAATTCTTTATCAAGTAATTTTCCTATCCCCTTCCTGGCCAATGGCCAGACTTAAAAAGGGCTATTTCAAATGACCATTAATTAATTTTTCATTCAATCAGCAAACATTTATTCAACACTACTTAGCTAAGCAATGAACTAAGCCCTGAGAATATAAAGTCAATTCATGAACTCCTACCCTCAAGAAAATTATAGTCTAGACTAGAGGCCAACTAGTAAATTACCAATTTGGTTACAGTATGGTAAGAGCCACATACTGATTAAAGAGTATGCAGGTGGAGCCTCAAAATGAGACTAACACTAATGAGAATGATCTCAAGTCAGAGAAAGCTTTCTAGAGGTGACCCTTGAACTGAGTTTTGAAAGATGGGGAGGAAAAGGTGACATGTCAAAGACAGGAGGGAGAATTATCCAGGAAAAGGAATGACATGAGTTATCACAAAGGTGGGACATGGCATAATCTATTTACAGAATCCCAAGTCCAGCATAGCCATAGAAAACGGTATGTGCAGTAGAAAGAAAAAAAATAAAAACCTTTTCTTGAAGGGTACAATGTGCTAAGACAAGGAGTTAGGACATGGTGCTGAAAGCTGCAGGGAGCCATTTCATAACTTCCAGAAAGAGGAAAATATGATGATTTAAATGTTTTGAAAACAAGTCCTCTGGCTGCTGTACAGAGGACACATTGAAAAGAGAGCTCATTTGAGAGAGAGAGAAGGAATATTATTGCAATAATCCACATAAGAAATTTTAGTAGATTTAATTAAGGTGGAAGTCATCTAGGGGAGAGAACAGATTTGGGATATATTTTGGTAATGGTGAAATACTATAAATATGTTTAGGAGTTTAAATTGGTTCTAGATTTCTGACATGGAGGAGCAGGTAGATTTTAGCTCAATAAGATAAGAAGTTCAAGGAAATGTGCAGCTAGAGGTAGCCCCTCCGCTCCCCTTGGACCTGGAGGGGAAAGTGCCAGCCCACCCCATGACCTGACCCACACCTAAGTGAGCCCAGCAGCAGAACTGCGTGGCTAGAGGTGGCCCCTCCCCCCTCCTTGGACCAGGGGTAGAGAACCAGCCCATGGTGTCTGACCTACTGAGGTGTGCCCAGCAGAACTGTGTGGTGCTAGTGGTTCATTCTATCACCACAGATTCTGGAACAGTACCCAAGGTGGTTTAACATAACCACCACCACACCTACTGCCAAGCAAAGACAATTCATCTCCACAGTAGCAACCAGGGCCACTCCACAACCAACCTCAGTGTAATAGAAGAAGCAAACCCTCTACCAAATGACCAAACATCAATGAGAAAATACTAGAAGTACAAACAAACAAGAAGAAATGACACCACCAAAAGAATATAGTGATGCTCCAAAATCAGACTCCATGGAACAGAGAATCCTTGAAATGTCTGAAAAAGAATTTTGAATAATGATCTTAAGAAACCTTGAGAAAGTAAAGAAAGACTCAATTAGGGAACACAATGAAACAAGAAAAAATATCCAGAATAGGAAGGAGGAAATCTACAAAGAGATTACTATCTTAGAAAAGAGTGTAGCAGAACTTCTAGAAATGACAGATTCACTCAATGAAATAAAAAACACAACTGAAACCTTGAGCAGCAGGGTAGAGCAAGCAGAAAAAAGAATTTCAGAGCTTGAAGATGGTCTTTTTGAAATAACTCAGGCAGACAGAAAAAAAAAGAATTAAAAATAATGAGGAAAATCTAAGAGATATAGCAGACAACCTCAAGCACTCTAACATCCAAATCATGGGTATTCCTGAAGGGGAGGAAAAAGGAAAAGTTACTGAAAACCTACTCAAGGAAATAGTAAAAGAAAACTTCCTAAGTGTAGGCCAAGACACAGATCTTCAGATCCAAGAAGCTCAATTGTCCCCAAACAGATTCAACCCAAAAAGATCCTCCCCAAGACACATTATAGTTAAATTTACAAAGCTCAAAGACAAAGAGAGAATTCTACAAACAGCAAGAGAAAAGTGTCAGGTCACTTACAGAGGAACCCCCATCAAACTAACAGCAGACTTCTCAACCAAAACCCTACAGGCCAGAAGAAAGTGGAATGATATATTCAGAAAAATAAAAGAAAAAAAAAGCCAGCCAATATTCTTTACCAAGCAAGGCTCTCCTTCAGAAATGAGGGAAAAATAGTGTATTTCCCAGACAAACAAAAGTTGTGGGAGTTTACCACCACACAACCAGCCCTGCAAGAAATTCTCAAGGGAGTCATTCATCTGGAATCTGAATAAAGACACAAGAAAGAGGAAAACCCACTGTTCAAACAAAAATGCCAGCAAGAAAAAGAAAGAAGCTAAATCATCCCAACTTTAATTCCCAACTAACATTGAAGAAGAGAAATAAAAGGGGAAATAATGATCAAAAAATATTTAAACCATCTAAACAAAAACCAACTAAATGACAGGAATTAAGAAACACTTGTAAATACCCTAAATGTGAATGGACTAAACTCCACATTCAAAAGACACAGACTGACTGACTGGATTAAAAAGCTAGACCCAAGTATATGCTGTCTTCAAAGGACCCACCTCACCTGTAGAGACACACATAGACTAAAAGGGAAGGGATGGGAAAAGATATACAATGCAAATGGAAACCAAAAATGAGCAGGAGGAGCTATTATTATATCAGATAAAATAAACTTTAAACAAAAAAAAACATAAAAAGAGACAAAGAAGGTCACTATATAATGATAAAGGGATCTATCCAGCTAGAAGACATAACAATCATAAACACATGCACCCAATACTGGAGCACCCAGATATACAAAGCAACCACTCACAGACTTAAAGAAAGAAATAGGACCCAATACATTAATAGTGGGTGATCTGAACACCCCTCTCTCAGTATGGGACAGATATTTCAGGCAACAAGTCAACAAAGAGACACAGGATTTAATCTACACCCTAGATCAACTGGACTTGGCAGATATACATATAACATTTCACACAACAACTAAAAAATACACTTTCTTCTCATCAGCTCACGGTACATTCTCCAGGATAGACCAAATATTAAGTCACAAATCTAGTCTCAGAAAAATTTTAAAAAATTGAAATCATTCCAACTATCTTTTTAGACCACAATGGACTAAAATGGGAAATAAACAATAAGTAAAACTCTGGAAGCTATACAAATACATGGAAACTAAATAATATGCTCCTGAATGAACTATGGGTCCAAGAAGAAATTAAACAGGAAATCAAAAACTTTCTAGAAACTAATGAAAATAAAGATACATCACACCAAAACTTGTGGAATACTGCAAAAGCAGTAAGAAGAGGCAAATTTATTGCAATAAATGCTTATATAAAATGAATGGAAAGACTTCAAATAAAAGACCTAACGCTATACTTCAAAGAACTTGAAAAACAACAACAATCCAAACCTAAAGGTAGTAGATAGAAAGAAATAATTAAGATCAGAGCAGAACTAAATGAAATAGAAACCCAAAAAACAATAGAAAACATCAACAAAAAGTTGGTTTTTGAGGAGATAGATAAAATAGACAAACCATTAACTAGGTTAACAAAAAAGGAAAGACAGAGGACCCAAATGACAAAAATCAGAAATGAAAAGGGAGATATTACAACCAATACCACAGAAATACAAAGAATCATTAGAGACTATTATAAACAATTGTATGACAACAAATATGAAAATCTGGAAGATATGAATGGGTTTGTAGATACATACTACCAAGACTGAACCAAGAAGAGATGGAAAACCTGAGCAGACCAATAATAAGTAAGGAGATTGAAGCAGTAATTAGCAATCTTCCAACAAAGAAAAGTCTGGGTATGGAGGGTTTTACAGCTGAATTCTACCAAACTTTTAAAGAGGAGTTGATACCAATTCTCCTCAAACTATTCCAAACAATTGAAACAGATACTACTCTCCCAAACTCATTGCATGAAGCCAAACATAACTCTGATACCAAAATCAGATAAAGACACAATGAAAAAAGAAAATTACAGGCCAATATCCTTGATGAATGTAGATGCTACGATCCTCAACAAAATATTAGCAAACAGAATACAGCAACATATTAAAAAAATTAAACACTACAATCAAGTGGGATTCATCCCAGGGATGCAAGGATGGCTTAACATACAGAAGTCAGTAAATGTGATATATCACATCAACAAACTCAAGGATAAAAACCATATGATTATCTCAATAGATGCTGAAAAAGCATTTGACAAAATTCAACATCCCTTCATAATAAAGACTTTCAACAAATTAGGTATAGAATGAAAATATCTCAACACAATAAAAGCCACTTATGACAAGCCCACCAACAGTATCATTCTGAATGGGTAAAAACTGAAGGCCTTTCCCTTAAGAACAGGAACAAGACAAGGATGCCCACTCTAGTACTTCTATTTAATATAGTACTAGAGGTACGAGCCAGAGTAATCAGGCAAGAGAAAGAAATAAATGGAATCCAGATTCTAAAAGATAAAGTCAAACTTTCTCTATTTGCAGATGGCATGATACTATATGTAAAAAAACCCTGAATACTCTAACAAAAAACTCTTAGAGCTGGTTAATAACTTCTGTAATGCTGCGGGATACAAAATAATAAATGCCCCCAAATCAATAGCATTTAAATACTCAAATAATGAGTTAACAGAAAGAGAAATAAAGAAAGTGAGCACATTTACAATTGTCATGAAAAAAATAAGATACCTAGAGATCAATTTAACCAAGGAGGTTAAAGACCTCTACAATGAGAACTACAAACCACTTCTGAAAGAAATTAAAGAAGACACAAAAAGATGGAAAGATATTCCATGCTCTTGGATTGGAAGAATTAACATTGTGAAAATGTCTATACTACCCAAAGCAATCTACAGATTCAATGCAATTTCCATCAAAATTCCAATGACATTCTTCACACAAATGGAAAGAAAAAAAACAATCTTACCTTTCATAAGGAAAAACAAAAGACCCCAAATAGTCAAAGCAATCCTGAGCAAAAAAAACAAAGCCAGAGGCATAACTCTGCCTGACTTCAAATTATACTACAAAGCTATACAAAACAGCATGGTACTGGTATAAAAATATACATTCAGACCAGTGGAGCAGAATTGAGAATCCAGAAATCACTCCTCAGGCTTATAGCCATCTAATATTGGACAAAGGCAACAAAAATCTACATTGGGGAAAAGACTGCCTCTTCAACAAGTGGTGCTGGGAAAACTGGATATCCATATGCAAAAGAATGAAACTAAATATGCATATCTCACCATACACCAAAATCAACTCAAAATGGATTAAAGACTTAAGTATAAGACCTGAAACTGAAAAATAACTAAGGGAAAATATAGGTGAAACACTTCATCAATTAGGTCTGGGCATAGGCTTTATGAACATAAACCCAAAAGCACAAGCAGCAAAAGAAAAAATAAACAAATGGTACTATATCAAACTGAAAAGTTTCTGCATAGCTAAGGAAACAATCAACAGAGTGAAATGACAACCTACAGAGTGGGAGAAAATTTTTGCTAACTATTTACCAAACAAGGGATTAATATCCAGAATATACATAGAACTCAAGCAATTATACAGTAAAAAAACAAATAATCCAATCAAAAAAAAAATGGACAAAAGAGCTGAATAGACATTATTCAAAAGAAGACACACAAATGGCCAACAGATACATGAAAAACTGCTCAACATCACTAGTCATCATGGAAATGCAAATTAAAACTACATTGAGATGCCACCTCACCCCAGTTAGACTGGCTATAATCAAAAAGATGGTGAATAACATGCTGCTGAGGGTGTGGAGAGAAGGGAACACTCCTACACTATTGGTAAGACTGTAAATTAGTACAACCACTATGGAAAACAGTATGGAGGTTTCTCAAACAACTACAGATAGATCTTCCATATGATCCAGCAATCCCTCTTCTGGGTATAAACCCAGAGGAATGGAAATCATCATGTCGAAAGGATACCTGCATTCCCATGTTCATTGCAGCTCTATTTACAATAGCCAAGATATGGAACAAACCTAAATGTCCAACAATGGATGATTGGATAAGGAAACTGTGGTATATATACACCATGGAATACTACTCTGCCATAAAAAAGAATGAAATTCTCCCATTTGCAACAACATGGATGAACCTGGAGAAACTTATGTTGAGTGAAATAAGAAAAGCACGGAGGGATAAATACCATATGTGCTCAGTCATATGTGGGAGCTAAGAGAGAAAGGAAGGAAGGAAGGTAAGACCACAGTAGTGCATTTGTCCTACAGAGGGAGGGAACATTCCTAGGGCTACAAAGCAGAGTGTGGGGAAAGAGGGAGGGGGAGGGAGGTTGGGGGATAATTGGATGGGGGACACAGGGTACGAAAATAATATCTGGTAATGGGTATGCCCCCAGTATGAATCTGGCCCTCACATCATGAGCACGAGGAGTGACAATCAGCTTTGTATCTCATAAATATTCATAATAATAAAAAAGATTAGAAGTTCAAGAGAAGGAATAGGTGAGAATTGATAAATCTAATTCTGAGCTTAATGAGTTCAAAATCCAAGTGGATCAGTGCAGAATACAGTTGGATAAGCGAAAGGTCTAGGTCAGAGATATGTGAATCATTTGTAGTGAAGATATAGTTGAAGCCACAGGAGTGGTCCAAGTTACCAGTGAGAAAATTCACAGAAAGAACAGAGGAACCAGCATAAAACCCTAGAAAATTCTAAATTGAAGCAAGAGCAGACTATAAATATTTAATTGCTGGAAGAGGGTGAAGGAGGTTAGAAGTGGAGGGGACGGAGAGATCCACAGAAGTTAATGAAGAACCCCAAGGCGGTAAACTATCTCAGATGCTTCAGAGAGATCACTTAGGATGAGCAAGACAAATGTTCACAGCTTTTTGCAATGTGCAAATCAGATCTTTAGGAGGAGAAAGGGAAGCAGAAGGAATCAGATTCCATAAGGCTAAGGAGGGAAAAGGACAATGTGAACATCACATAGGCCAGTTTTCCAAATATTTTTTCAAAGAAAGGAAAGACAGATGCAGACATCCTCCATATCAACCACTAATTTTAAAATGACTAGTTATTATCATATATAATTCTTCCACAATGCATATTATGACAACATCCCTTTCAAGGAGAAATGAAGTCTTTTGGAAACAGTTTTAATAGAATAGAAGATAAACTTTTTTTTTCCTTTTTACTCTGATACCAAAAGTTCTAAAAAAAAAAAAAAAAAGTAGTAGCAATAGCAAGAGCAGGAGCTAAGAATTAGGGTGAATCACCTTGATATTCCTTACAAAGTTACTCAAAATTGTGTTTGTACACATGTGTGCCATATATACATAGCATAATTTATCCTATTAGAGTGCAGATAAATATGTAATATTCACTCTATTGCATCTTACATCTCTCTTAAAACTATCAAGTTCTATAGTTTTAGATTAATTCTTCCCAAGAGATTTAATTCATTATTCTCAATTCTCCTAGTGTAATTTCTCACTATTCCTTTTCAAGACTGGTAATGAGAAAGGAAAACAGCTTGGAGCCATCTAAGCCACTTGAGGTCTGCTAAGTTTGTCAGGCCCAGAGAGAAACGAGCATGCGACATGAGTCACACTCCCCTTGCCCATGTCCAAGATAAGTGCTAAAAGGCATATTTCAAGTAGAAAAGCTGCCACCACCATTAGATACAGACTACCCAAATGTTATGGCAAGTTGTACAATGTGACAGTCATTCTTTGTTGCAAAACAGCGATGTATACACAATTAGTAGCTTATGTTATTTTAGAGAGCCAATGTAAATCCTTGGCAAACAATTTTGAGACTCCCCCTCAATTTCTCCCTTACTTTCTTTAAAAATCAGTTTGTAACTGCTACCAAACAGAACACATATTCTGGGCAACCTCAGTGTCCTGGGCAACCTACAGTGCTCAAATCTGGCCCAAATAAACTCTTTTTCATATATTTTTGCCTCGGTTTCTTCTTTTAGGTCAACAGTAATCTTTGCATTACCCCTTTTTATTAGTAATTTTAGTTCTTACTGGTGTTTGTTTCTAACTCTAATTTAACATCACCTATAAATTATTAATAATTATGATGATTTATGTTTACATAGCATTGTTCACCCTCAGAGATCCCAAAGCACCATTTCAACCTACACACTTCTCATATAAATAAACGCCAGGCGACGTTAAGGATGGTGAAAACAAAGAGTCATACAATTAACGTGCTGTTTACATAACTCCTGAACAATAAAGATGCTTCACAAGACTCGAGCTACTATCAATCATCGGAGATGCTCCACTGAACAATGTGCCACAAACTGATATCACCTCTGATTATTAACATGGGGCCATTTATTATTCACTAGGATATAACTCCTATCAAGTCAAATTGAATTAGTTTTGTCAAAAAGATCAATAGCCTTTTTAAAATTCTTGAATAAAATGCAGGTATTTTATCCATACTTAAAAAAAAATCTTTCTTACACTAAGCTTTTACTGCTAGGCAGGGAACTGTGCTAAGAGCTGACACACAAGTGCCTCCCAGCTCACAAACTGGGACTCAAATAAGCACTCCTACCGTGACCTTGAACAAATCATTTACACTGTTTACCTTAGTTTCACAGGTTTGGAAGGAAAATTCTATTATTTCTCACTTGACCTCAGCAATTCTTGATTTGAAAGATCTTGAAAGTGAGCTGAAAGATTCCTCTAGCCACAAATGGTTTTTGTAGTGGAGGCTTATTCTAAAAAGCCTCACGTTATTTCAGGTACGTATGTCAACAAGCCATAATAGTAACACAATTTCAAGAAAATGCTGAAGGACAGACATTTGCCACCAGAGAAGCTCTGGTTAATATCTTCCTGCAGTAAAGCACCTACAGTGTTAATAACCTAATAATTCAAAATATATCTTCATATTTAATACTGATTTTTCCATGAAAATGAGAAGTTTAAAGTGGGGGAACTTAGGAATTAGTGTTACATAAAACCAATAAGGTCAACTGATTAATCCCTTATACAAAAAATGATAGCAAATATAAAATACACACTTGCTTCAATGGTAAAATTCTATTTCTACAAATTAAAAGGAGAAATATTAATTGTTACTATTGAGAACATATTACATACTAGACAATGTACTAAATGTATTATATTGTTTATCTCATATGATCCTCATTACTATTTTATTAAGTGGCTGTAGTAGAGTCTTACATCTGAGATATATTCCAATACGTTTGCAAATTGCTAAATTTTCAAATAAGGAAATTTTTGTGTACACTCTCATATTTAAAATCACATTCATGTTTAAATCAATTATTTCTTGTACATATAATCAGTGTAACCTGCACTTCAATTTGCACTAAAGCTTGATTTTCTTTGAGTTGTCTTGCAAAGATGACAGCATTAACTGAAACAGTTTCAGGAATCACTTCTCTAGTTTCTGCATATGGAGCTTATCGCAGAACTAGTCACATCTTGGATCAGAACCAGTACAGAATTTAACATTCTACTCTTTAATTTATCCCACCTTTTACTTCTGTTTGCTAAGAACCATCACTTTATTAGATCTCTCCCATTACTTTTCTTTTCCATCACCATTCCCAGCAGTTGGCTTTTTTTTTCTTTTCCCTCTCTCTCTATAAATATATCTATGTATACATAGATACATAGATAGATAGATTAGATAGATAGATAGATAGATAGATATAGAGAGAGATTTTTATGCATCGTTGATTATGCTCACACACTAGCTAAGGGATTCAACTGCTCTGAAGCATGTGGTTTCCTACACATTATGGAACTTGGAGGTTGCTCTCAAATATATAAACATTTGAGTGCTAGACCCATGAATGACAAGGGTCAATTTTACTGTATCTATATTTTCAGAAAAAGAGGAAACTGAAGCCCAGCAAAGCTGAGTAATATACCCCAGCTACATACCTAGCAAATGAGGGAGCCTACCAACTGAGGTCTGAAAAATTCTAAAGCCTGTTTTCTTTCTTTTACAACACAGTATCTCCCAGCCAGTCTGGTACAGTGAATGGTCTGAATTCTTGTAGCTACTTTAATAAAAACTAGTTTTACTACAGTTTTGATTAAAACAAAAAAATTTAATGACTTTGGATCTTGATTTGGAAACTAACCAGTTGTGAGGTTTTAGACAGTTATCTTAACCTTTCTGGTGTTCAATTTCTTTATCTATAAAACTGAAGAACTTGTCAGATTTTAATGAACTTCATGGTCTTAGGATGCTATAAGAGCATTATGAAATAGATTCACAGCCAGGAAAATCTGTGTATATAATTGTGCACAAGTACATGTTACAAGAAAATTAAACAGTTTCAGGGTTTTGTTTTGTTTTGTTTTGTTTTCATTTAATTGGGTCAAATGTCCCTATGCAATTGGATTACAGTATGAATGTGCTTGCTTACTAAGCACTTGTGTTTAAGAGTGAACTTCAGTTTAGTCCACATCTAAATCATCCTGATTTCAGTTTAATGAAGTCCAAACTAATGTTGCTTTACTGTAATATTTGAAGAATACACATTGAATGTAAGTAGGATTCAGGATCATGTCATGGATCTGTTCACATACAGTTATTTTTATTTTCATCTAAATAGGGAAAACTTGCCTTGGATTCATGGAATTTCTCACTTGTCCGTAAGTTATCATATCCTCTAGGCCAATATTTCTCAAGCCAGATAACCACAACATATGTGGAATTCACATTTAGATAATGAATTCAGGCACAGAAAGGCTATCTTACTTGCCAAAGTTACATAGCTGTGAATAAAACCAATGAGATCTTGCTCCAGAAACCTAGCTTGCCACCACTGCACTATAATGCCTCAACCACGAAGTTTTTAAAAAACAGATTACTGGCCACTATCCCTGAGAGCTACTGAATAAGAATTCTAAGAACGCCTGTGTGTGTGTGTGGTGGGGGGGTATTCAATGTTCCCAAGTGGATTCTAATGAGGCTGTTTTCAATGCTTGGAAATCATTAACCTAGACTATCTGCATAAAAAAAGAAAAAAACTCTGTTTGCAAATGGAAGAAAGGAATAGTCTGACTATCTAAACATTTGGTCCTCTGTTGGGACGACTGTCATACAACAGCTTAGCTTAATTCAGAGATGCACATATTACGCCTGCAAGGGTACAGAATTTTGTAAGCATTAATTGTTCTCTCTTCTGCTTACCCTGAGAACAGGCCAGGATTTTCTTCTTTCAAGTCTAGACTTGAATGTTGGAGAAATGAAATGCCCTCAGGAAGACCAGTCCAACACTAGCTGATAGCATAATGTCATGAAAAGAATAAAGGTTTTGAGGGGCACAACAAATTGAAGCTAAAAATCCTAGCTTTGCCATTTATTAAAGGACACGAATAGAGGCTAATTATTTAATCTCCCTGAGTCTTAGCTTCCTCATTTATAAAATAGCAACGATAGGAGCTACTTCTACAAGGTTGTGGGAGGCAGCCCAGGATGATGTTTAAGAGTGGATTCAAATCCCAACTCTGCCACCCACTTCTCTAAGATTACGTTCCTCATCTGTAAAATGCGGATTCCAAGAGTGCTGACCTCAGAGAGTGGCAAGGAGGATTATATGAAGTAACACATGCATTATTACTAGTAGGATTGATGCAATGATTAAATTAAGCTTTTACAATGAAACTGGCCCAATAAAAAATTTTAAACCTTATTTTCCCATTTGTTAAAACTTCATATCCCAGTGGAATGGCAGAAAAAAACATCCGCACTGGATATGCTCGGAAACCCATAAGCCATCAGAGAGCCTAGAAAAGCAGGGAAGGAAAGCAGCCTGCAGGCATGTTTTAGGACTGTAAAAAGCCCTAAAACAGTGTCCTATTTCCCTTGATTTGGGGCTTTAAAATAGACCTAGGGCAAGAATTTCAGTGATTAACCTCCTCTGCTTAATTACCACAGCCTCCCCCCCCAACCACTCAAGGCGCTACTTACAAGATCAACCTTCCAGCCACCTCTCCCACCATGCTCCACTGCCAACTGACCATTAATCAATCATGCCAAATATTTTGCCCTCAATGCCCAGACTCTTACCCTTCCTTCTGCCTGGAATATAACCCACAAACCCCATCCCCACCCAGCAAACTTTAACTTACTCCCCTAAGACCTAGCCCAATGCTACTTCCTCTTTCTCTAAGTTTCTTGGTTAGAATTCATCATTTCTTCCACTGGGCTGCCATAGAACAACCATATGTGTATATTTCCATTATTAATTCTAGTCACTAATTCATTCTGATGTATTTTAATAATGGTCTACTTATAGAGTTGGCTTTCCTCTATATTTCAATTTTTCTGAGAGAAAACGTCTATCTTACACATCTTTATTTTTTCTCAAGGAAGTTGAGCTGCTGTCTTGCATATAGTAGGTACACAACACAAATTTATTTAAATAATATTTGTGCACTGGAGGCTGTCATGGCAATGGACGGGACTCAAAGCAAAACTCATCTCAGTCACTTGGTACTTGCCATGATGCCTTTAAATCAATGTATGATATATATACATACTAAATGAAAGTATACTCATTTAGTATGTATATCATACGCTGAGTTAAAGGCATCATGGCAGGAAAAATAAAGCATAAAGTCTTTAATATCTGAAAAACAGACTAGTATATAACTGAGCCTGGGGCATACATAGTAAGATTTCAGTGAAAGAATGCAGCTAATTGGCAGTTTAAAAAGTTATTCTCCCATATAAAGATATTATAGTTTAATGTACTGTAATACAGATTCAATAAAACCTCCACCATTTTCATTTTTATATATTCGAATATATACAAGGTAATGTCCCAAGAACAGAGATTGATTTTCAGTGCATGTACTATAAAAATGATCTACTTTTTGTATTTTACTCTACTGATCTTTTTGACAAGTTTTACAAACTCTAAATTAGATTTCAGTTGTAGTCTTACAGCAAAAAAGAAAAAAAATCAAAGAAGAGGAAATTTTTAAAAGTATAGAATATGCACCTAGAGTGAAAACTGAGAGAAAATGCAGCCATGACTAAACATAACATTTTCCCTGTCTTGATATTCCTTTAAAAACTTATACCAAATGAGGGTATTGAAATTTTCAAATAAAGTAATATTTGGGCTGCTTCTCTAACAGTATAGTTTGCCGACATGTTTTTAAAATATGTTTTTCTTCCTCCTTCATACAATAGTACCTACGGACAGATATTAACTAGAATGGTGGTTCTCAACGTAGTTCACAGACCCTTGATGGTCCCGAAGACCCTTTCAAGTGTCCGCTGGGTCAAATCCATTTTCACAGTAATACTAACATTGTATTTGCCTCTTCCGTTGTGTTGATATTTGTACTTGTGAAAAAAAAAAGCAATTGTGAAGAAATTGCTGACTTTTTACAACAAAGCAGGCAGTTGCACCAAACTATACTAGTAGTCACTATACTCTTCACTGATACACACTTGCAGTGGAAAAAAAAAATCTGGTTTTATTTAAGAATGGCCTTGAATAAACAATAACATTTATTGATTTTTAAAATCTTGATGCTTGAGTAAAAAAAGTCTTAATATTCTGTAGGATAAAACGTAAAGTACACATAAAGCATGTCTGATACAGAGCAAAGGATGATGGCTGACTCAGTGGGGTGGTAGGGGATGGGGTGTTTAGATGATCGATTCAGTTGCAAGCTGAACTAACCACCTTTTTAATGGCACATCATTTTTCCTTGAAACATCTACTGACATATAAGCCATGAATATTAAGATGGGAGTGTTTGGAAGGTTTTTCTTAAAAATGAACAGATGAACCTGTTAGCTAAAAAAACCAAAACAAAACAAAACCAACAAAATGTTTTGCCAGTGATAAAATTTTACCTTTCAAGTGAAAGTTAATGTTTTGGAAAACTTGTACCCTCCCCAAATCTAATCAAGGTTTTCTAATTATTTGTATGATCTCAGATTCTATTTTGGAATTAACCTTTATGAAACAATATTTGTCAGGTTTTGGTGTTGTATCAAAAATTATATTAAAAGGCTACTAAAATACTCTTATTTTACAACTACATTACTGCATGCGGCAGATTTTCTTTATATTCTTCACCCATAACTTAATATTGCAACAGATTAAATGCAGTAGAAGACATGAGAATATAAACTGCCTTCTATTAATCCAGAAATTAAAGAGATTTGTAAATATGTAAAACAATAGTACTATTCTCACACATTTTTTTCTTCTTCTGGAATTGTCATTTTCATTAAGAAGTTATTTAGCTTAACATGAAATTGATTACTGCTATTACCAAATGAATTAAATATTTTACATTTTTATCATTTTTAATTTTTAATGTAAATAATCAATAGATAGAATGCACACAAATGACAGTGTTTTGGAATCCTTCAAAATTTTAAGTGTGAAAGGGTGCTGGGACAAAAATATTGAAGAACTGTTGATTTAAAGATATATGTTAAGATTCTGCATAATTTGATAGAAAATAAGACAAACTCTCTGGAAATGCTACTTTTCATTCTGTTGAGTTTGGTTTCTTATGTATACAGATTCAATTATCTATATGTCATTTATTTAACAAGAACTTCTTAGTCCCTGCTATAGGCCAGATACAGTGGGGGAAACAGAAAACATAAAACATAGGTCCTCTCTCAACATCACTAATCATCAGGGAAATGAAAATCAAAACCACAATGAGATATCACCTCACTCCCATTAGAACAGCTATTATCAAAAAGACAAAACATAACAATTGTCAGCAAGGATGTGGAGAAAAAGGAATCCTTGCACACTGTAGGTAGATATGTAAATTAGTACAGCTATTATGGAAAACAGTGTGGAGGTTTCCAAGAAAATTTAAAAAAAAAACTACCATATGATCCAGTAATCCCACTACTGGGACATATCCCCTGGGTACATATTCAAAGAAAATAAAATCAGCATGTCAAAGAGATATCTGCCTTCCCATGTTTTTTGCAGCACTATTTGCAGGAGCCAAGGTGTGGAATCAACCTAAGAGTTCATCAGTGGATGAGTAGATAGAAAATATGGCATGCTATCGCTCATAACTGGGAGCTGAATCCATAAATAAACAAGTGAATAATAAAAAGAGACAGGGATAAAGAAAGAAACAAACAACAATCACAATAATATGTTGAACTTTTAGGAAACTAAAAGTGGAAAAGGGGAGGGTAAGCGAAGAGGGAGGGGGCTAGTGAGAAATTGGCCAATGGACACAAAGAATGACTGCGTATTGTAATGATGAATAAGCTAACTATCCTGATCTAACCATCACACATTGTACACAATTATTCAAAATCAACATTGTACCCACATGTATGTATAATAAAAAAAAGAAAGAAAAAATATATGGTATGTAGATACAATGGAATACTCTGCAGCCATAAAATCCAAGAAAACCCTGTCATTTGTGACAACATGGATGAACACGGAAGACATTATGTTAAGTGAAATAAGTCAGCCACAGAAAGACAAACACCACATGATCTCACTCATATAGAGAATCTTAAAAAGTTGATCTCATAGAAGCAGAGAGCAGAATGGTGGTTACCAGAGGCTGAAGCTGTTAGTGGGGAGAAGGCAGTTGAAGATATGTTGGTCAAAGGATACACAGATAGGAGAAATAATTCAGGAGATCTATTATACCGTATAGTGACTATAGTTTAAAATGATACATTGTATTCAAGAAAAATGTTGAGAGTAGATATTAAGTGTTCTTACCACAAAATTGATAACTTTGTAAGCTAATGCATTTGGTTAATTAGATTTAACCATTCAACAAAGTATATATACATTATGTTATATGTGATACATATAATTTTATATGTCAATAATATCATTTTTTTAAAAAAAAAGACAGTTCCTGTCATCAGGGTACCTATAACTTCCATTTTTACTCATATAAGGACATTTTTGTATATGTATTCGAATCTCTCTTCTCCTTTGTGTGCGTGTGTGTGTGTGTGTGTGTGTGTGTGTGTGTGTGTGTGTGTGTCCAGGTGTCTCTCAAATATCTTCACTTAAATGTTCCACAGAGACCTCTAATAAGTCCCAAACTGAAATCATTCACTCAATTGCATAGCTCAATTAATGGTAATTTTCCGCTTATGGTCTGTTTTTCCCCCCTAATATTAAAACTAGGCATAAAATGTGAAGAGCTTTTCTTTTTCTTTTTTAATGACAGATCATAGCTGTGAAACTTCATTCTTTTTCATTCTATTTCACAGTACAACCTCTGCTTGTAAACCTTTCTCACTAAGTCATGATTATGGAATTTCTTCTTCAACACTGGATTTTCACAAACCTGTTCCTCTTATCCTGTGCGTCTTTCCTTCCACATAATAAATGTCATGCTCACAGTAAAAGAACAATTCAGAATTACATGTGTGTGTGTGTGTTCCACTTAATGTTCCTCTATAATTCATAAGCACCTCAAACACAGATATATATTTACATCTTCGAAAATGCACCAGATCGCATGAGAGCGAGAAGTACCTATAAAGCCAACCATTAAACCCTGAGCTCGACAAAAAGCCTTCCCCAGGGAATCAGCAGCAAAGCAGAAATTTAGCTCAACCACAGGACTCAAGTGCTGGTTCCCACAGGAATTTCCCCCATTTTAGAAGAAAAGGACAACAAATTAATTCCAATGCAGAGTTTAAGTGGCAGTATCAGCAAATAATCCAACACAGAACTGAAAGAAATAACAAAATACCCACAGACCAGAGACAAAGTTGGTATTAACTAGTAAAGGTCTCACATCACCAAAGAACACCTATAAAACCTAGAAGGACCGGAAGTCCCCTGGGCTACAAAGCCAGGAAGAAGTGGGGACTGGGGCCTCAGCAATGCCCCTCAACACCCACAACCAGCCCAGCGACGACCACCAAGCTGCCACAAGAAATGCCCCAGGCTCTCCCGAGCTGGGGTGGTGCTGGGTGAGGGCTTCAGCCACAGCCCCCCGACATCTGCACCCAGGCCAGCAATGATCAAGACACCACTGGGAGCCCCCTGGTCTCCCCTGCAGGAATAAGGGTGTTGTCACAGGCCTCAGCCCCGCCCCTGCTCCTTCCCCCTTCTCCCACCCTATTTCCTTCCCTCCTTCCCTCTCCCCCCACACCCAACTGCTCCACAACAACATCATAGAATATAAAAAAAAATAATGTTAATAATTAAACTCAGAAAAAGAAGATGTTAAAAAAGAAATATCTTTCATACAAGGCACATGAAATCTAAATTATACTTCAATTTTTCAGTTTCACATTTCTACATATTTTGTAATGACAATATAAAAGCAATGACAGAACACAGTAAACAACTCGGTAGTTACTACACTGTTAATATTAATGTTTTCATACTACTACTTTGTTTTGTCTGTTATGTTTTAATGCATGTATTTTAACTTCTAATTGAAAATTTTTATTTATTTATTTATTTATTTATTTTATTTTTAGGGCTATCTGCTGGTCAAATATGTCCTTGGTTCCCTCCCAACACTTTATACACTATTTTCCACATAGTATGCATTCAGTAAGATTAAATGTCAGATCACACTTCAATGTATTTTGAAATGCTTCGTTACAAGAGTAGAGTCATATGTATAGCTGTTACTTTTTCAGAGACAGATAACTTGTCTGTACTTTGCTATTATTGTTTTTACATTTTATAACTCCATCACCACAATGTTTCATTGAACAAACAAAACATTTACACTTGAGTTTTAAGAATTGAAAAGCATGTATCCCTAGCCACTACTACTGTTATGCTCTGTGACCATGCATTCTGCCAGTTTTACACACTTATGTTACCTGTTTGACTAATCCCTCTAAGAAGATCAAATCCCTTGGTAAGGATAAAGATTTTGTAATCAAGACCAAATAATCCATTTGATGATAGCTTACTAGAAATGTAGGTCTAGTAATACATCAAGAAACTGCAATGGCTCCATTTTGCCCACACTATCAAACCTAAATTATTGTATTTGGGTTTCAGTAATATCCATATACAGATGCCAACATATTGACCTACCTTATTTCTCATTACTTTCCAAAATATATATATATATTTACATTATTGATTCCAGTCTCTTTATGCTTGCATTTCTCAGGATGCTAATTAACTTCTTTCTATTTTCTCTACTTGTGTAAGTTCTACCCATTTTTTCTTTCTTTAAGTTTTGTTTCAAGAAATGAAATAAACACAATTGAATTATAAACTGTTTTGCAACCCAATTCCTCTCCATGTCCCCATTGCTTCTCAGAGATAACCACTACCTAGGTATGTACATTTTTATTTATTTTACATACATGCTTGTATCTATAAAAACATGTAGTATGTATTAATATTTATATAATGCTATTTTATTTTATAATATTTCACTGTATCATATCATCATACTATTGTACAACTAACTTATACCATCATGCTTTCTGGATTTACTTTTGCTGGTACATTATACTAAATGATAAAAGTTGTCATTTTTTCTGCCTACAGTAGGGAAAAGACAAGATGCCTGCTTTCAGCATTTTTATACAACATTGCACTGGACAACCTAGCCAGCATTATAAAGGAAGAAGAAGAATTGAATAGCATGCATACTGGAAAGAAAATTAATACTGTCTTTATTTACAGACAACATGATTGTTATGTAGAAAAGCCTAAATAATATATTTAAAAAATAGCTACAATATGAGTTAATAAAGGTTTCTGGAGAAAACGTGAACATACGGGGCTGGCCGGTTAACTCAGTGTGTTAGAGCGTGGTGCTGATAACACCAAGGTCTAGGGTTTGATCCCTGTACTGGCCAACTGTCCAAAAAAAAAAAAAAAGTGAACATACAAAAATAAGTTTTTCTGCTACTGAGAAGCAACTAGGGATGGGTACTTTAAACTAATTGAACTCACAAGACTATCAAAAATATAAAATAATTAAAGATAAATTTAATAAAATACACACAATATCTGTACATTGAAAATTACAAACATTATACAGAGAAAGTTTAAAACATCTAAATACTATTTTCATAGGTAGGAAGACTCAATGTTGTTAAGAAGTCAGTTCTCTCCAAATTGATCTATAGATTCAATGCAATCTCACTTAAAATCAGAACACCTTTTTTTTGGTCAAAATTGAAAAATGGATTCTAAAATTGAATGTAGATATAAAATACTAGAATGGCAAAGCAATTTTTAAAAAGACAAACAAGAGAATTTACACTACCTGATTTCAATTCCCAATATAAACCTGTAGTAACCAGCATAATATTAGAAAAAGCATAGACATACAGATCTTTGAAACAAAACAGTGAGTCCAGAAACAGACCCACGCATATGTGTGTTCAACTGATTTTCATTAACGGTATAAAGATAATTCAATAAGAAATAGACAGTGTTTTCAAAAAATAGTGGTGGAACAGTTGGATACCATATTTTTTAAAATGAGCCTTAACAAAAATTACCTTATACAAAAATTACCTTTCTATTGATCATAGATTCAAATGTAAAAACTAAAACTACAAAATCCCTAGAAGAAAACACAGGAGAAAATTTTTGTACTCTTGAGTTAACCACAAGTCTTAGTAATGAGAGAAAAAATAAGATTCATAAATAAAAGTTGGTAAATTGGCCTTCATGAAAATTAAAAATTGTCAGAAGATACCATTGTGAAAATGAAAAGAGAAAATATTTGTTATATATAAATAAAAATTACATATTTGCATGTAAAACAAATATTCTATATAACCATATGTAATTAATAGAGAATTTGTTTCTAGAATGATAAAAGACTTTTACAACTCAATAATAAGAAATCAAATTATGCAGTTTTTAAAAATGGGCAAAAGATTTAAAAAGACAAAGATATAGAAATAGCAAATAAGCACATGGAAAGATATACAAGCTGACTAGTGATCAGAGAAATGTAAATTCAAACCACAACGAGAGACACTATACACCTACTAGAATGACTAAAATTAAATTGACTGACAATATCAAATTCTGGAGAAGAGTAGAGCAACTGGAACTATCACATATTGCTGTTAGAAATGCAAAATGATACAGACACTTTAGAAAACAGTTTGGCAGTTTCCTATAAAGTTAAATATGTTCTTACCACACAATTCAGAAATTCTACTCCCGAGTATTTAACCAGGAGAAACTAAAGCATATGTCCTCACAAAGAGCTGTACTCGAATTTTCACAGAAACTTTATTAATAATGGAAAAAAAATTGAAACAACTCAAATGTCCATCAACTAAACAAACTGTGATGTTTTCATGCAAAAAACAAAAGCAGTAAATAAACTACTGATAGACACAACATGGGCAAATGTCAAAAGCTTTGTGCTAAGTGGAAGAAACCAATCACAATAATTGCAAAATGTGTGATTCCATTTACATTAACTTTTTTAAAAAGCAAATATCTACTGACAGAAAGAAAATCAGTGGTTTTCAGGAAATGGAATTCAATGCAAAGAGGAGGCAGGAGGGAACATTTAGGGTGATAAAAATGTTCTAAATCATTGTTATGATGTGATTAGACCACTGTATATATTTGTAAAAAAAAAAAAATACATTGAATCATATACTTAAAACTGACTGATGGGTTTAACTGTACATATGTTTTTTTTACCTCAATAAAGTTGATATAAAAAAAAAATTATTGGGCTGGACAGAACCTTAATGTCCATTCCTCAGCCTCAAGAAAGTCATAAATTTTAATGTTCAAGGCTCACATATGACTGTAATGAGCTTTCAAAGGACTTACCTTGATTTCATAGTTGTTTTATCCATTGCCTTCCAATTGTTGGGAACAACTATTTTACTTTTGGATTTTGCTATTCACTTTCTTTTTTCCTGTGTTTTCTGGTATCTGCATAGTTACAGAGAACTAATTTGACACCATTAGTCCCAGTGTTCTATCTAAACCATAAAGGTTCTTTGTTTTCTCTTTTAGACACATGGTTTTTACTAACAAGTTTTCCTCTGCTTCTACAATAGCAGTTATTATTAGAGGTGATATAACTTAGTTATATCATAGTAATCACTAAAATCACCAAATTAATTAGGACTGTACTATGGACTAAATAATTCTTCAAGGGCTCAAATCCTGGCTTCACCACTTAACTAGGTATGTGCTTCAGTTTCCTCATCTGCAGAAATAGGGATTGAAAATTATCCCTCTTCATCATATTATTTTGAGGATTAGAATGGTGATTAGAAATTTAGGGCCAGCCCGGTGGCGCACTGCTACAGTGTGCCGCTTGAGAGCACGGCTGCGCTCCCACCGAGGGTTCGGATCCCACATACAGACCGGTTCCCACTCACTGGCTGAGCGAGGTGCAGGTGCGACACTGAGGGTTGCGATCCGTTACCGGACACGAAAAAAGACAAAAAGGGGGAAAAAAAAAGAAAAAAGAAATTTATATGGCACATCATAAGGACTCAATAATTGTCAGCATTTGTATAAACCTCACATTTTAAACTGGAAATTCCAGAAGAAAGAAATGAAACCAATATGATTAAATAAGACACAGAAGTGAGATTTCAAATCCAGAAATTGTACTCAAGTAAAATATCAACAGTCAACAGAATAGTCATCCTCTGCTGCTCAGTTTCATATGGCTTCTTTATTTTTCATTATTATATCACATTCTTAAATTTCTGGGTTTTATTACAATAAAGAGGACAAATTAAACTTTATATCTTAGGAGATTTCTTACACTTATTGTACCTTTCCATATTATGCATGTGTGTTTGCATTGTGCTTGTGTATATGTGTGTATGTACTTTAATTTATCTTAGCCTAAATTTAATTTGGAACTCTTTAAAGGACTTGTTTAATGTGGGGCTCTGTAAAGAACTTGGATTATTTGAATAGGAAACTAGGAATACCCAAGTCCTGGCTTGGTTTAGCCAGTCCTCCTCCTAAGGGAGTCTTCAAGGAAACACAAACATAAAGGAGGTGAAGGAAGGCACAATCATAATTTATTAGCTGTCCCTTTTGGCCTCAAATGCCATGCTGGAAATTTGTAAACTAAAGGAGACAATATGGAGGGCTCCTTGTCCCTATGTTAGTTAGGAAAATGAGCCAGTTACAGGAGCAGGGCCTCATTTTGAGCTGAGTTAGACCTACCTGCCCCTGGCCTGATTTTTGATCAGCAGCCATATAATGAGAAAGCACGTCCACAGAAAAAAAAGCTAGATGGCCCAGCCTGCTTAGAGAGCATCTCAGCACTTCATTATCACTGTTTCTTCAGGGAATCTTCTAATAAGAGCCTTTTCTCTTGCTTTTAGCCAAAAGATGACTCCATCCAGGAGCACACGGGTCAAACCTAGAATCTGACCCATCCAAATCAGCTTCTTCCTCTTTGGGGGAAGGCCAGGAGGCAGGGGAGGGGGACCGGCAATGATGATATAGAGTGGAGAGAGTTTACTTTCCCTAGAAGTCCACAGCAGTCATTTTAAATGGCTGTGAAAATTAATTAAAATGTGACTAACTAATATATGATTTAGTTTGCTATGCTATACTTGCCAACAGCTGTAATTATAATCTGGAAAGTATCTGCAAGACAAAATATTTCTTCAGTGTTCAGTAGTATTATGATCACAGTGTGAACTTCCAAAGAAAACTTTTAAAACCAATATTTCCCAACTGCAGTAGGGTGTAGTGCAGACTCATGTGGAAGACATGCCTGGACCCTAAAGACTAGGAGAATAGCTACGTGGACTTCCATGGGTTTCTACAAATGTTCACTAGATGATGTGGCATCTTAAACCTTAAAGAGTAAAACCATATATTGAGAATTTTACCAAATAACGTCTTTAGTAAAAAGGGCTCTGATTCTAATGACAGGAGAGAATTCAATATTGTGTTTGCACAAGTCTCTTTTCTGCCTTAAGGCTTTCGCACTAGTTCTCCCTAGGCTCATGTCCTTCTCATAATTCAGGTCTCAGTTCAAATATCGCCACCTTACTGACAGCTCCCTTGTCCTCCTAATCAGCCTCACCCACCTCCTCCCACCCACCATATTCTGTGTTTTAGCATTGTAACACTTCACATTTTCTAGTTGTTTGCTAACAAACTGCTTGCTTTACTGGGGGCAGAGACTGAATTTTGTTTATCCAGTTGCTAAAAAAGACTAGTACATAGTAATCATTTATTATCTGTTGAAAAAATAGCTTGATGAACAAATGCAGATTTAGTAATTTTAATTGGTTAACTTCAAAGCAATGTCCTACTTCAGCTCCTTTGATACTTGGACCATTGAACTTAGAATTGAAAATTCTGGATCTAGTCCCAATTCCTTGACTTAGATCTTTAAGGTTTAAATATATTACTTCTATGCCTCTGTTGTCAAATGGCATAACAACACTCACCTACCCTCCCACTTAAGACTGTTAGGGCTAATGAAAACACACACACACACACACACACACACACACACACACACACACATTTTGGAATAAAAAGCATTAAGATGACAGATATTATTATTGTAATATGGTGAAATTCAAGATAATTAGTAACTAAAAAGATTTAATATGGATAAATTAAAAATTTATCATCAAAAGAAATCTTTCACTGGGCTGGCCCGGTGGCGCACTGCTACAGTGTGCCGCTTGGGAGCGCGGTGGTGCTCCCGCCGAGGGTTCGGATCCCACATACAGACCGGTTCCCGCTCACTGGCTGAGCGAGGTGCGGGTGTGACACTGAGGGTTGTGATCCGTTGCCGGACACAAAAAAAAAAAAAAAAAAAAAAAAGGAAAAAAAAAAAAGAAATCTTTCACTGAGGTGTGAAATAAAAAAAACCTGCGGCATTCTTATTAATGACTTATCTTTACACATACATATTTGTTTGAATATAAATCACAAATGGCAAGATTACTTTTCACCTCAAATACTAATAGAATGTTCATAATTCAAAGTCTATGACAGGGACAGAAAAAAATATACAATAGGTAGTTTAAAGCAATTTAATTTTTTATAACACTACATAGATAATTTTACTTGATTTTTCCTAATCTATATTTCAAGTCATCTAAACCCATGCTGGAATTTATCAGTTTTATGTATTCTTAACATCATTGCCTTAGCCAGAAAACTATAAAAAGTCTTTTTAATCACAGCAATTAAGTAATAATATTCCCTTATCCATAAAGGGAAGTACTTAAAATCTTAGAGAACTGTCACTGGATAATGACATAGCATTTAAAAATTTATTCCTAACTCAAACCAAATAGAGATGGATAGGCTAATCAGGTATTATTATTTCAAGGAATTCCTAAAATACACAGGTTTAATTTTCTATGTTAGGTTGAATCTGTAGGTATAGTCCCTTGTGCTATCTAAGGGGTTCACCTAAGCTCACTTCAACACATGTTTTTGTTTGGCCATTCACAATGAAATGTCTAAAAACCTGTAGTAGATTGCTAATATTTTAAAGTATTATTTACATTAATCTGCAATCACATCATGCCAAATTTATGATGCTCTAAAAATGTATTTAAGAAGGTGGATGTAGTTCCCAATACCCTGAATGAGACGATTATTGTTGTTGTTCAAGTCTTAAGATTAAAAAATAATAATAACATAGGTAGTGAACTGGCTCTGGAAGCCAAAAGTTAACACAAGCTCACATCTCATTTGGTTTATCCAAGTCACTGTTCAAAGATATGAAGCAATTCAAAACTTCTACTCTTACTCAATATCTCTATAAAGTTAGAAAAATTTATCTTGTCATTGGCAGGGAAACATATCCTTTCTTTCCACATATCATTTTACTTTTTTTTATTCATTTCCTCTATTTCTATATACAGAGAGGAATATGTGTGCCCAAACACATGCATACATTCCACTGTAAACTTAAAAACACTTGGTATTAGAAATTCACTTTCTTGTCAGATCTGCTGCAGGACTTAAGGCTACTCAGCTGAAATCATCCTTATGTTTGCTGAACGTGTTATTTTATTTTCATAAACATTTTGCGTGTGGAGGCTGCTAGAAAATTTATGGAACAGTTATTTTCTGCTTCAGTACCAATGAAGCACATTGCTGTTATGCTCAAAATCCAAAAGATGGTTTCAAGTAATGCTAAAAAGAAAAAGAAAAAATCGACATGAAATGCATTTGCTTATTCACATATTAGCATATCATTGTCCAAAGTAGTACCATTTAAATTTTGCATCTGCAGCCCACATTAAAGGTTCAGATGGTATAAAATTGATGAAGCACACAACCTGTAAAGGTATAAAAGGAACGTATTATGCAAACATTGCAATAAAAATCTCATTATTTCTGAATAGTATCTGATAGTGTGTGCCTATGCAGACAGACCATGTTCAAGAAGAAAAGAAAAACTTTCTTACCCAAATCTACCAGTTAGTTACAGGCTTTAACAATAAAAATGCCATTCTTCTCTCTCACCCCAAGCTAGTTTCTGTGTATAAGAAGTGTCAGTTCTCTTTACGGTTCTGATTGAGGTTTATGTAGTAGGCTCAGAAAGATATACCCAAATAATTCTTATTTAAATACTACGTGAAAAAAAAATTCCTGAAATATCAGTCAGAAACACTTTTACAGATTGCCAATATTATTTCAGAATAAACATGGGGACAGAAAAATTAGATGACACTAACTTCTGGAAAATAGAGCAATGCATAATCAAGAGCACTGAAGTTTTCTCAAATGTCTCTTTACACTCAAGAATTTATTGACTCTAGAATTTGTGACAACCTTGACATGTTGCCATTAATAGCTAAATTGAGAAAAACAAATGTGCCTTCCTACCTGGTAAAATTAAAGGATTAATTTTTGGCAAATCTTACACTGGTGTTTTGAGTATTTTGAAAATATCCTAGGGAACTAGCTAAACAGCATAGTTTTCTCCTTTCCAGTGCCTAGGACAAAGACTGGTGGAATTAAGCAGTCAAGGAGTATGTTTTCATGATGCTGATTAAAACTGAGAATATTGTTTCCTGGAAGGTGAAATATACTTCAGGAGTTATGTTTAATGTCCATATGCATTAATCAAGTGCCCAATATCTGGCCAGTATATAAGTCCTATGTAGCAATATTTTCACTGAGTAGTTTCTCAATTCAAATTTATTAGTTTTTATTTCTTTCATCATTGGTTGTATAATATTACTATGTCCCTCCAGTCCCAACAATCATAAAAAAAATCACAATGAGACACACACACGTACACAAGCCTGCACACATGCATGCACACACACAATTATATCCTGGCTAAAAAAAATATTTGAATTCACTTCTAATGACACTTGAACAATTAAGTATGATCAAAATTTCTTTAGAAATTACCTGAAACTGTTTTCCAGAACCATTTTCTTAGATTTCTAATAAAAACAATATTCTAGAACCTCAATTTTTGCCTATGCCAATACTAAGATAAAACTTCTAACTTTAAAAAAATGATGAGTTAAACAAATGGTGCAGAAATAAATAGATATTCCCATGCAAAAAAAAAAAAAATGAATCTAGACACAGACCTACATCCTTCAGAAAAATTAACTCAAAATAGATCATAGAACTAAATTAAAAGGCAAAGCTGTAAAAACACCTAGAAGATGACATAGGAGAAAATCTCGTGACCTTGAATATGGCAATGACTTTTTAGATTCAAAACCAAAGGCTCAATCTATGAAAGAAATTGATAAGCTGGGCTTCATTAAAATGAAAAAACAAACAAACAAACCAACAAACAAAAAAACTTCTGCAAAAGACATTGTCAAGAGAATAAGAAGACAACCACAGACTGGGAGAAAATATTTACAAAAGATGCATCTGATAAAGGACAGTTATTCAAAATATACAAAAAAGTCCTTAAAACTCAATAATAGTAAAAACAAACAGATTTTAAAATGGATGAAATATACAGATGGTAAGTAAGCATATGAGAAGATGCTCATCGCATGTCATTAAGGGATTACAAATTAAAATAACAATAAGATAACACTACACACTATTAGAATGGCCAGAATCCAAAACACCAAATGCTGGTGAGGACGTGGAGGAGCTCTCATTCATGCTGGTCTTAGGAGCATCAGGAACTCCAATTCACTGCCGGGAGGAATACAAAATGGTACAGCCACTTTGAAAGACAGTTCGGCAGTTTCCCACAAACTAAACATACTTTTACTCTAAGATCCAGTAATTGGGCTTCTTCTTATTTACCAAAAGGAGTTAAAAATTATGCCAACACAAAACCCTATACATGGATATTTATAGCAGCTTCATTCATAATTGCTGAAACTCGGAAGCAATCGAAATGTCCTTCAGTAGGTGAACTAAGTAAACTGTGGTACATCCAGGAAATGGAATATTATTCAGGGCTAAAAAGGAATGAACTACCAAGCCATGAAAAGACATGGAGGAAGCCTAAATTTATACTACTAAGTGAGAGAAGCCAATCTGAAAGGGTACATACTGTATGATTCCAACTATATGACATTCTAGAAAAGGTAAAAAATGTAAAAATGATCAGTGGTTGCCAGAGGTTAAGGTGGAGTGAGAGATGAACAGGTGGGGACAGAGGATTTTAAGGGCAGTGAAACTATTCTATATGATACTATATTAGTGGGTAAATGTCATTATACATTTCTCAAAACCCATAGAATGCACATCAAGAATAAACTCTAATGCAAGCTATGAACACTCCTGTACTTTCCTCTCAATTTTTCTGTGAAACTAAAACTGCTCTAAAAAATGAAGTCGGTTATTTTAAAAAAAAATGATTGTAATAAAATCAAAATGAGAAGTTTCTTTTTATTTTCTTTTACCACCTTCAAAGAAATCATAGGTATTGTACTGAACTTTAAATTCTTCATATAGGTATACCTTATTAATAATATTAAATGTTATTATTTTATAAAATAATTAATCAGGCTTTAAAAATTAAATATTGAATATCTAACAAAGTAAATTTAAATAATTAAATCTAACATTAATAGGGAAAGATAATGGTGTAAATATGCTTCACTTACTCTTTATCAAAAATTGCACTAAAATGAAGTCAGACATAAAAGATACAGATTATGCAATTTCAATTATATGAAGTACAAAAGCAGGCAACCCTAGTCTGTGCTGTTAAAAGATAGGACAGTGACTTTCTGTGAAGGGTATAATGACTGCAAGAAAACACAGGAGAGTTTAGAGGTGCCAGTTGAGGATTTGGGGGGTTAGTGTGGTGTTCTGGATGCTGGTTTGGGTTGTTCTGGACTTAGGTTTGGGTGCTTCCAGTTTATGATAATTCTTTGAGCTGTAGACTTATTGCACTTTTCTCTACATATATTTCTTTTAAAATCAAAAAATGATAGTAAACATGATTCTTCATTAAGTTTCCACTGAAGCAAAGAGGGGCTAGACAGAAGAGTATATAAATTTTAATATAAGCCTAAGGTTTATATAAGAACAGATAAGAGCGGAAAAGAAGTTAACAGTGCTTCAAAAAGTAGAGAATGGGCTTTTGCATTTATTGTTAAACAGGCCAGAATTTCTCAGTGTTTCTCATAAGCTAAAATAAATCATAGGGTCACCCATATAACCTAGACAGCCAGCAAAGAAATATATACAATCTGGGGAAAATTAGAGTTTCTTAAACAGGATTGAAAGTAAATGAGGACTTAATAAATGCAGGCAAGCACTGCATAACACTATTTCCGTCAATGATGGGCTACAGATACGATGGTGGTTCTGTAAGATAACAATGGAGCTGAAAAATTCCTATCACCTAGTAACATCATAGCTAGGTAACACTGTCATTACATTGTACCAACATTACTTTACTTTTTATAAATTTAGTGTAGCCTAAGCGCACAGTGTTTATAAAGTCTATCGTAGTGTACAGTAATGTCCTAGGCCTTCACACTCACTCACCACTCACCCAGTGACTCTCTCAGAGCAACTTCCAGGTCTGCAAGCTCCATTCATGGTAAGTGCCTGTATTAGTCCATTTTTGTGTTGCTACAACAGAATACGTGAAACTGGGTAATTTATTTTATTTATTTATTTATTTATTTATTTTTCCTTTTTGTCTTTTTTTTTTTACTGACCGGTAACGGGCTCACAACCCTCGGTGTTGCGCCCGCACCGCGCTCAGCCAGGGAGCGGGAACCGGTCTCCACATGGGTTCCAAACCCTCGGCGGGAGCGCCGCCACACTCCCAAGCAGCACACTCTCCAGTGCACCACCGGGCCGGCCCGAAACTGGGTAATTTATAAAGAAAAGAAGTTTATTTGGCTCATGATTCTTGGACGGCTGCATTTGATGTGGGTCTCAGGCTGACTCTACTCACGACAGAAATTGGTAGGCAGCCGGTGGGTACAAGCAGATCCCACAGCGAGAGGAAGCAAGAGAGAGAGAGGGAAGGTTCCAGGGTCCTTAGAACATCCAGCTCTCACGGGAACTAACAGAGCAAGAACTCACTCATTAACCACCCCACAAGACATTAATCTATTCCTGAGGGATCCGTCCCCATAACCCAAACCAATCCCAACATTGCCAAGTTGGGGGCTGGATTTTGACATGAGCTTTGGGGGGACAACACATCCAAACTCTATCAGTGTCCTATACAGGTGTACCTTTTTTTATCTTTACACCACATTTTTACCTTTTCTATGTTTAGATACACAAATGCCATTGTGTTACAATTTCCTATAGTATTCAGTACAGTAACGTGTTGTACAGGTTTATACACAGTATAGCCCATTGCTCCAACAATTTTTGTATACACAATCCATCACTGACTGAAACATTGTCATGCGGCACATGACTATACATTTCTGAGAGACTTGTACCACATCCTTTTTACCTGCCAAAATGTGTATTTTCATTTCTATTTGAATTACTTTAAAAAATAAATAGGGGTGATTACTTTTAACTAATTCCATCATGTGGACCACTCTTCTCTGTTCTGTGATCATGGGCAAGTGAATCAGGTGGGCACCGGCACAAGACGTTTTCTGTGGTTGAATTGGGTGTGACCAGCAGACTCCTGTTCACAAAGGTCATAGGTGTCTCTTTCATAGTCTATAACTAAGTGAGTTTCCAATGAGATTCCTAACATGGGAGGTGCACTGTATTGTAG
Organism: Galeopterus variegatus; assembly: GCF_000696425.1. Classification (NCBI taxonomy): domain Eukaryota; kingdom Metazoa; phylum Chordata; class Mammalia; order Dermoptera; family Cynocephalidae; genus Galeopterus; species Galeopterus variegatus. The sequence continues at coordinate 779,841 of NW_007726151.1, forward strand.
CACACATTCCCTGAGCATCATTTCAAGCAACGTCTTCTCCCTCCTTACCTACCCTGTCATTTTACTCTAGACATAAATGGATTTGTATGGGTTTTATATCTTCTTATTCCCATATCTCATCGTAAGGTCCTAATAATAAATGAAAGCTTCATAAAATGATTGCAAGAGGCAAGAGAAAGGGCAAACTAAAAAGTCTAAGCAATCTTGAGAATAGATGGATAATATCTCGAAGAAATGAGACAATTTCAGATAACGCAGCATTACTGATTATAGGAGATTTATCAGATGCTTTTAAATCTAAGTTGTGTAGGGGGATTTATGTGAATGGAATTTATGTGTAGGGGAATTTATGTATTTGTGGGGTGTTTATGTGTGTATATTTGAAATTAGGATTTATTCTTGTCAGGGGCAGAAGAAAAAAATAGTAGTTATTGCTTATTGATTACTCACAATGTTCCAGGCATTGTGTTAAGCCTTTAAGTATAAATTATTTCATTGGTTGTTCACAATAACACTGTGAGATAGATATCATGATTATTACCATCCAAAGATGAGAACACAGAGGCTTATAAAATTTAAGTGGCTTGTCCAAGGCCTCTCATCCTAGATGGGAGAGCTAGGACTTGAGTTCACGTCTGTCTCGCAAAAGCTCACTCTTTAGCCACTTGCCACTCTCTTGGTTACTGAATGATGAAAACAGCAAGTAGAGAAATATTAGAAAGAAAGAAGATAAGAGGAGAAGAAAAGGAAATTAAGATATAAAGGAAGATGAAGAACTAAGAGATGGAAGAAAAAATGCAAGTAGCACAGTTCAGGCACATAACATACATTCAATAAACATTTGTTAAATGAATGTATATACTATATACATATACATACAATAAATACACACTCACTAATTTTTTTAAAAAATTAAAATTTTGTAATTGTTCACTTACTTAGCTATAGTCAAATGTGTTTGTACAGTTCCAAAGAAAAGTTATTTTATAGTCCTGATTTTTAAACATATACAAAAGACCAAGAAAGCCACCATCCCAGAAGCATAATAATTAGACATCAAATTTAAAAGAATTCTCTTATTCATAGCCTTCACTTTTAAACTAACTTTGTGATTAAACTTTAATGTAATTATAAGAGTTAATAACTTTAAGAGAAAAATAATCAAGTCTCCATTGTAATTTTGGGGTAGATTCTTTCTGAAACAAAATATCACCACAGAAAAATTATCTTTAATAACATGGAAGCTATTCCATTAAATACCTTCCTTCATTTAAATAAAGTACGTAATTTTGAAGGAAACAGAAGAAATAATGAGCGCATGAGCCCCATCTAATCTACTCTTAGACTCAGACACCAATCTCAGAAGTAATGCACTTTCCTATTTACTTTGAGAATGTTGTAAAAACATTCACAGCTCTACTCCTATATCCAAGCAGCTGACACTGTTGGGAAAACCTTGTTGACTGGTGCCATGGCAGAAGCATCCTTTCCAAGTTCTGCCCTGTTTTCACTTCCACTACTGGTTCTTATAAGTTGTGCATTTTAAGTCTCCATCTTTCTAAAGATTCTCGGATCCTTTGTCTCAATCCACCCATTTCATCATCTTTGTAAGGTGACCCAGGAAATTACTTCACTCTGCCTCTATTGGTAAAATATTCTCCATATATTGTACAGTTTATCTATCTCTTTATTAAAAACTTTATGTATTATTGCCTTACATTTAGAGCTCACAGGAACCCTAAAATATACTCGCATATACTACGATTATTCCCATTTTATAAGTGAGGAAACAAAGACTTAGAGAGGTTCTGTTACTTGGCCAAGTTCACAAAGTCATTAGTTGCAAAACTGGATTCAAACTCTGAGTGTAAATTTTGTGTTTCTGATCACTATGAAAAATACAAACCATTAAACATAAACTCCTTTGGAAACTTCCCCCACCACCTCTAATCCTCTGTCTCTTCATCTGATTCCTCACATTTCAAGGTTCATTACCACATCCCATTTTAGACCCAAGGTCAACCCATAACCATCAATTATTGAGCCCTTGGCACCCCATCTCTCTCTGGGATTTGTGCATCATTTATCCCTCTTTTTTTAGCATGTGATAAAGAAGATCAGGAACTACAAGAATTAAAAAGCAGTAAAGGAAGCCCAACACAGTGAGTAAAGCTGAGTGAGACCCTGGGAAGAACTGGAGTAACTCCACTGAGTAGCTTCAAGGGTTTCTTCAAGTCTGACTCAATCTTGGCCTTCATGTAAGTCTTAATATTTTAAGGGAGGAAATAAGAGATTAATAAACCTTGTCCTTCATGAGTATAAAAGAAACTAAGCTTAAAAATACCCACAGTTTTTTGCATTACCCATTTAGAAAACAGAGGCAGGTATAATTACATGCTAAATTACATGATGACTTAATTTGTAAGATTAATACTTTATAAGCAGCTTCAAGTTTCCTTAATCAGAAACTGAAAAATTACCTAATTTCGAATCAACCTGCTTATTTATCTCTATGTATTTAATATTGTTATACACATCATTCACTTTTTTTAAATTTATAAATATTTCCAGAAGTTATTCTACTACCTGCAAACCTTCAGCTTCAGGAATTAATTATATGCTTCCAATTTATTAATATTATTTTCCTCAATTTTATTTTAAATGAAATAATTATCAATAAGGATATTATTTTTAAGACCAATAGATAAACATTTCATGACATTTGACTTTGTTTTATCTCTACTTACCAGATAAGTAAAATTAAATTATAAGGAAATTATGTGTCATAACTTCAAGTGATGATATTTTATGTCAATTTCTCCATATTCTGAACTTTCTATGTCTCATTTTCTACTTATCGAAGCTGATGAAATAGAAATTTCATCAACAGAATATATACTAATGAATTAACTTCAGTAATGGGGTTGTCACAAACATTTACAAAAAAAATTATTTGAGGAAGTTAAGATATTTCTCAAAATTTCTTGGTTTTTAGTCAAAGAATAGTGCCTAGATCAGAGCCAGCATTCAAGTGATTCTGTATTTCCCTCCTGTCTTCACTTCTTTCCAATCTATGTGTACTTTAATTTTCCATTTCAGATTCTATTTTCTCACTGGGACTGTTGGAACTGTCTCTCATCACCCATGTCTTCAGTCTCACTCCTCCCAGTCTTCAAACTGCTGCCAAAGCTATTTTTCTAAAATATGTATCCTACACTTCACTGTCCTGCTCAAAAAGCTTCATTCCTTGTTGCCTGCTATGTCACATTCAAACACCAGAGCTTAGTAGAGATTTCTAACTGGGCCCAGGTCCATCTTACAGTGTCAACTCCTGACTGCCCTCCACAACCATTCTCTTGCATTCTTTCACTGGGACGGTCTGCTTTCTTAGAAGGTGCATTCCCTTTCCTGTCTTCCGGCTACTAATAAACTGCTTTCTCTGCCATGAATACCTTTTTTCACATCGTGTCCACCAGGGGAAATGTCACTGTCAATTGTAACCTAAATCAGATGTTACTTGTTTTCTGTGTTGTATTCTTCAAACCTCCCTTATACTGTTTCCTAATCTCAGGCTTATGTTGTGTTTGTCCATGCTCATGCCTCTGTCACTTTTCAAAGTTAATTAATTGTTAGTAATATGTTTCTGTACCTCCTCTGTTAAATATGAAATTTGACAACTATTGGAACCATGTTTTATAAACCTTTGTATTCTTGATGCCTAGCACAGAGCCATTAAAAATTAGGTAACTTATAAGATGCCCAATAAAATGTACATGGGATAAATGAATGATTCATAAAAGATAAAATGAATATAAGCAATATAAGACAGAAATAAGAACACAGATAGGCATCTATGTTTTAAAAATACACCTTTGTCTTTAAAAAAATAAGTACAGAATTTAGAACTGGAAGAGACCTCAGAGATTAGATCATTTTGGTGTAACTCCTTCCACTTAAAAGATGAAACTGAGAGGTTAGGATAGGATCACAACACGAGCAAGTAGGGGCAGAGCTAAAATAAAAGCCTAGAATCCTAATACCCAGTCGAGGTGTTGTGCTACTATACAACATATTATTGCTGGATTTTAATTAGAAACAGAACAAAATTGTGACTTTGCTTTCTTGGTTTTTCAGTAAATTACTATAAATATAATTATTTTGAATAAGTTCCTTAGAATGTACTCCCAGAAGTAAGAAAATAAGAACTTGATATGTATTGAGCAAATGATTTCTGAAAAAATTATTCCAAATCTACTGTCATCAAGCATATTTTGGAAAACCAAAATAATTACCTTTTAAAAATTACTGTTATAAATTTTAAGTCTTTGTAAATTTGATAAGGCAAAACCAGTCTCTCTTTGTTGATTAATTGGCCTTTTTTTGTTCAGTGAAGCTTAACTTTTTCTCAATGTTTATTAACATTTACGAATTTTGCCAATTGATATTTTAGAAATGTCATAATTTATATCAAATTATGTGCCATCTCTTATGTTTGAGATATTAACCCTTTAATACATACCCCAATATATCCCTTACTTTATTTTTTGTTTTAAAATTGTGTTCATGATAATTTTAACATTCAAATGTTAATTTTTTATTAAATCATGTTTGTTTTCTACTATAATTTCTTTTACTGATTTTAAACTTCCCCATTCAAATCAGATAAATCTTCTACATTTTCTTTTTTTTTTCCCTTTTGCTTCTTTTTTTCACCTAAGTCTAAAATGAATACCAAAAGAATATTATTTTATGTGGAGAAATCATCGCCTTTAATTCTACTGTAAATTGGTAATCAACTGATAAAATGTCCTTTCTCACTGAGTTCTAAAGCCACCTTTATCACATGACAAATTTATATATATATGTAGAGACATATACATGTAAAAATATTCTTTCTTTATCATCATTATATGTTTCTGGTTATTTATGTCTAGCTCCATTTACCATATGTCTATTCTGGTACTAGTTCCATACTGGACAGATTATTGTAGCTTAACATTATACTTAAATGTTAAATGTTTTATAAAAATAACTTTTCTTCAAAATTATTTTAGTTATTTTTACTCGTTCATTCTCCCATTTAAAATTTAAAATATTATTTAAAATTTCAGGAAATACCACCTTGTTATTTCCACTGGATTTAGACTAAGACTGAATACAGATTTATTCAAAAAGAATTAACATTCTTCTTATAATTAACTCTTCTGCCCATGAACAAAGACTGTCTCTCCATTTTTCAAATGTGTTGTATCTCTCTCAATAAAACTGTATTTATATAGGTTTTTCATATTTTTGGTTCAATTTATTCCAATATATTTTAAATACTTTTTTGCAAAGGAAAGAGTTCCATTTTCCATATATTAGTTAATGACTTCTTTCTACTATGTAAGAAAGCTCCTAATGTTTTAATATTAATTTTATATTTAATTATCTTTCTAAAATAAGTACTTTAAAATTTTTTCCAATTTCTTTTCTTGAAATGAATAATTTGAAAATAATCATAACACTAATTTTTCCTTTTTAGTATTAATCTTTGTCATTTTTGTATCATGTTTTATTGCATTGGTTAAAATTTACAGAATATTAATAACAATGGTAATAAGCCTAATCCATCTCTTTAGTTGGATTGGGTATAAACATATAATTGTTTATAATCTCAGAGAAATGTGTTTTATCAAGTTAAACATTTATTCCATTTCTAGTTGGCTTGTTTTGAACTTATAACAAATATGTGGGTTATATTTTAATTGAATGGCTTTGCACAATCTTATGAAAGGTTTATAATTGTCTTATTTGACCTACTAACATACTGTAATACATTTCATAAAATCAAGCCATACTTATTTCATTAGATAGCTTAAAGATATTTTATGCACACAAATTTGCTTCAAAATCAGAGTATAGTGTTCAGACTCTCAAAATAATACATTTGAAAAATTTGCACTAAGTCCTTGAAATCAGTAAGATTTTTTTTTTTTTTCCTTTTTGTCTTTTTTCGTGTCCGGCAACGGACCGCAACCCTCAGTGTCGCGCCCGTACCGGACCGGGACCGGCAACGGGATCGCAACCCTCAGTGCTGCACCCGCCCCTCGCTCAGCCAGTGAGCGGGAACCGGTCTGTATGTGGGATCCGAACCCTCAGTGGGAGTGCCACCGTGCTCCCAAGCGGCGCACTGTAGCAGTGCGCCACCGGGCCGGCCCGAAATCAGTAAGATTTCTAAGGAAAAGAATTTGCTGATAAATTCCATCTATAAGCCAGTCTCTGTGATCTGGCAAATGTTTCTATATTTTCCTTAGAATATCGAACACTAAAATGGTTAGACTGCTACTCACTGCTGAGTTTAGGGAAGCTGCTTCATTGCTCTTGGTGTCAGGGAATTCGACCACCACATGAGGGCTTGTATCACATAGTTTTAAAGTTGATTCCTCTCCCAGATTCTCACAGATTCTATATGATTCTTAATTGCATCTCCCTCAGGCTAACATCTCATCCACCTGAAGAAGCAATGAGATTCAGGGACTTACACATCACCACTCTCTCAAGTTCCCACCTCCCTGCTCACTTTGTTTAAACATTCCCCATAAGTCACTTGCAGAAATGTCCTAAATGTCCCCTTCATCCACAGGTAGTGATCCGTGACAACCAACTTTGCACTACTGGCTCCTGACCACTGATAATTTGGAACAGAAGTGACATACAACATAAGTTTAGCTAATGAGATTCAAGCTTCCAAGAAGTTGAAATTGAGACTTAAAATAGATGATGCTAGTCTCAGCAGGTGTCCTGAACAAGAATAGCTAAATTCTAGAAATGTAGGCTTCTGCTACCCTGTGGATCTAGGAGTAGTGAAAACCAATATAAAGAGAACCAGACAACGAGGACAGAAAGAGAGATGTTTGGATTCCTGATAAGTTTTTATTTCTTAGAACTAGTTTTTTTCTTAGACCCTTTCATGTTCTGCCTGGGTTTCTTGATGCATGTTCATAAATTCTTCCTTTTAACTTAATTAAGCAAGCTTAAGTTGGTTACTGTTACATGCAACCAAACAACCCCAATCAATATGCCTCTGCACTTGACCTGTGCCTGACATGAACTCAACTATAGAAAAAAGGAGTGAAGAGTATCTCTTGAATTCTATCCATCACTTTTTCCTTATGATAAATAAGGTTCTCATAACAACAGAAAAACATCTGATTCTATACAAGATGGATAGTATTAAGATTTTATTGCCTAGAGACCAATCTGGAGTAAGGAATTGACATAGCTGCTTAAGTTCCTGAAATATCTGAACTCCTTTCCTCTAATTTATGTTTTTCTTTTTATAAATCTTAGGATTTAAAAAAGTATATAGAAATATCATTTTGTTCAAATAGTAGCAAGAGAAGTCATCCTGAAAGGAAAATCTGTTTCCCTCTGGCTTCCCAAATACAGAGGAGAGGTTGAGAAAACTTGTAAGGAAAACACATGATTAATTTCAGATATATCGTGATTCAGAATGTGCTTAAAGTACAGATGCAGAGATGGTTCAGGTAAATTAATCTTGTGATGGAAAAAAATTTGTCTGAGTGATTAAACTCAATTAAATACGCCATAAGAAGCACAATCTTTTAAACCAAGTATCTTTAAACCACTGCTTAAGTAGATATCCCACATGCCTGATTGCAATCTCAGAAAGATTGAATTTTAAATATAATTCTCTTCAATTGTATACCAATGGTCTGGGCACGATCTGGTTTCTCTGGCTTTTCACCTCCTGCTGTGATAAAGTGAAAGAAGAGTCTTCCTCCACACCAATGACATGGTTTTCCTATCTCAATCTAAAAAGGACCACAAAAAGCAGTATGTCCTGATATCTTATTAATGTCAATAAGAACCAATTTAACAACAATTTTATCTACACATAAATTAAACTTTGGGGCAGCCACTATTCAATATTTAAATAGGCATACTTAATAAGAATTAAATAATTCCATCTGATGGGTCAATTTTTTGAATTACATAAGAGTACATTTTGTAGCTCGCTGATCTTGAAAGAAAATCTGAAAGGCCACATGGTACAAAATTGGCAGCTGCCTTACAAAGCTTGTTCTTTGACAATTGGTAATAGCTATGCTAAAAACTTTCTAGCATATAATATTTTTTGTTGTCATGAATATTAAGTCTAGTCAAGCACACCTGGGCTCCTCAGCAGATTAAAAACTGGTCCTGAGGAAACCTTGGTCTGGCCAATGGCCCCCCTGCATTTCCAGTATTGAGGAAGTGGGTTTACTGTCCTGCCACATGAGGACTCTGGCCATCACCAACACAACCCCCTTAACTGGCATCCAATTAATATAAAATAGCTCCCAGCAGAGAACACAAACTCTAAAAGTCTACTTACAGCTTCTATTAAATCCCCGAGAAGAGCACTGATATGCAAGTCTGTGGATTAGAAATACACCCCACAGAGCCACTGGAACCCTAAAAGGTATCTTCAAGACCAGTAAGTAGGACTGGGGGAAGTGAACTGGCTAGGGATATACCAATCACTTCAACCCAGCAGTTTTTAACTGATGGAAACATTAAGCTTCTGAATAGGATGTTTTTAAAGATACAGTTTTAAAAGCAGAGAATACGAGAGATGTTCATTTATTCTTCAGAGTATAGTACATCCTCATATCATCAGAGCTCGAAAGAATTATAAATCTAGATCAAAGAAGATTATCTTTTTTTTCCTTGAAAACACCTTTAATGAAATATCCTTTAGTGTTACAAGCATTACATTTCTTAACTTTGATTGTAGGTACATATGAAAGCAGCCAAAGAGAGGGCTTCTGCTTTTGCTATAAAATTTTGTTAAATAAAATTGCTCATTTGGCTGTCAAAGTCCCATATAATACCTTTCTTTTAGAAATACGTTTCAAGAAAATTTATTCTCTTCTGAAAAGTAGGTAGGTTCACTTCCAGCATATAGTGAAAATTATTATTCCACTGCATTTCCCTTTATGCTTTGACTGTTTAGGAAGTTGAAAACTTAGTGTAGTCCTTTATTCTGATTACCTTTTTTGTTTCTTTCTCCTTTAATAGTTTTGATGGTGTAATGCTATTTGAACAGCCCCATGTGTCTTTTTTTTATCATAAACAGGCAAAGGATTAATAATGAATAAACATTAATAGAGAAGCAAACAACAAAATTTTAAAAATGATAAACATCCTGAAAGTTACTGAAAATCAAGAAAATTATACATTCCATGATAATTTGCTTACATTTGGGTTTCTTACCCTGAATCCTCATCTGTGGGAACACAGCCAAATTTCAAGCCCAGCAAAATAAATCTTCAAGGAGCTCAAAGAGATTTTCTTTCAAACTCATACAATAAAATTCATTTATTTTCCATGACCCTCATCTGGAATGTACTTAATCTTGTATCAGACAATTTTTATTATGCTTCAATAGGTTTCTATTGCTTTCAAGATGAGGAACAAACCTTAAGAATGGCCTATAAGGCTCACATGGTCTATATGGGCTTCCTATTACTCCACCCTTATCTCGGACACCTGTCCCACTCAGATTTCATCTGTCTCTAACTTCCTAGATTAGGGAAGTTTCCCTATTATAAACTCCTAAGTCCAGCATACCTCCCTTTTCAGCACTCATTGCAGATTATGTAATTGTGCTTTTGTGTGCTTCTTTGATTAATATCTAGTTTTCCCAAGAAACTTTAAATCCTGTAACTACTTTGTCTGTTTTCACCAGTAATTCATCTTTAGTACCTATCCTAAAGACAAGCATAGCAACAGCAACAGCAATCTGATAACATAGAAAAAGGGGGAAACCTATAAACAGTGGACAGAAGAAATCAGATATCATCAAAGTCTAGAGGTAAATTGTCTTAATAGGCACTACATTAAGACCTTCTTTAATATCATCCTTATATTACAGTATGGAGTAATAATTGAAGTCATCAAGGAAGGATTTGGTTTTGATCTATGGTTAAGATAAAAAAGAAATTAGTAATTTGCCTTTTAAATGTTTTCATCCACTCTTCTTTAAAAGATTTCCCTGTCTTCTGGAGGTGAGCTCTAGTTATGGAGAAAATTCACTAGTTTGCATTCTTCTTCCCACCTGCTGACTAACAATATCGAATAAAGGAAGTGTTCCCCAACTTCACATGAGTGAAAATAACCTTGTATTATAACACTTCTCTTTTGCTTAATTTGATAATTGCATGAAAATTATTTTCAAATTCACCTTAGTGTTTATATTCTTTTTTTAAATAAATTTTATTGTGTATATTTGAAGTTTACAACATAATGATTTGGGATACATACAACATTATATAACATTAATCCTTTTGTTATAGTCTTAACAAAAGGATTAATGTTATGTAATGTTTGACAAAAACTCTTCTGAAAATGAGGACATTTTGTTGAATATAAACCAAATTCTGTCTTATGTTGCTTGAATAAAGCAAAAGAAGAAGTTTCCACTTGGATTCTAAATTGAAGATGACCTTGTGCTTTTCTGAGAAAGGCTGGCAGCTGAGGTCACTGGAGTGTATTATGATAGACAGTGCAGAGCTGTACGTGGCTCAGAGGCATGTCCATTGTGTGGATTACAGCCAAACCGAAAGAATTAGACAGCTCAGAGCATTCTATCATTTCATTTGAAAATAATGGTCAAAGTCATGGGCAGAAGCCATTACAACTTTCATGAAAGAAAAGCAGCATTCAATAATTCCATCACTTCAGACAGGCAGTTCGGCTATTCTCACTGAATACTATGCATCCAGTATATTTTGTATCAGTTTCTTGTGACAGTCACAGAAGCAACATTTTCGTTTCTACAGTAGGAAAATCCCATCTACACTGCATTGTATATAGCTCCTTGCTTCAAGTTGAGTACATCATTGGGGAAAATACAAGGAAAGAGAAGATGCAGACACAACACTCCTAGAGTGTAAACATATAGCGACTCCAAATCATATGTATCCCTCAAGTCAACTTACTGTTTTAAAAACTTAAAATCAGGGCCGGCCCGGTGGCGCACTGCTACAATGCGCCGCTTGGGAGCGTGGCAGCGCTCCCGCCGAGGTTTCGGATCCCACATACAGACCGGTTCCCGCTCACTGGCTGAGCGAGGTGCGGGCGCAACACCGAGGGTTGCGATCCCATTGCCGGTCCCGGTCCGGTACGGGCACGTTGCCAGTCCCGGTCCGGTACGGGCGCGACACTGAGGGTTGCGATCCGTTGCCGGACACGAAACAAAAAGACAAAAAGGAAAAAAAAAGAAAAAAAAAAAAACTTAAAATCAGTTTCAAAATAAAATGTCTACAAATCCTGCTCTAATAATGGCACAAACAAAACATTCTCAAAGGTATCTACTCTGCTGTCAATGGTTTCAAATGAGCATTCTAAGTTATTTCTGAAATACTGATATTTAAGCAGAATATATTGATTGATAGAAACTTATTTTTAACTTCTGCTTCTTTCAAGAGCAGATTAATGATAGCACCAAAAATGTCTGAGATTTAAAAGCAGGTGGAAAAACTCACACTTCTAATTAAAAAGGAGAATTGTTTCTAATCCTGTGCTTTCCACTCTGCCTGATTATCTTCTATATATAGGCGACAAAACATGCCCTGTCACTTTTATGGTATTTAGCAACCAAAAAAAAAAAAAAATAGTCGTAACTTACCATTAAAATTTACAGCCCGAATATAACCAAGTAGCTCTTTCCCATCAATGGTACTCATTCGTGGGCAAAGGCCAATGTATCCTGGGCAGAGATCTTTGTGCATGTTGTGCAGGGCATAAGCCATAGAGTATACTGCATCAATTACAAATTGGACCTTTCCCTCCTGTTCATAAGACGAATCCCGAGCAATTCGCTCCAGCCCTGCAAAATAAAAAGAAGAACCATCAATCGACATTGTCAGATATCAGTAAAAGATGGCATTAGGGCTAACATTTCCATCATTTGCGACGCACTCAATGAGATACAACTATTTAATTTTACTTCTGATTACTTTAGTTCTGTATTTAGTAAGTCATGTTTTTAAACTGGGTATTGAATTTTTATTTGGAAAGAGTAGAAACTATTTCATTAGCAACAAAAAGATATAAAGTAAATAAGAGACATGTAGTTTCATTATCTTTATTTCCACCTTACTAAGTCCTATTATACGTACATTCTAGTAATCACATAACATTCTCGTAGTGGCTTGATCTTTTAAATAAAATGTGTAGAATGTCATTCGTTTCATCTGCCTCAGCTCCAGGAGCATCATTTAATTAGTGGCTCAAAGTAAGATCTCTGCCTCCCCACCCGACCCAACCTCAGATCTGTTCTTGTTTTATATGTGCTCTATTTGGGAGCCTTTTTTGTGTGTGTGTGTGTGTGTGTGTTTTTTTTTTTTTTTTTTTTTTTTTGTTCTTTTTTTGGGGGCTTTTTTTTGTGTGTGTGTGTGTGTGTGTTTTTTTTTTTTTTTTTTTAATTTTAACTTCTTAATATACATTGTAGTTGATTTTCGTGTCCCTTTACCTGTTCCTCTCCCCCCCTCCCTGTATATGTCAGTATTTTCTCAAGTGACCCTGGTTATCTTTTATTCAATTTATTTTCTTTTTGGACTCAATTTTCTGTTTTAATCTTCTTTTAAAAGATGTACATCTCTTAAAAATAATGTCCTTCAGAATAATTGTACTTGTGTTTAGGCATATTTAGGGCTGAAAGCTGGCATTGGTGATTACTTTGGGGTTGGTATTTATTATTTAATATGTAATAGAAGCATAGAATTTTTAAATGGAGGATAAATTAGAGATTGGCTATGACCCAACATTCTCATTTTGAAGATGAAGAAACAGATTCATAGAGATTATAGTTACATGCTGTGGACGGAACAGATTCAGGAAGCATTCTCAGGTTTCAGACTGCAAGCCCAATATTATTTTGATCCCCAGAAAAATCTGATGGATGGCAAGAATGACGGGCATGCAAGAAAAAATTACAGAAAGGAGGCCAAGGGCTTCTTGAGAAAGTAATAAAGAATCTCCTATTATTTCCACACACCCCCAAATCTTGCACCTCTGGTAACATGTGGAGAGAGCAAAAGCATGAACTTTAAACTTTCCAACGGATGTTAGTTAGTAACCTATAATAAATAGTCTTTAAACTCAACAAATATTTTCTTAACACCAATCCTATAAACTTGGAGTTGAATTAAGATAGTTATTTTATATTTGAGTATTTATAGTCTCACAAAACTAGTAACTTTCTTCTAGACAAAGGTAGTAATCAGCTTATTCAATTTTATTCCTCCAATCATTGGGACTTTTTTTCCTCTGGTTTCAATCACTTGTGACACTATTCCTTTAGATGCTGTTGGTTGGTGTTCTAGACTCTGCAGTCTGTCATGACACTGAATTCTGATTTTCCTTTTTCTTTTTTTTTTTTTTTTGTCTTTTTCGTGACCAGTAAGGGGATTGCAACCCTTGGTGTGGTGTCATCTGCACTGCGCTCAGCCAGTGAGCGCACCGGCCATTCCTATATAGAATCCGAACCCGCGGCGGGAACATCGCTGCGCTCCCAGCGCCACACTCTTCCAAGTGCGCCACGCGGTCGGCCCCTGATTTTCCTTTTTCAACATGGCTTTTCTGATTTTTCTCATGTCTCAACATTCCATTCTCCAAGGCTGAGTCTCTTTTTTCTCCAACCTCAGAATGCATTCATTCTCAACACTGTCAACTATTACTATTTCTATGGTCTAGCAGTATAATCGGAATCCAAACTATTGGTTATAGAGTCCAAAACATTAGATCAATTTATATTAATCAATTTAATTCATTTTGGAAACTAACTTTTTGGAAAATTAGTTTTCTAAGCCTTTTTTGTCACCTAATTCCAGCCCCACATTTCCAATTGCCTCTCATATCTCTGGGTAGCCTGCTTCCATGTCAAACTCAACATATGTAAAACTAGGCTATTGTTGTAGGAAATCACATCATATTTCCCTAAACCCTTCAATTCATGGCTTTGCAGGTTTGGCAAAAAAGAGACAGAGAAGACTAGTTCTTAAAGAGCTCAAGGTGCCAAAAGGTTATTGTCTCTTTCAACTAACCCCAGCTGCATGATCTAAGCTAAGATCCATGCAGATGAGGGACAATAGTCTCTCTCTCTCTCTCTCCTGAATCCTAGGACAGCACTGCTTGTGCCCAGACTCTCACTGCTGTGAAAAGAACCCTTTCAACTTCTGCCTAAAATTTCTCTCCCATAATTTTAACCACAAAGAATACAATCCATAAATAACTGTTGAAGAATGGTTTAAGCAACTAAAAATATTCTGTTATTTCTTTAACGACTCTTAACTGCTCTGGTTAGTCCAGGAATGAGAGGTTTCTGAGGACCTAGACAAAAATCTGAACAGTTCTGGGAAAACCAGGATGGTTGCTTATAGAAAACAGAGACAAGCAGCAAGAAAATTTAGTGACAGAAGACTGAAATAACTACTTTCAGGATCAGTCCTTAGGTCTAGGTAGATATCCCAGTGTTTCACTTATTCTGCATCACTGAAATTGATAACTGAAAATAAAGACTATAAGTTCCAGAGCAGTTATTCCCATGCTTGGTTATCTTCTTAATTACAGATTCCACAGTGCCACCCAGACTTGTTGAGTCATGGTCTCCTGATTTGGGGACATGAAGAATCTGTCATTTCCAAAACTTACCCAGAGATTCTGATATAGCCAGACTGGTCTGTGGACCAGCTTTTCGAAACTACTTCTCTCCAATATCCCAATCCTTAAAAATATCAGTATAGTTCTACTGTTTAGAGAATTTTATAGTATTGAAGTACAAAATAAACATAATTCTTTCATATGATGTGCTACTAGAAGAAAACTTGATCAAATTCTTCCCCTTGTCCCATCAGATGAAGAGTCAAGGGATATATCATTCCCAATTATCTACTGATTTTAAAGCTTCCACCTTGTTCTTGGACACTCAGGGAGGCTTGGAGCTGATTTCCAGAGTAGAAGTCAGAAATACATGAATGATTTGTAAGTAACAAAGTTTAAAGAATTAAATGTTTTCCTCCTGGGAGGGTGGAAGCACAAAATAGAAAAGGAGTAGAAAATGAAGCATCAGAGAGGGGAGAGAAAGGGAGATGCAGCAACACGGGGAAAGGCTTGAGCCCAAGGTGCAAAAATGGCACAGGGTTTTTTTTTTTTTAAACACAGATGTCTAACATTCCAGGTAAAGTTGTTTGTATTGCTGCTCTGTAAATCCCTCTGCTGCAGAAACACACACACACACACAAACACGCATACACACTCCTCTTCTGTGAGTATTATTACGTTTATCTGATTGTGTTTTAGTTTGTGGGCTTTAAAGAAAAGAGAGGATTTCTATGTTTCCATCACTACAAGGTGAAGGGTAGATAGCAAGCACAGAATTGGCAGAAAATGCTTAAGCCAAGTTGCTTCAAAGGAAGCAGTGACCACGAGAGAACATTAAGGTGTAGGAAAATTTCCGGAATCCATGAAATACATGTAAGAGTTAAGCATGGGTAAATATTTTATGTTTTTAAATTTACTCTATCCCAAAATGTTCTGGATTTAATATATTATGATTCTAATTCCACTGCATCCTCGCTGTTAATTTATAAAGATATTCCATAGCATTCAGTAATTGGAATTTATATATATACAACACTTTTTGATACACTGTGTAATAGAGATGCCCCAACTTAATAGACATACTCTTCCTTGCTTTTTCTTTAAAAAAATATTTAACTGCATATATAATGAATTCATGCACACTCTAAAATAATACACTATCTTATTAAAGGTAAATATTTAAATTTTCATATTCAAACTTTTTCTTTTCGAGGCTAGTTACAAATTTCAATTAGTTTGAGTGAAGATTAAATATATCAACTTCATATTATGTTTTCCTTTTAAAGTAAAATTTTAGAAGTCTGTCTAGTGACTACTGTCACATATGAAGCAATGGACACTATTAGACTTTTCTGTGAATCAATGTAAACACATAGTGACACACTAAAATACCGAACACTATTACCTTTGCTAAAGATAAAAAGAAATCATTTGGTTTCTTTCCAGGCTGTTTAGACAATACATTTTTCTGTTCCCTAACACTTCAACCCATAATGACACTTACGATTTTGTAGCAGCTAGAGTTTTCTCCTCACTTCCTATCTCTGATTCTCTCATTCACCCAAAAGAGGAGTTTAGGAAGCTGACAGTGACTCCTCAACTTAATTGGCTGTAAAATTTCATTATGCTATAGTTTCTAAAGTTAGCATTAATGTATTGCTATAAAGTGCTAAATATTGCCAAAGGCTGTATGTCAGCCATCCATTTAAAACGTCACCTATTGTAAAGTTGTGATGTGTTTTAGTGTACAGCTTAAAATTAACAACATATAGCAACATATTTGCACAGTGGGAGATGAAGTCAGCCTCGTAAATTTCATAGCAAGATCGTTTTGTTTTCATTAGTGAAATCTAAAACTTCCAATTGTATCTCACGTTCCTGGAAAACATAGTAAATTCTCATTGGTCCAAGAAATAACACATGTACTTCAGTTAAGTTTTTTTTTTTTTTTTTTTTTTTTTTTTTTTGCACACCATGGTGTATCTTCCTCGGTTTTGTTCCTTCTTAGTAAACAGGCAAATCAGCTCAAATTTTCAAGCACTGGACATATTACAGTGTAAGTTCCTAAGATGAGCCTGACAAGAATTTTAAATTATTTGACTGACACATTATTGTTGCAGGGCTTTGCTTTCTAAGAATTTCCCATTTCTAAAGATAGAGTTCAGTTTTCTAAATTGAAATGTCAGAGGGTTGTTTCCATTTTCCCGAAGTTAGGCATGTAAATCTTGAATATTACTGTAGTAATGATCCAATAAATAGGTGGTCACTTCACGGCAAAGAAAAAAATGGAAGCCATACCACTTGCTTTATTCCCGGAAAACCAAACATCCAGTTGGTTGCACTTTTTACTACTGTCTCAGCTTGGGGTAAAAATAATCCCATACTCCAAATCTGTAGGTTAAAAAGTATTTATTTTAGTTTCTCCCTGAATTTTTTTAAAGTTTGCAGCAATTATTTTAAATAATTAAGTCATTACCTTTGAGTCACGGTGGAAAGAATGGTAAGAGGCAAGAAGAGAATTAGTGAACCTGCTATGAATAAATACAAGTGCATTTATGCATATAGGACCAAATTTAAAAGTCATTCTGAGTTCCACAAAAGCTCCATGTGACTCACTATTGATAACCAGGAACAAGACTGCCCTGCTCTACATTGTGCTTTTCCCACTACTGCACATATCTATCATGACTGCATAACGCAGTGACTTTTAAATCAAGAACCACACTGCAAGCTAAAGAGTAATGGCTATCAAGTTGACAAACACAGACCATCTTTTACTGAATATAAACTGATTTGAGTTCAAGCATACAACAGGGTCAGCAAGAGGAAGAAACATGAGCATGTTGAACTATATAGGAATATCTTCTGAGCACGAGCATGCACACATGAAAAAGTGTGCACAACCCACACTGCAGAGGGATGATAGCGAGGACGCTGATATATAGCAAAAGACAAAGTGACCAATGGAAGCAGCTGGCTGTGGGAGAAAGAGGAGTGAACAGTCCCATAGACCTGGATCTTAGAAGGCAGGTGGCCTTGAACACATTCCTGAATCTCACTAAGCCTGGGCCTTCAGCTGGAAAAGCTGCCCAAGGAACCTCCGTGATAGGGTCCCCCATCTCTCCAGCCTCATCTGCTGGTACCACCCACTTCTCTCTGCTCCACTATTAGGTCCCTGAATACAACAGGAGATCTCCAAACCACAGGACCTCACTCAGCTGTTCACTCCATAACTCTCTTCATTGCCTGCCTAGATGCTTACAGACTCAGGTAAGATCAAGTCAGTTAATATTTAATGATCTTCTTTTCAATTTAAGAGCCTAGATTAGGTAATAGAACATTTAAATACAAGCTTTAAATACTGAATATTGTTCACTTGAAACAGAGCCGTGATCACTATTTCAAATAATTGCTGGGAATGATGTATAAAGGGAATTTAAGCAAGCATAGGTTGAATGTAGAGATGTAAGTTGGGAGGCAGGTCATGTAGAGAGTGGACACGAAAATAAAGGGATGAGAGAAAATATATTTCAGATACCAAATTGACAGAATCTGATCACCTGGTTAAATATGGCAATCAAGGTCAAGAAGCAATCAACAACGCAGGGTTTTGAAGCTAGGGTGGTAGAACATCAGCACCACGAACAGAGTTTGGAAAATCAGGTGATGAAGAAGAAGGCTTATGACATTTCCCCAACTGTGTCACGACCTCAGTTAAAAAGACTAATTTTTAATATTCTGCAGTATTTATTACAACCTCTAACATGGTATAGACTTTATATAAATTTGTTAAATCACTGAAAGAATAAAAGGTCCAAATGTTGAGAGTAATCCTGTAACAGTAATGAGGTTGATAATTTATTTGTCACATTTTAATATTTTAAGCCCCTGGGGATAAAGTGCCTTATACATTGCTTTCCACATAGCAGAACAAATGGCCTGAAAAGTCTAAGACTTGAGTTCTAATTCTAACACTATGACCAAATTATGGCAGTAAATGATAATTTAAAGTCAGATCTGTCTGAACCAAAATCTCTGCCGTTAACTACTGTACCTCTTCCTCCTCTGTGAAATTTTCTTTGATTCTTCCAGCTCAGGTTTACCTTTTGCTTTTCTGAACTCTTATTTAACTTACAGCCACTATATCCACATTGGGTTGTCTTATAAGTTAAGTTGTAAATAGAGATTCTGTGTGTACATGTGTGTGTATTAATCTATAAAGAGAGTTGTGGAACAGGAGTTAAAGAATATTATAAAATATTACAAAAATACTGACTAATAAAATTAAGAAATAACAATACTTAAATTGAAAAGTATTAAAATATGTTTCTATAGCATTTTAAGCATTTTTCTGAACTATAAAAAAAAAATCACCTTGCTTGTGAATTTGGGACATCCACCTGAGATAAAATTGGCATAAAATGGCTGAAAGTTACAGGCAAGATGATTGGCTATTTGTGGTGAAAGCCAAAGCTAGTAAAGCCTATAAATTTTTATTTATAAAAATTAATAAAGTATTTTAGCTTAGGCGAGTAGTGTGTTTATGTGCTTATGCATCTATGGGATTTCTTTAGGAATAAAACATCAAACTCAAAAGAGAATTTCACACCTAAGGTTCTGCTTTGTGGATTCAACAGGCTTTGTCAGGACCTGCAGAGACAGATGTATTGGACTAATGAACTAATTTGAGCCTCAGCCTTATCTATTTACAAAGGGCAGAGAAAATTAGAAGATAAGGGTCCTTTGCTGAAAATCACCTGCTCTCTATCTTCTTCTGTAATTTAAATGTAGCAGAAAGACTGAAGGCTCTTAGCCGCCTGAGGACACATCAGGAGACACTCGTAAATCAACCACCGAAGGGCTCAAGATCAGCCCACAACAACTTCTCTCCTTTGTGTCTGGCAGGAAATGGAAAGTGCTTTAGGCAGGTGCCAGGTGTCCCCTTCAGGTGTTAAAATTTCCATGCAATGCCCTAGGGTTTCTAAAACACTGAAAAACCTAAGTTAAGTGGCAAATAAGATTAAGAGTGTATCTTCAGGCAAAACAGCCAGTTTAAAAGAAAGATGTTCAGAAAAGTAAGCTATTTTATAGATATATCTCTCAGTCCCTCAACAAAGAAAAAGCTGTTTGATTAAATTTAATCATTTTCATTTTCTACATAATGTGAAAGATCCTGCATGTGAGAGACAAATTTTGATTCCAAATAATCTGTAAAACTCTTGATAAACCATAGTTTCTCTCTTCAGGATATATTAAAGACACCCTTCTCCCAACACACACACACAGAAGAATTCAAATTTTCCCATTCATAATTCTCACTTCAGCAGATATAACTTCTAATTCTACCCACACCAATATGTTATAGTCATTGCAGACCCTAAGACTTGGCTCAGAATTTGCCTTTTAAAAACTTATTTCATTTTTTTTCTAATTACAAAAATAATACACAGTCAGTAGAAATGTGGAAAATAAAAGTGTATAAAGAAGAAAATAAAGAACATCTATTATTAGCCTGCCATCTTAACTACTATTTTTATATTGTTCTAGTGCCTCGACATTTCTCTCTTTGCCTCTTTATTTTTAATTAAGGTAGGATACTCTTTTTAACATATATACTCTTTTTAATATGCTATATTCACTTCACTTACAGAGAGACGTTCCCCATATTGTAGGAAAGCATAGTTTTTAATCTTGTCTCTAATCTTTAATAAAGATTCTTGTCTAATCTCTAATCATTTTACAGATTCAGGTTTTTGCACTTAACTCTTTTTTGATACTCAAATATGATGTTTGGAGCAGGGTAAGGATCCTAACTTATGCTTTCCAAATTGTGAAACAATTCTTCCAGAACTACGTATTGAATGAATATTTTCTCCCATAAATGTATATAAAGTCAATTTTAACACATATACCAACTTAGATATTCGTAAGTATATATCTGGAGTTTCTGCTTTAGGACATTTTTCTCTTAATATGGCAATACTACATTTTTTACAATTATTGTGATTTTATAATGTTATACCATTGGTTCATGCAAACTCTACTATACTCTTATTTTTAAAAATGTCTTGACTGGTCTCACAAATAAATTTTAGAATTACTTAAAGTATTTCAAACATTGCAGCTTTTACTAGAATCAATTTTTTTTTTCCTTTTTGTGACCGGTAAGGGGATCGCAACCCTTGGCTTGGTGTCATCCGCACCACGCTCAGCCAATGAGCGCACTGGCCATGCCTATATAGGATCCGAACCCGTAGCGGGAGTGCCACCGCACTCCCAGAGCCACACTCTCCTGAGTGAGCCACAGGGTCGGCCCTACTAGAATCAATTTTTAAAATTATTTGTGGGGCCAAGCCCATGGCGCACTAGGGAGAGTGCGGCACTGGGAGCACAACAGCGCTCCCGCCGTGGGTTTGGATCCTATATAGGGATGACCGGTGCACTCACAGCGCTCACTGGCTGAGCGCAGTGCAGCCGGTCTCAAAAAGGACACACACACACACAAAAAAAAAATTAATTGTGGAAGATTTGACAAAGCTACAATATTAAATTCCCATTTGAGAGCATGAAATCTCTGTTTATTCAAATCTTCTTTTGGAATACTTTATAAAGATACGTCACATTTTAAAAAATTTATTCCTCGATATCTCATGTTTTATAGATTTATGATATTTTTTCATTTTATTTTTAACAGGATATTCATAACATAATTCATAAATCTGAATTTATTTTTAACACTTAACATTTTCCTATCCTCTTATTTAAGTTCTATGCATACTAAAGGCCCAGATTAAGTCTTATCTCTTCTGCACAAGGAAAAGATCATGAGCTCTGAGATCAGACAGATCAAGATTTTTAGGTCCTGCCTCTATGTCTCTTATTCTTCGCTCATAAAAATGGGAATTTACTACCTATGTTGCATGATAGTTGTGGGGATTAAATGAGATAATGTAGAGAAACTGACACATTATATAGTGAACACATAAACACTTATTATTTTATATGTGGGGCTATAAAATACTTAACCTCATAATATGCAACACTTTTCCAATTGTACAAACAAAAGAAATCACAATAGAAAGTTAAACTCATTATATGAATTCATGTATTCATTCAATAAACATGAAAAAGGCAATTTGGTTTAGTGATTAGGAACAGCCACTTTGCAGCCGATCTGCCTGGGTTCAAATCTCAACAGCACCATTTACTAGTTATGGGGCTTTGAGTAAGACTCAACCTCCTATGCTTCAGTTTTATCTGTAAAATGTGGATAATAGTAGTAACTCCCCCACAGGGTTGCTGTCATAATTAAATGAGTTAATATTTATACGGCAGTCTGAAGAGTGTGTTGAAAATAGTAGGGACTATATAAGAGGGTTTTATTATTTTTACCATCATTTTTATTATTATCATTCATTAAGCTTGTGTGATAAATTAAGCACCAAGCTGGATTCAGTATTCAACAAGAACTTACCTAGTCCCTGATGTCATGGGGGGAGTTAATTAGATGAGCAAGGGAAGTGGGGGGAGCATAAGAGGTTGGGTGACAGCAAATGGCAAAGGCCCAGTGATGGGAGGAGCAGAGGAGTATGAGGGGCTGAAATGACGTTAGTGAGGCTAGAGCAGAGGATACAGGAGGTGGCACAGGTGGGGCCTGAGAGGGGCGTGAGTCCAGATAATGGGACCATGCAGGCTACCTGGAGTCCATCTGTCTTACCAGATTTCCAGTAAAGAGATCTGGGTCAGGAACAGATGGAAGGAGGAAAGAGTGGATGGGGTAAGCCAACTGGCAGGTTGTTACATAATTTGGACAGGATCATATGGTGGCATGGGCTAAGGTGGTGACAATGAAGAAATGTGAATACACTTGAGACATATTAGAAGATAAAAATTAACAGGATTTGGAAATGGGAGCTGAAGCAAAGGGTGGTAACAAGAGTGACTTCTAGGTTCCTGGTTTATGTATCTGGACAGATCTTGGTTCTGTTCAACGAGATGAGCATCACTGTCTAGGCCAGAAATATAACATCCCACCAGATCTGCATATTTGCCTAATGGGTAATCAATATGGTAAGTTATTTTCTATTAAGACAGGTCAGAGAAATCCCACTAGCCTGCATCTTCTAGAAGCTCTGTCTGCTCACTTGGCACTATAGAAATATACCCTGCCTGATTTGTAGCATTAATAAGTTCAGGTTCAAGGTTTCAACACTGGGTTACCATTATTTTTACTATTATTTACAAACCTAAGATGTAAATTACAAGTCAGCAACTGGGGAAAGAGATGGCATGAGAATTGTTTCCAAGACTGTGTTATCATTCAACAACTGACTTCCATCATTTTATTTACAAGTTATTAATAGTATTCTCCCAGGTATTTCCTCTTAAACAAAAAGTTGAATAATAAATATGATAGTCTGCTTTATTTTTTTAATAATATTCATTATTACAAATCATGATTTTTCTTTATGCCCTTTATCCAACCTATCCCTCCCCAAATCTCCCCCCATCTCTAGTATCCTTAGGTTTGTTCTCTCCTGAAAGTTCAACGTATAGCTTCAGTATTTTCTATTTCTTCTTGTCTTTCTTTCTGTCTGTCTGTCTGTCCATAGCTACTCGGGAGGCTGAGGCTGGAGGATCACTTGAGCCCAGGAGTTCTGGGCTGTAGTGTGCTGTGCCAATCAGGTATCCACACTAAGTTCAGCATCAATATGGTGACCTCCCAGGAGTGGGGACAACCAGGTTGCCTAAGGAAGGGTGAACCAGCCCAGGTCGGAGACAGAGCAGGTCAAAACTCCCGTGCTGATCGATAGTCTGTTTTAAATGTAAGCATAGGAAAGTAAAACTTTTCCCCTTTCACTCTTTCCATTTCCACCTTCCTACTCCTCTACATTCTCTATCTTTTTGTTTTAAGATTTTGTCAACAATGAAATATATTACTACAGGAACACATGTTATGAGCCCCTAAACTTGTCATTAATAAAATAGGAATGTCCATACTAAAATGACCTGAAAAGTCATTCTATCTCTTTTTCTTAAACTTCATGACACAATCTGTTAGTGGTCTTGACATCAATGTACTGGGTTACAAACAGCATATTTTCAAAACAAAGAAAACAGATAGAAATCAAATGCATTTCCAGTAGGAATGAGTATTGTTTCTCAAAGCTTTGATGTCAGTTGTGAGGTTTGTGTACTGGATTGCCATATACAATAAATTATTCATCTGAGTACAGTCTAAAAAAAGAGTTTAAAACTCACTGACCTAATCCAATTCTCTTATTTTACAAATGGTGAAACTGAGATAGAGAGACGGAGTGATTTTTCCACATCCAACAGCTCATGAGAAGGAAGATCCAGGAATAGAAGAACCCTAACCACCTAATTCCATGACCTTCCTGTTATAACATGTTACTTATTTTCAGCTGCATTTTCTCTCCCGTTGTAATTAAGTTCCACAGAGGATAAGGAAAACTTAAGGGACTCACTAAATGAGTTTGCCCATGAGGAATTAAAAGGCTTGAAAGAATAAATGGATTATGGGAAGAAATGAATAGCAAGAGCATATGAGTTATGGAAAGGTTCTCTATAGCAATGGAAACCAACAACAAAGAGTCCTGTTTTTTGGCTGAAATGGCAAAAATATAAATGCAAAGGATTTTATAATAGAAACTTAATTTTTTTAAAAAAAAACTGAAAGTACCTTATGTATAAGATGTATATCCTTTAAATGGAAAGTTTAGGGCGTCTGTGTATAACACTACACCACGTAGATGAAAAACTAAAACAATAGTTGCCTCTGCACAATGCCGGCAATCCTCTGGATGACTGACTAGGTCTTTCACTTTTCTTCTCAATTTTAGGGGTCACAGCGCAGGCGTAGGTATAATGCCAGTGGCTGATTAAAGCAGGTCGCAATCTGTCTGGAAGAGTTTCTGTGCCATCCTTCATAGGGACAGGGACCAGACAAGATGACCTCTCTTGTTGCCTACCAATTAATTCAATCAGCCTCTGCTTCTATCAAACATCCTCAGGGATGCAAACTGTACACTCCTCCAAGTCCTGCCGACTGTGTTAAATAAGCAGGATTCATCTTTCAGCCATCATTTTTTATTTACAGCTTGTTTCTAAGTATTATTTTATCCCTCAATAATCTAAACCCACATGGAGTACAGGAGCTGGACCCAACTCCTCTGAGTTCCTGCCGGCCCTAGTGCAGTGGCCGAATACATCTCAGGTTAATATCAGTGTTTCCTAAACTAACCTGAACCGAGTTGTTTTCTAAAGGAGGGTATAGAGATAAGATAATCCCAAGTAGATGTCAGTAAGGCCCCCATCCTTTTTGCTTTAGTATTCTATGAAGTGCCACTCTAGGAAACCATCATAGGATATAGCCAAGTACAGCTGGGAAAACTTTTGTCAAATAAACTAAATCTAAGCCTTTTATTTCTATGTTCAAATAAATGTATATAAAAGGTAGAGTCAGTAGGAGTGTTTGTTTTTTGTTTCTCTCCAAATAGACATTGACCTGTAGGATAATTTCAATAATAAAGGAAATAGATCATCTGAGACAAATGCTCAGTGTCGAAACAACAGATTCAAGATGAGGTAAGTGCTCATGTGACAGCTCATTTCAACCCCCTCATAAATCAATAACCTGTGGCTGTATTTCAACACCTAACCAATCAGTACAACATTAGTATTCATTAAGCAAAATTCATATAGTATTGCCTATGATCAAAAATTGTGGTTTTTGACTAAGAACTTGACTTCCAAAGGAAAGACAGTGATTTTGTTTAAGTCCTTTCTTTAGAAAAAAACAAAAAAAAACCCTAATATAAAATGTGGTGTCCTTCAACATTACATATAAACAAAATTATAGCTCATGGTTTGTGTGGGTTCTGTCAGCCCCTTGAAAACATCACAAAACAAGAGTGGAATTCTGGCCCAGTAAGGACTAAATTAACCACCAAGGATCTGTTCTGGCAACAAACCCTGGTTTCTTTCTCCTTGAGAGATGGAGCATGACCCATTAGAATCCCCCATTATTACCCTTGTATGCAGATACAAAAGAAAAAAATATGAAAATATTTTCATCTTTAAACTTCCAGTGCATGCAAATGCAAAAATAGAATTGAAAATATTTTCATCTTTAAACTTTCATCGCATGCTTTGAATATCAAAACACATTTTGTGAGAAAAATTATAAATAGAAATTTGACAAATTTAGAACCTATGTGAAAATCATAGCCTGAGATGCACTTTAAATTTATTTCTAACAAATCTGCTTTTCTCAGTGATTTATTTTTGCTACCGAAATTATGTTACTGGCACCAAGGAGTTGGATAGAAAATAGGGGGGATATGATAAAGGAAACATTTGGACATAATGGCTCAATGTACAAGCATTCATAGTCTTCCTCTTACCAATTGCTGGGATCAAACACTTACTGGGATCTATCTGTTAAGGGCCCACCACCAATGCTGGACAAGTTGCATACATTGTTGCATAATGCTTGCAATAACCCTGTGAGACAAATCTTATGATTCCCATTTCTTAGATAAGAAAATGGAGTTTTAGATAGGTTAAATAACCTGCCCATTATTACAGACTTAGTAAGCTATAAAGTCAAGACTTCAAACTGTCTGTGTCTGTCTATCCAAACTGGCCTTGTTTTTTTCAGACTGAAGTCTAAACAATAAAGAATCTGCCCATATACAGCATAATGGACTTAGATGAAGGTATCAACTTGATGCCAGGTCCTTGGATAGACCTGTTTCATTTTACTCCAGGATTCTAAGCACCTAGTAAACACTTGGCCTTTGACTTTCTTTCACAATCTTGTGTTCAACTTTTGTATGAAGTGGCATTTTTTAATACGTGAGGTTTCTGATAGTTTTTCAATCAAATGCTTTTAGAAACAAGACAGTGTCAAGTATTGGAGTTGTCTGGTAAATCACCCTCTCGTTCAGAGCCAGGATCCTTAGAAGAGCATTTATGCTTCTGTTTCCTCACTGCGAGGCACATCTTGACTCCTGCAATTTGACTTCTAGCCCAATCACACACCAAGGCTATCTGGGCAGAGGCCAGTAGTTGTGACACAATACCAGTTCATCACATCTTTGTATTAGAACCCATGATTTTTAGCAGGGCACATGGCTGACCAGAATAAAGACTTCATTTCTTATCCTGCTTTGCAGCTAAATTTAGCTTTCAATAGGTCATAAGCAAACGTTCAGTATAGTAACTTTTAGGAATCTTTATTGAAAGACATTGGCATATATCCTTTGCCTCTTTATCATTTTTCTTCCTTTTTTTCATCCTGCCACCTAAAAGGCTGAATGTGATCACTGGAGTACTAACTGTCATCTCACACCAGGAGTAATTAGAGCCACACCCTAGGGATGGCAGAGTAATAAATTAGAAGGAGCCTAGGTCCCCGAGGCCTGAACAAAGTAGAGCCACCACACCATCCCTGGACTGCTTCCTCTGGATTTTACCAGATAGAAAAGTAAAGCCGTACCATAGTTAAACAAGTGCTATTTTCACTCTCTCTTACTTATCGGTGAATATACTTCTAACTGATATACAATTGTGATCGCTTTGTGTCTAAAACCAAGGGCAGTAACATACTCACCACCGCATTTTGACTTTTAATTGTACCAGTCATTTGAGGATGCCTGGAACAGTAGGAGAAACATAAAATTTATAATAGAAATTCCTCCCCTTACTAGCTTTGTTATCTATGGCACCTAACTTCTTGATTTCAGTTCCTTCATCTGTGAATGAGGGGATAATGGCCTCCTACTTCAGTGTTACAGGTAATCAATCAAATAAAAACTAGTTTCTATAATATTCTTCTACCCTTTTTCACAGGATACAAGTCATTTGTGATTAGAACATTTTACACATTTAAACTTTAAAATACCTTTTAACCTGAGTACCTCTTCTGGTTCACCTACTCACTGAATGAATGAACATTCTAGTTGTTTTCAAATAAACCAATTACTGTTTATAAAATAAGCAAGGAAGAAAATAAAAGCCGTTAAAGGTACTTTTCTATTTGTTAACAAATGTTAGTGTCCTCAATCCCATCCTTCCACGCTAGTCACTCCTGTGGTCAAGGTTCCTTCCCACTGCTTTGTATTGAAAAGTTATGAGTAGATTTAGGTCCTACCCTTACAGGCCACCTCATGATAACCCCTTATCCTCTATTTCTTAAGTACAATTCTTTTTTATTTTTCTTTTTGTCCTTTTTTGTGACTGGTAGGGGGATCGCCACCCTTGGCTTGGTGTTGCGCACACCGCGCTCAGCCAGTGAGCGCACCGGCCATTCCTATATAGGATCCGAACCCGCAGTGGAGGGGATCGCCACCCTTGGCTTGGTGTTGCGCACACCGCGCTCAGCCAGTGAGCGCACCGCCATTCCTATATAGGATCCGAACCCGCAGTGGGAGCACCACTGCGCTCCCAGCGCCGCACTCTCCCGAGTGCGCCACAGGCTCAGCCCTCTTAAGTACAATTCTACAGCCAATTATGTTCCTTGATAAGAACTAGTTACTCTATTCCACACTCTTATAATCATATATATGATAAACAAGACAAATTCAAAAGCTCTGTGATTCCAGTTAGCATGTATAGACTTTCTGCCAATCAGCTGGATATGTTGGTCTAACTTACAAGAAGATCAGATTAATTTGACAAAAAGTGGAGAAATAAGCTCCAATATTTCATTACACAGTGGGGTGACTATGGTTAACAATAATATACTGTGTATTTGAAAACAGCAAGAAGAGTATTTTGAATGTCCTCACCACCAAGAAACGACACATATCTGAGTCAATGGATATGCCAATTACCCTGACTTGACTCTCATACACTGTGTATATGTAATGAAATGTTACACTGTACCCCATCAATATGTGCAATTATTACATGAATATGAGAAATAAATAAAGTTTTTAAAATATCTCTTATGCCCTAGAAATATTGTAATAGGTAGGGGGAAAAAATTGATTTTCCCCCTACCTATTACAATAATAAAATAAAATTACATTAAAGGATATGAAGAATCAATACTGTTTTACCCTAAAAATGGGCTTCATCATAACTGTATAGTTAAACATACAATTAGCAGCAAACCAAAAAGTATTTAGACTAATTAGACGTAGGCTGCAGGAGATGAGTTCACAGATTATGCCTATGAGACAGCAATCAGGTTGGATTGCCCAATTTAAAAGCAAAAAAATAAATCAACTCAGAGACAGAAAAAATAAAAGGGCTTATAGTTTTGCTTTTCAGCTGATGTAAATGCAGCCTTAATGAAAGATAGCTATTCTTCACATAGAAATAGATGTTTCATACCATCTAGAATATATTCGAAACCTCATAACATACGGCATTCTAACTTTGAAACAGCCTTTTCTGAACTACCTGTATCTTATCAAGGAAGAGAGAGAAGTAGGACAAAGAGCAAAGAAGATCCCATTGAACATATTACAAATGACTGCAGACAGGAAAACAAAATATTTTGTTCTTAGTATCTACTTAGTTTGTCGACAATATGATTTATAACACGCAGTAAGATAATCTCTATAAACATCTTACATATATTAGTCTTATTTTCCATTTCCTGCTTGCCAGAAGCCATACTGAAATCTCAGATAGCCTAATAATGCTCAAAAGACTAACAAAAAAAATCACAATAAAACACAATAACAGAGTAATTACTATTCAGCAGGGAGAAGAATGGAGGCATTTGTGTTTTTTTGTCTAGCTGCAATCAGTTTATAATTATGGCCTTTCAAACAAGGCGACACATGAAGAAACAGCAAGAAACTCCTAGTCAGCTTCCATGTTATAAATGTATGATATCTTTGAGCTTTTTATCTTCACTGCCCGACAGATGATGGGGACTCCACAGTTCCTAGGCCCTTCATCAGTACCGGCATCCAGATGTACAGGTGATGTTCCACAGAAGCTAACTTATTATTTAAAAAATGTTACAACCCCATAGAGCATGACAACACAGATTTAAAATATAAATAACTAAAACTCGGCATCAGGAGAAAGTAGCTTCTCATTTGTTGGTGACAAATAACAAGCCTGAAGAAATATGAAAAATGCTGTCCCTAAAATATATGGATATTATCTGATATCATGACTTGTTAAAATTATTTCATTCTAGTGGAATAGAAAGTGTGAGTTGCCTTCTACTACTCTAGCCACTTAACATCTTCTATACAGTAACTTTATAGAGAAGGTTTGCTATACAGGTTATGTCATATAGACACAAAGATCAATATATCTGAAAAAGGAGAAAGACAAAGACTCTTTTTTAATTTTTTCAAAGAGTTGAATCACTAAACTGTTTTCCAATTGGTAGTTTGGAGTATGGAACCCAACTACTTTATTTGTTTAATTCCAAAACTGGTCTATGTGAGAACACATCCTTAAAGAGATAATTAATGATATTCTACCTTTTATAAAACAAAGCAAAAAAAATGCATATTACTGGCATGATCAGTGTGTATTGAAATTTCCTTTCATTTAATAGATATGAAGATACTCTACTTCTTTATGAGAAATTTACCTTAATATAGTTTCATAAAGATGCAATAGATAATATACCCATTCATGCCAACATTTCTTAATTAAATGCTAGGAATTTAGTAATTATTCATGTCACTTTATTAGCCATTGCATCAAGCTATTGTGTTAGGGTTTTATTTAAAAGTTTACTTCTTTTTTTTTTTTTAATTAAAGATTATGGTTGTAAGTCCTGGAGGAGAATCATCTGTTTTCACATGGTTCTGCCAAGGCAGGCAGAGGATAAAGAGTTATTTGCCAAGTCAGAGACCACCCCTGGAGCCAGGGCTGCACTAATGGTGGCAGGAGCATATGGTAAGAACAGTCCAGAGTCCAAACAGGTGAAAGTGAATGAGGAAGAGCAGCCACAATGCCACATGAAGTGCAGATGGAGACAGGAATTACTGGGGACTGAGTAAGTGGGAAGTGAGGCTCTGAGTAGAATGACTTGATCTGAAGGTTGTCAGACACAAGGGTGTCAACCGCTTTGCTAGACTGTAAAATGTGAGTCAGCTGCCTTCTGCAGGGAGTAAGTAGGAAATTTGAGATTCTCATTAACTCTTTGAGACCACTAGGGTGCCATTTGATAAACGACAGTGTCAGTATTCTAAATGGAGTCAAAGTAAGCATCTGTTAGAATACATGTGCATCCCAAAGTGCCCAGCTTATTAATGCAGACTGTCACCCCCACCCAGACAATGTGAAATAGTGACTTGTAAATCTCATACATGCAGTTATTGCACCAGAGAGAGAGAGAGAGATCTATTTAGGCATAGCACACAATTCTTAAGAATATTACATTTATAAATTCTTTATTAAAAATAAAAAGACTTAATTTGAGATGTCATACAAAGATAATTGAATATCTTCACTTGCTACTAGCTTTCTTTGTCTACATTTACTTTATGACTTGCATACACAACACACGCCCCTTCTTCTAGAGTTACTACTATTTAACTTCTGCACTGTATTCATATTTTAAATGCAAAGCATAGTCTGCATTGTTCCAGAAGAGGCAGCTTTCCCACACTAATTTTTAAAAGTCCTGCTGTAACAGGAGAGGCTGCCAACTTGAAGAGGTGACTGACACGTTGAGTTCTGCACACATCCAAGTACAGAATGGAGGAAGAGGCATTCTTTTTTATCCTTGCTTGGGAGCTCTGAAGGAGAAACTGACTTGTAATGTCTGATGCCAGCACACAGAATTGTGTTCAAAAGCATAAGCCTTAAAGGATCTTTTGAAGTGTTTTGCTCATAATTATTGAGTTTTATCACCAGGTGAAAAATAACCTCTTGGGCACAGCTTGTGGGTAAAAGAATCATAGCGGTGGTTAACTGAATTCTATAAAAAAATGCAACTCTAAATCAGATAAGCATCAATTTTAATTAGGCTATTAATCATTATAGTGCAATTGAACATGCAAGTGCAGGGAAACAGTTTTGGGGGAAGAAGGAGAGAAATACTGAACAGGCACACCTGAGCATTCTGTGTTCCTCCTCAACGAGGATGCGGGCTCACTGGTACTGGGTTTGCTTCAGAAAGCAAGAGTCCTGGTATTTGTAAATATCCTTTCAAAGAAAATTCATAGATTATGAGTAAAATGTTTCCAGAGTGGTGATTTAAAAGACTTGTAGTACATGAAAAATGCTGCTGTTATTCTAGTATCTGGCAGTATCATACACTGAAGAGCAACGCTCACAGCCTCAGGATGCCTGCCCCTCAGGAACAAAGGCTAGGGGAGGCCAGAAGGAGGTTCTCAGGTTGCTCCAGTCCCAGGTGGCCTCTCTTTATTTGCTCAGTTTCTGTTTTCTTGATGAGAATTTAAAAGAATTTCACAGTGAATACTTGTGTTCTCCTTTAGCCAATATCTATTGTTCCTGGAAGCCCAAAGTAATCAAAGCAATATTTAAACCAGTGGTTACCAATGTATGGGCCCTGTTCCAGCAACAGCAGCACCACCTTGTCAGCGAACTTGCTAGAGAAGTAAATTTTCAAGTCTCCTGCCAGCTCTACTAAGTTAGAAACTCTTGGCTGTATTTTAACAAAGTGATTCTGATGCTCCCCTAAAGTTCGAGGGTCACTGATTTAAACTGTAAGCAATTTGGTGTAGTTACTCTAAATTATTCTCATCTTTAATCATTAACTAATCTGAGCCTGTTTGCCTCCCTTAGCTTTACTACCACAGCCCCTACAACTGAAGCAGTTTCAACCTGCAACACATCTATATTCTAGAAAATAAAGCCATTTTTCTAATTCCCGCCCCCCCCCCCCA